>NC_090831.1:32472313-32820048 GCF_028021215.1 Eschrichtius robustus | reverse complement strand
GGCCATTAGCATAAATGCTGCAAACAATAAATGCTGAAGCGATTGTGGAGAAATGCGTACCCTCGATTCTAAGGGGGACATGGTAAGTGCCACTAATGAAAATGCAAAGAAGGTGCTTTGAAAAGGGAAACACGGTGCTACCAGTCAGTCAATCACACCCACAGCTGGGCCTATCACCTGAGAACATGAGAATCAAAAAGTCACAGGCTGGCAATCCTGCACTCCAACAATATTTACCATAGCCAACGCTTGGAAGCAATGAAAATGTCCATCAACCGAGGAATGCACAAAGTAGAAGTGGTCCACGTACACAGTGGAAAATTACTCCAATAAAAAATAAAAATTAAATTTAAAAATCCAACAAAAGAAAGGAGACATCAGATTGTGTGGGTGTGTCCGGGCACACTCCACTCTAATTTATAACCGAGAAACACCACAGGCCGCAAGGGCTTTTCCCTAGGTACCAGGGTGGGGAACATAGAAAGGCTGCCCCCCTCTGGCAGTTACCTGCAAAAGCAGCTTTAAAGCCTGTGCTAATGGTCATTTCATAGGAACAAGTACTGCAGAACTGTAAATGAAACCTGCCCTCAAAATGTCTTGAGGGAGGTAATGGCCAAAACATTTCAAAATGTGACACATACTTTAAGAGAACCCTCTGAAGAACGAAGGGGTAATCACAGCTTGAAAAATAAAAAGGACATGTTTTAAAGCTCAATTTCAACGGATTATGAGGCACGTGTGAATTCAACCACAAAGAGGTATCAGCTCACAATTGTCAGAATAACCATCAGCAAGAAAACTACAAACAATAAATGCTGAAGGTGTTGTGGAGAAATGCCTACCCTCAACTTCAAGGGGGATGTAACTTGGAAAGGGCCACGAACGAGAACAGAATGGAGCTGCCATATGATCCAGCAGGCCCACTCCTCGACCTATAATCTAAGAAGAGAGAATTGGAAAGACACAGGCAGGCAAATCTGCATGGCACAGTATTACAATAGCCAAGATATGGAAGTAACGAAAAAGTCCAAAAACAGACGGGTGGACACAGAAGAACTCCTCCATGTACAGACGGAATATTCGCTAGTGAAAAAAATGAAACAATGCCATTTGCAGCACCATAGATGAGTCTAGACGTAATCACGCCACCTGTAGTAAGTGAGAAAGCAAAAGACACATATCCTATCATATCACTTTCCGGAGTTACTTCAAAATGGATACCAGTGAAGATATTTCCACAGAGAAAGGCAATCACAGATTCATTAAAAAACGTATGGTTCACCAAATAGAAAGGGATGAGGATTGGATACACTACCATATTGGGGTTAACAGAGATATACAAACCATGTGAAATATATAATCACCAAAGATGTACGGAAGACCAGGAGAAGACTACTCAACATTGTGTCATAACCTACATGGGAAAAGGATGCGAGGAAGAATAGATACACGTGTCTGTGTGAAAGAACCACATCTTGCACACCTAGAACAAACAAGGCATTGCAATCAAATGTGCTGGGATAAAAAATAAAAAGTAAATTACAAATATGAACAAGAAGTAATGAGACATAACCTTAAAGGGCTTTTTCCTGGCACATTCCATTCGAATTTACAACCTAGAACACCACTTCCATTAAGCCTCTGTTTCCCTAGTAACCAAATTTGGTAAAAGAGAAATGCTGCCACCTTGTGGCCGTTTCCTGCAAGAGCAGCTTTAAACTCACAGCTAATGGTCACTTAACACTCAGAAGGACTCAGGGCTGTAAAGGACACCTGCCCTAAAAAAACTGTGCTGAAGTAGGGAATGGACAAAAAAATTCAAAACAGGCAAATGTTTCAAGAGGAGAGTATGAAGAGTGAAGTTTTATTCACACTCTTTTTAAAAAAAAAGGAAAATGGATAAAAGCTCAACCTCAGGGAGTGTTAGACCCATGCAATCTAATCTACAAAAAGTTTCAACTTACACCAGTCGACTGACCATCAGCAAAAAGTCTACAAACAATAAATGCTGAAGGGGTTTTAGAGAACTGTGTACCCTCTACCTGCTGGTGAGACGTAAAGGGCTAACAGCCAATAATGAGAACAGAAAGGAGCTGTGTTTCAAAGTAAAAATGGAGGTACCGTTCAATCCAGCAGGCGCACCATTGGACCTCTCACCTGAGAAGACAAGAATCGAGAAGACACAGGCCGCAAAAGCTGCAGAGCAGCCTTATTCACAATAGCCAAGACAGTAAAGCAATCAAAATGTCCAACAACAGGTGAATGGATAAAGAAGAAGTGGTCCATGTACACAATGGAATATTAGCTATGGAAAACAATGAACCATTGCTCTTTGAGGCACCACAAATGAGTCTGGAGATAATCAGGAAACATGAGGTAGGTCGGAAAGCAAAAGACCTATATTCTATGATATCACTTATAGGCGTTATCTAATAACTGACACAAATGAACATATTTCCACAGAGAAAGACGCTCACAGAGTTAGAAAACAAACTATGCTCATCTAAAAGGAAAGGTGGGGGGAATGTATAAATTAAGATTAGTGTTACTATATGTATACAAACACATATTATATACATATCTCAAAAAGACCGACAATATAGCAAGGGAGGTCTGCGGAACCCTCTGTAACATTTTACAAGGGAAGAGGATCTGTACTTGAATAGACATATGTAATGTACAAATGAACCAGATTGTGTACACCTAGGACAAACAATATGCTAAGCTTTACCCCAATTTAAAAAAATTTTAAAACCAAGAAGAAATAATGAGACATAAACTTATGGGGGTTTCTCCATGCACATTCCAATGTAATTTACAACCTAGGAACACGACTTCCAGAAAGGCTCTGCTGCCCTAGTACCCAGATTTGGGAATGGAGAAATGCTGCCTGCTTGAGGCCTCTTCCCACAACAGCAGCTTTAAACCCATTGCTAAAGGTCACTAAATATTCACCACACTTGCAGTTCGGTAAATGACACCTGCTCTCTAAAAAAATTCTGGGGTGGAAAATCGACCAGAAATTTCAAAAGAGGGCAACCTTCCAAGAAGACGATTTCAAGAGTTCTACTGTACTCCCAACTGTTTCCTTTTTTGAACAGAAAAGAAAACGGCGGAGAAAAATAATGAGTTTTACGAATTTTCAACGACATGCAAACCCAAATTACAAAATCCTATCAGCTCACAGCAGCCAGAAGGGCCATTAGCATAAATGCTGCAAACAATAAATGCTGAAGCGATTGTGGAGAAATGCGTACCCTCGATTCTAAGGGGGACATGGTAAGTGCCACTAATGAAAATGCAAAGAAGGTGCTTTGAAAAGGGAAACACGGTGCTACCAGTCAGTCAATCACACCCACAGCTGGGCCTATCACCTGAGAACATGAGAATCAAAAAGTCACAGGCTGGCAATCCTGCACTCCAACAATATTTACCATAGCCAACGCTTGGAAGCAATGAAAATGTCCATCAACCGAGGAATGCACAAAGTAGAAGTGGTCCACGTACACAGTGGAAAATTACTCCAATAAAAAATAAAAATTAAATTTAAAAATCCAACAAAAGAAAGGAGACATCAGATTGTGTGGGTGTGTCCGGGCACACTCCACTCTAATTTATAACCGAGAAACACCACAGGCCGCAAGGGCTTTTCCCTAGGTACCAGGGTGGGGAACATAGAAAGGCTGCCCCCCTCTGGCAGTTACCTGCAAAAGCAGCTTTAAAGCCTGTGCTAATGGTCATTTCATAGGAACAAGTACTGCAGAACTGTAAATGAAACCTGCCCTCAAAATGTCTTGAGGGAGGTAATGGCCAAAACATTTCAAAATGTGACACATACTTTAAGAGAACCCTCTGAAGAACGAAGGGGTAATCACAGCTTGAAAAATAAAAAGGACATGTTTTAAAGCTCAATTTCAACGGATTATGAGGCACGTGTGAATTCAACCACAAAGAGGTATCAGCTCACAATTGTCAGAATAACCATCAGCAAGAAAACTACAAACAATAAATGCTGAAGGTGTTGTGGAGAAATGCCTACCCTCAACTTCAAGGGGGATGTAACTTGGAAAGGGCCACGAACGAGAACAGAATGGAGCTGCCATATGATCCAGCAGGCCCACTCCTCGACCTATAATCTAAGAAGAGAGAATTGGAAAGACACAGGCAGGCAAATCTGCATGGCACAGTATTACAATAGCCAAGATATGGAAGTAACGAAAAAGTCCAAAAACAGACGGGTGGACACAGAAGAACTCCTCCATGTACAGACGGAATATTCGCTAGTGAAAAAAATGAAACAATGCCATTTGCAGCACCATAGATGAGTCTAGACGTAATCACGCCACCTGTAGTAAGTGAGAAAGCAAAAGACACATATCCTATCATATCACTTTCCGGAGTTACTTCAAAATGGATACCAGTGAAGATATTTCCACAGAGAAAGGCAATCACAGATTCATTAAAAAACGTATGGTTCACCAAATAGAAAGGGATGAGGATTGGATACACTACCATATTGGGGTTAACAGAGATATACAAACCATGTGAAATATATAATCACCAAAGATGTACGGAAGACCAGGAGAAGACTACTCAACATTGTGTCATAACCTACATGGGAAAAGGATGCGAGGAAGAATAGATACACGTGTCTGTGTGAAAGAACCACATCTTGCACACCTAGAACAAACAAGGCATTGCAATCAAATGTGCTGGGATAAAAAATAAAAAGTAAATTACAAATATGAACAAGAAGTAATGAGACATAACCTTAAAGGGCTTTTTCCTGGCACATTCCATTCGAATTTACAACCTAGAACACCACTTCCATTAAGCCTCTGTTTCCCTAGTAACCAAATTTGGTAAAAGAGAAATGCTGCCACCTTGTGGCCGTTTCCTGCAAGAGCAGCTTTAAACTCACAGCTAATGGTCACTTAACACTCAGAAGGACTCAGGGCTGTAAAGGACACCTGCCCTAAAAAAACTGTGCTGAAGTAGGGAATGGACAAAAAAATTCAAAACAGGCAAATGTTTCAAGAGGAGAGTATGAAGAGTGAAGTTTTATTCACACTCTTTTTAAAAAAAAAGGAAAATGGATAAAAGCTCAACCTCAGGGAGTGTTAGACCCATGCAATCTAATCTACAAAAAGTTTCAACTTACACCAGTCGACTGACCATCAGCAAAAAGTCTACAAACAATAAATGCTGAAGGGGTTTTAGAGAACTGTGTACCCTCTACCTGCTGGTGAGACGTAAAGGGCTAACAGCCAATAATGAGAACAGAAAGGAGCTGTGTTTCAAAGTAAAAATGGAGGTACCGTTCAATCCAGCAGGCGCACCATTGGACCTCTCACCTGAGAAGACAAGAATCGAGAAGACACAGGCCGCAAAAGCTGCAGAGCAGCCTTATTCACAATAGCCAAGACAGTAAAGCAATCAAAATGTCCAACAACAGGTGAATGGATAAAGAAGAAGTGGTCCATGTACACAATGGAATATTAGCTATGGAAAACAATGAACCATTGCTCTTTGAGGCACCACAAATGAGTCTGGAGATAATCAGGAAACATGAGGTAGGTCGGAAAGCAAAAGACCTATATTCTATGATATCACTTATAGGCGTTATCTAATAACTGACACAAATGAACATATTTCCACAGAGAAAGACACTCACAGAGTTAGAAAACAAACTATGCTCATCTAAAAGGAAAGGTGGGGGGAATGTATAAATTAAGATTAGTGTTACTATATGTATACAAACACATATTATATACATATCTCAAAAAGACCGACAATATAGCAAGGGAGGTCTGCGGAACCCTCTGTAACATTTTACAAGGGAAGAGGATCTGTACTTGAATAGACATATGTAATGTACAAATGAACCAGATTGTGTACACCTAGGACAAACAATATGCTAAGCTTTACCCCAATTTAAAAAAATTTTAAAACCAAGAAGAAATAATGAGACATAAACTTATGGGGGTTTCTCCATGCACATTCCAATGTAATTTACAACCTAGGAACACGACTTCCAGAAAGGCTCTGCTGCCCTAGTACCCAGATTTGGGAATGGAGAAATGCTGCCTGCTTGAGGCCTCTTCCCACAACAGCAGCTTTAAACCCATTGCTAAAGGTCACTAAATATTCACCACACTTGCAGTTCGGTAAATGACACCTGCTCTCTAAAAAAATTCTGGGGTGGAAAATCGACCAGAAATTTCAAAAGAGGGCAACCTTCCAAGAAGACGATTTCAAGAGTTCTACTGTACTCCCAACTGTTTCCTTTTTTGAACAGAAAAGAAAACGGCGGAGAAAAATAATGAGTTTTACGAATTTTCAACGACATGCAAACCCAAATTACAAAATCCTATCAGCTCACAGCAGCCAGAAGGGCCATTAGCATAAATGCTGCAAACAATAAATGCTGAAGCGATTGTGGAGAAATGCGTACCCTCGATTCTAAGGGGGACATGGTAAGTGCCACTAATGAAAATGCAAAGAAGGTGCTTTGAAAAGGGAAACACGGTGCTACCAGTCAGTCAATCACACCCACAGCTGGGCCTATCACCTGAGAACATGAGAATCAAAAAGTCACAGGCTGGCAATCCTGCACTCCAACAATATTTACCATAGCCAACGCTTGGAAGCAATGAAAATGTCCATCAACCGAGGAATGCACAAAGTAGAAGTGGTCCACGTACACAGTGGAAAATTACTCCAATAAAAAATAAAAATTAAATTTAAAAATCCAACAAAAGAAAGGAGACATCAGATTGTGTGGGTGTGTCCGGGCACACTCCACTCTAATTTATAACCGAGAAACACCACAGGCCGCAAGGGCTTTTCCCTAGGTACCAGGGTGGGGAACATAGAAAGGCTGCCCCCCTCTGGCAGTTACCTGCAAAAGCAGCTTTAAAGCCTGTGCTAATGGTCATTTCATAGGAACAAGTACTGCAGAACTGTAAATGAAACCTGCCCTCAAAATGTCTTGAGGGAGGTAATGGCCAAAACATTTCAAAATGTGACACATACTTTAAGAGAACCCTCTGAAGAACGAAGGGGTAATCACAGCTTGAAAAATAAAAAGGACATGTTTTAAAGCTCAATTTCAACGGATTATGAGGCACGTGTGAATTCAACCACAAAGAGGTATCAGCTCACAATTGTCAGAATAACCATCAGCAAGAAAACTACAAACAATAAATGCTGAAGGTGTTGTGGAGAAATGCCTACCCTCAACTTCAAGGGGGATGTAACTTGGAAAGGGCCACGAACGAGAACAGAATGGAGCTGCCATATGATCCAGCAGGCCCACTCCTCGACCTATAATCTAAGAAGAGAGAATTGGAAAGACACAGGCAGGCAAATCTGCATGGCACAGTATTACAATAGCCAAGATATGGAAGTAACGAAAAAGTCCAAAAACAGACGGGTGGACACAGAAGAACTCCTCCATGTACAGACGGAATATTCGCTAGTGAAAAAAATGAAACAATGCCATTTGCAGCACCATAGATGAGTCTAGACGTAATCACGCCACCTGTAGTAAGTGAGAAAGCAAAAGACACATATCCTATCATATCACTTTCCGGAGTTACTTCAAAATGGATACCAGTGAAGATATTTCCACAGAGAAAGGCAATCACAGATTCATTAAAAAACGTATGGTTCACCAAATAGAAAGGGATGAGGATTGGATACACTACCATATTGGGGTTAACAGAGATATACAAACCATGTGAAATATATAATCACCAAAGATGTACGGAAGACCAGGAGAAGACTACTCAACATTGTGTCATAACCTACATGGGAAAAGGATGCGAGGAAGAATAGATACACGTGTCTGTGTGAAAGAACCACATCTTGCACACCTAGAACAAACAAGGCATTGCAATCAAATGTGCTGGGATAAAAAATAAAAAGTAAATTACAAATATGAACAAGAAGTAATGAGACATAACCTTAAAGGGCTTTTTCCTGGCACATTCCATTCGAATTTACAACCTAGAACACCACTTCCATTAAGCCTCTGTTTCCCTAGTAACCAAATTTGGTAAAAGAGAAATGCTGCCACCTTGTGGCCGTTTCCTGCAAGAGCAGCTTTAAACTCACAGCTAATGGTCACTTAACACTCAGAAGGACTCAGGGCTGTAAAGGACACCTGCCCTAAAAAAACTGTGCTGAAGTAGGGAATGGACAAAAAAATTCAAAACAGGCAAATGTTTCAAGAGGAGAGTATGAAGAGTGAAGTTTTATTCACACTCTTTTTAAAAAAAAAGGAAAATGGATAAAAGCTCAACCTCAGGGAGTGTAAGACCCATGCAATCTAATCTACAAAAAGTTTCAACTTACACCAGTCGACTGACCATCAGCAAAAAGTCTACAAACAATAAATGCTGAAGGGGTTTTAGAGAACTGTGTACCCTCTACCTGCTGGTGAGACGTAAAGGGCTAACAGCCAATAATGAGAACAGAAAGGAGCTGTGTTTCAAAGTAAAAATGGAGGTACCGTTCAATCCAGCAGGCGCACCATTGGACCTCTCACCTGAGAAGACAAGAATCGAGAAGACACAGGCCGCAAAAGCTGCAGAGCAGCCTTATTCACAATAGCCAAGACAGTAAAGCAATCAAAATGTCCAACAACAGGTGAATGGATAAAGAAGAAGTGGTCCATGTACACAATGGAATATTAGCTATGGAAAACAATGAACCATTGCTCTTTGAGGCACCACAAATGAGTCTGGAGATAATCAGGAAACATGAGGTAGGTCGGAAAGCAAAAGACCTATATTCTATGATATCACTTATAGGCGTTATCTAATAACTGACACAAATGAACATATTTCCACAGAGAAAGACACTCACAGAGTTAGAAAACAAACTATGCTCATCTAAAAGGAAAGGTGGGGGGAATGTATAAATTAAGATTAGTGTTACTATATGTATACAAACACATATTATATACATATCTCAAAAAGACCGACAATATAGCAAGGGAGGTCTGCGGAACCCTCTGTAACATTTTACAAGGGAAGAGGATCTGTACTTGAATAGACATATGTAATGTACAAATGAACCAGATTGTGTACACCTAGGACAAACAATATGCTAAGCTTTACCCCAATTTAAAAAATTTTTAAAACCAAGAAGAAATAATGAGACATAAACTTATGGGGGTTTCTCCATGCACATTCCAATGTAATTTACAACCTAGGAACACGACTTCCAGAAAGGCTCTGCTGCCCTAGTACCCAGATTTGGGAATGGAGAAATGCTGCCTGCTTGAGGCCTCTTCCCACAACAGCAGCTTTAAACCCATTGCTAAAGGTCACTAAATATTCACCACACTTGCAGTTCGGTAAATGACACCTGCTCTCTAAAAAAATTCTGGGGTGGAAAATCGACCAGAAATTTCAAAAGAGGGCAACCTTCCAAGAAGACGATTTCAAGAGTTCTACTGTACTCCCAACTGTTTCCTTTTTTGAACAGAAAAGAAAACGGCAGAGAAAAATAATGAGTTTTACGAATTTTCAACGACATGCAAACCCAAATTACAAAATCCTATCAGCTCACAGCAGCCAGAAGGGCCATTAGCATAAATGCTGCAAACAATAAATGCTGAAGCGATTGTGGAGAAATGCGTACCCTCGATTCTAAGGGGGACATGGTAAGTGCCACTAATGAAAATGCAAAGAAGGTGCTTTGAAAAGGGAAACACGGTGCTACCAGTCAGTCAATCACACCCACAGCTGGGCCTATCACCTGAGAACATGAGAATCAAAAAGTCACAGGCTGGCAATCCTGCACTCCAACAATATTTACCATAGCCAACGCTTGGAAGCAATGAAAATGTCCATCAACCGAGGAATGCACAAAGTAGAAGTGGTCCACGTACACAGTGGAAAATTACTCCAATAAAAAATAAAAATTAAATTTAAAAATCCAACAAAAGAAAGGAGACATCAGATTGTGTGGGTGTGTCCGGGCACACTCCACTCTAATTTATAACCGAGAAACACCACAGGCCGCAAGGGCTTTTCCCTAGGTACCAGGGTGGGGAACATAGAAAGGCTGCCCCCCTCTGGCAGTTACCTGCAAAAGCAGCTTTAAAGCCTGTGCTAATGGTCATTTCATAGGAACAAGTACTGCAGAACTGTAAATGAAACCTGACCTCAAAATGTCTTGAGGGAGGTAATGGCCAAAACATTTCAAAATGTGACACATACTTTAAGAGAACCCTCTGAAGAACGAAGGGGTAATCACAGCTTGAAAAATAAAAAGGACATGTTTTAAAGCTCAATTTCAACGGATTATGAGGCACGTGTGAATTCAACCACAAAGAGGTATCAGCTCACAATTGTCAGAATAACCATCAGCAAGAAAACTACAAACAATAAATGCTGAAGGTGTTGTGGAGAAATGCCTACCCTCAACTTCAAGGGGGACGTAACTTGGAAAGGGCCACGAACGAGAACAGAATGGAGCTGCCATATGATCCAGCAGGCCCACTCCTCGACCTATAATCTAAGAAGAGAGAATTGGAAA
Organism: Eschrichtius robustus; assembly: GCF_028021215.1. Lineage (NCBI taxonomy): Eukaryota > Metazoa > Chordata > Mammalia > Artiodactyla > Eschrichtiidae > Eschrichtius > Eschrichtius robustus. The sequence goes on along the minus strand of NC_090831.1, from coordinate 32,809,497 downwards.
GACACAGGCAGGCAAATCTGCATGGCACAGTATTACAATAGCCAAGATATGGAAGTAACGAAAAAGTCCAAAAACAGACGGGTGGACACAGAAGAACTCCTCCATGTACAGACGGAATATTCGCTAGTGAAAAAAATGAAACAATGCCATTTGCAGCACCATAGATGAGTCTAGACGTAATCACGCCAGCTGTAGTAAGTGAGAAAGCAAAAGACACATATCCTATCATATCACTTTCAGGAGTTACTTCAAAATGGATACCAGTGAAGATATTTCCACAGAGAAAGGCAATCACAGATTCATTAAAAAACTTATGGTTCACCAAATAGAAAGGGATGAGGATTGGATACACTACCATATTGGGGTTAACAGAGATATACAAACCATGTGAAATATATAATCACCAAAGATGTACGGAAGACCAGGAGAAGACTACTCAACATTGTGTCATAACCTACATGGGAAAAGGATGCGAGGAAGAATAGATACACGTCTATGTGTGAAAGAACCACATCTTGCACACCTAGAACAAACAAGGCATTGCAATCAAATGTGCTGGGATAAAAAATAAAAAGTAAATTACAAATATGAACAAGAAGTAATGAGACATAACCTTAAAGGGCTTTTTCCTGGCACATTCCATTCGAATTTACAACCTAGAACACCACTTCCATTAAGCCTCTGTTTCCCTAGTAACCAAATTTGGTAAAAGAGAAATGCTGCCACCTTGTGGCCGTTTCCTGCAAGAGCAGCTTTAAACTCACAGCTAATGGTCACTTAACACTCAGAAGGACTCAGGGCTGTAAAGGACACCTGCCCTAAAAAAACTGTGCTGAAGTAGGGAATGGACAAAAAAATTCAAAACAGGCAAATGTTTCAAGAGGAGAGTATGAAGAGTGAAGTTTTATTCACACTCTTTTTAAAAAAAAAAGAAAATGGATAAAAGCTCAACCTCAGGGAGTGTTAGACCCATGCAATCTAATCTACAAAAAGTTTCAACTTACACCAGTCGACTGACCATCAGCAAAAAGTCTACAAACAATAAATGCTGAAGGGGTTTTAGAGAACTGTGTACCCTCTACCTGCTGGTGAGACGTAAAGGGCTAACAGCCAATAATGAGAACAGAAAGGAGCTGTGTTTCAAAGTAAAAATGGAGGTACCGTTCAATCCAGCAGGCGCACCATTGGACCTCTCACCTGAGAAGACAAGAATCGAGAAGACACAGGCCGCAAAAGCTGCAGAGCAGCCTTATTCACAATAGCCAAGACAGTAAAGCAATCAAAATGTCCAACAACAGGTGAATGGATAAAGAAGAAGTGGTCCATGTACACAATGGAATATTAGCTATGGAAAACAATGAACCATTGCTCTTTGAGGCACCACAAATGAGTCTGCAGATAATCAGGAAACATGAGGTAGGTCGGAAAGCAAAAGACCTATATTCTATGATATCACTTATAGGCGTTATCTAATAACTGACACAAATGAACATATTTCCACAGAGAAAGACGCTCACAGAGTTAGAAAACAAACTATGCTCATCTAAAAGGAAAGGTGGGGGGAATGGATAAATTAAGATTAGTGTTACTATATGTATACAAACACATATTATATACATATCTCAAAAAGACCGACAATATAGCAAGGGAGGTCTGCGGAACCCTCTGTAACATTTTACAAGGGAAGAGGATCTGTACTTGAATAGACATATGTAATGTACAAATGAACCAGATTGTGTACACCTAGGACAAACAAAATGCTAAGCTTTACCCAATTTAAAAAATTTTTAAAACCAAGAAGAAATAATGAGACATAAACTTATGGGGGTTTCTCCATGCACATTCCAATGTAATTTACAATCTAGGAACACGACTTCCAGAAAGGCTCTGCTGCCCTAGTACCCAGATTTGGGAATGGAGAAATGCTGCCTGCTTGAGGCCTCTTCCCACAACAGCAGCTTTAAACCCATTGCTAAAGGTCACTAAATATTCACCACACTTGCAGTTCGGTAAATGACACCTGCTCTCTAAAAAAATTCTGGGGTGGAAAATCGACCAAAAATTTCAAAAGAGGGCAACCTTCCAAGAAGACGATTTCAAGAGTTCTACTGTACTCCCAACTGTTTCCTTTTTTGAACAGAAAAGAAAACGGCGGAGAAAAATAATGAGTTTTACGAATTTTCAACGACATGCAAACCCAAATTACAAAATCCTATCAGCTCACAGCAGCCAGAAGGGCCATTAGCATAAATGCTGCAAACAATAAATGCTGAAGCGATTGTGGAGAAATGCGTACCCTCGATTCTAAGGGGGACATGGTAAGTGCCACTAATGAAAATTCAAAGAAGGTGCTTTGAAAAGGGAAACACGGTGCTACCAGTCAGTCAATCACACCCACAGCTGGGCCTATCACCTGAGAACATGAGAATCAAAAAGTCACAGGCTGGCAATCCTGCACTCCAACAATATTTACCATAGCCAACGCTTGGAAGCAATGAAAATGTCCATCAACCGAGGAATGCACAAAGTAGAAGTGGTCCACGTACACAGTGGAAAATTACTCCAATAAAAAATAAAAATTAAATTTAAAAATCCAACAAAAGAAAGGAGACATCAGATTGTGTGGGTGTGTCCGGGCACACTCCACTCTAATTTATAACCGAGAAACACCACAGGCCGCAAGGGCTTTTCCCTAGGTACCAGAGTGGGGAACATAGAAAGGCTGCCCCCCTCTGGCAGTTACCTGCAAAAGCAGCTTTAAAGCCTGTGCTAATGGTCATTTCATAAGAACAAGTACTGCAGAACTGTAAATGAAACCTGCCCTCAAAATGTCTTGAGGGAGGTAATGGCCAAAACATTTCAAAATGTGACACATACTTTAAGAGAACCCTCTGAAGAACGAAGGGGTAATCACAGCTTGAAAAATAAAAAGGACATGTCTTAAAGCTCAATTTCAACGGATTATGAGGCACGTGTGAATTCAACCACAAAGAGGTATCAGCTCACAATTGTCAGAATAACCATCAGCAAGAAAACTACAAACAATAAATGCTGAAGGTGTTGTGGAGAAATGCCTACCCTCAACTTCAAGGGGGACGTAACTTGGAAAGGGCCACGAACGAGAACAGAAGGGAGCTGCCATATGATCCAGCAGGCCCACTCCTCGACCTATAATCTAAGAAGAGAGAATTGGAAAGACACAGGCAGGCAAATCTGCATGGCACAGTATTACAATAGCCAAGATATGGAAGTAACAAAAAAGTCCAAAAACAGACGGGTGGACACAGAAGAACTCCTCCATATACAGACGGAATATTCGCTAGTGAAAAAAATGAAACAATGCCATTTGCAGCACCATAGATGAGTCTAGACGTAATCACGCCACCTGTAGTAAGTGAGAAAGCAAAAGACACATATCCTATCATATCACTTTCAGGAGTTACTTCAAAATGGATACCAGTGAAGATATTTCCACAGAGAAAGGCAATCACAGATTCATTAAAAAACTTATGGTTCACCAAATAGAAAGGGATGAGGATTGGATACACTACCATATTGGGGTTAACAGAGATATACAAACCATGTGAAATATATAATCACCAAAGAGGTACGGAAGACCAGGAGAAGACTACTCAACATTGTGTCATAACCTACATGGGAAAAGGATGCGAGGAAGAATAGATACACGTCTATGTGTGAAAGAACCACATCTTGCACACCTAGAACAAACAAGGCATTGCAAACAAATGTGCTGGGATAAAAAATAAAAAGTAAATTACAAACATGAACAAGAAGTAATGAGACATAACCTTAAAGGGCTTTTTCCTGGCACATTCCATTCTAATTTACAACCTAGAACACCACTTCCATTAAGCCTCTGTTTCCCTAGTAACCAAATTTGGTAAAAGAGAAATGCTGCCACCTTGTGGCCGTTTCCTGCAAGAGCATCTTTAAACTCACAGCTAATGGTCACTTAACACTCAGAAGGACTCAGGGCTGTAAAGGACACCTGCCCTAAAAAAACTGTGCTGAAGTAGGGAATGGACAAAAAAATTCAAAACAGGCAAATGTTTCAAGAGGAGAGTATGAAGAGTGAAATTTTATTCACACTCTTTTTAAAAAAAAGGAAAATGGATAAAAGCTCAACCTCAGGGAGTGTTAGACCCATGCAATCTAATCTACAAAAAGTTTCAACTTACACCAGTCGACTGACCATCAGCAAAAAGTCTACAAACAATAAATGCTGAAGGGGTTTTAGAGAACTGTGTACCCTCTACCTGCTGGTGAGACGTAAAGGGCTAACAGCCAATAATGAGAACAGAAAGGAGCTGTGTTTCAAAGTAAAAATGGAGGTACCGTTCAATCCAGCAGGCGCACCATTGGACCTCTCACCTGAGAAGACAAGAATCGAGAAGACACAGGCCGCAAAAGCTGCAGAGCAGCCTTATTCACAATAGCCAAGACAGTAAAGCAATCAAAATGTCCAACAACAGGTGCATGGATAAAGAAGAAGTGGTCCATGTACACAATGGAATATTAGCTATGGAAAACAATGAACCATTGCTCTTTGAGGCACCACAAATGAGTCTGGAGATAATCAGGAAACATGAGGTAGGTCGGAAAGCAAAAGACCTATATTCTATGATATCACTTATAGGCGTTATCTAATAACTGACACAAATGAACATATTTCCACAGAGAAAGACACTCACAGAGTTAGAAAACAAACTATGCTCATCTAAAAGGAAAGGTGGGGGGAATGTATAAATTAAGATTAGTGTTACTATATGTATACAAACACATATTATATACATATCTCAAAAAGACCGACAATATAGCAAGGGAGGTCTGCGGAACCCTCTGTAACATTTTACAAGGGAAGAGGATCTGTACTTGAATAGACATATGTAATGTACAAATGAACCAGATTGTGTACACCTAGGACAAACAATATGCTAAGCTTTACCCCAATTTAAAAAATTTTTAAAACCAAGAAGAAATAATGAGACATAAACTTATGGGGGTTTCTCCATGCACATTCCAATATAATTTACAACCTAGGAACACGACTTCCAGAAAGGCTCTGCTGCCCTAGTACCCAGATTTGGGAATGGAGAAATGCTGCCTGCTTGAGGCCTCTTCCCACAACAGCAGCTTTAAACCCATTGCTAAAGGTCACTAAATATTCACCACACTTGCAGTTCGGTAAATGACACCTGCTCTCTAAAAAAATTCTGGGGTGGAAAATCGACCAGAAATTTCAAAAGAGGGCAACCTTCCAAGAAGACGATTTCAAGCGTTCTACTGTACTCCCAACTGTTTCCTTTTTTGAACAGAAAAGAAAACGGCGGAGAAAAATAATGAGTTTTACGAATTTTCAACGACATGCAAACCCAAATTACAAAATCCTATCAGCTCACAGCAGCCAGAAGGGCCATTAGCATAAATGCTGCAAACAATAAATGCTGAAGCGATTGTGGAGAAATGCGTACCCTCGATTCTAAGGGGGACATGGTAAGTGCCACTAATGAAAATGCAAAGAAGGTGCTTTGAAAAGGGAAACACGGTGCTACCAGTCAGTCAATCACACCCACAGCTGGGCCTATCACCTGAGAACATGAGAATCAAAAAGTCACAGGCTGGCAATCCTGCACTCCAACAATATTTACCATAGCCAACGCTTGGAAGCAATGAAAATGTCCATCAACCGAGGAATGCACAAAGTAGAAGTGGTCCACGTACACAGTGGAAAATTACTCCAATAAAAAATAAAAATTAAATTTAAAAATCCAACAAAAGAAAGGAGACATCAGATTGTGTGGGTGTGTCCGGGCACACTCCACTCTAATTTATAACCGAGAAACACCACAGGCCGCAAGGGCTTTTCCCTAGGTACCAGGGTGGGGAACATAGAAAGGCTGCCCCCCTCTGGCAGTTACCTGCAAAAGCAGCTTTAAAGCCTGTGCTAATGGTCATTTCATAGGAACAAGTACTGCAGAACTGTAAATGAAACCTGCCCTCAAAATGTCTTGAGGGAGGTAATGGCCAAAACATTTCAAAATGTGACACATACTTTAAGAGAACCCTCTGAAGAACGAAGGGGTAATCACAGCTTGAAAAATAAAAAGGACATGTTTTAAAGCTCAATTTCAACGGATTATGAGGCACGTGTGAATTCAACCACAAAGAGGTATCAGCTCACAATTGTCAGAATAACCATCAGCAAGAAAACTACAAACAATAAATGCTGAAGGTGTTGTGGAGAAATGCCTACCCTCAACTTCAAGGGGGACGTAACTTGGAAAGGGCCACGAACGAGAACAGAATGGAGCTGCCATATGATCCAGCAGGCCCACTCCTCGACCTATAATCTAAGAAGAGAGAATTGGAAAGACACAGGCAGGCAAATCTGCATGGCACAGTATTACAATAGCCAAGATATGGAAGTAACGAAAAAGTCCAAAAACAGACGGGTGGACACAGAAGAACTCCTCCATGTACAGACGGAATATTCGCTAGTGAAAAAAATGAAACAATGCCATTTGCAGCACCATAGATGAGTCTAGACGTAATCACGCCACCTGTAGTAAGTGAGAAAGCAAAAGACACATATCCTATCATATCACTTTCACGAGTTACTTCAAAATGGATACCAGTGAAGATATTTCCACAGAGAAAGGCAATCACAGATTCATTAAAAAACTTATGGTTCACCAAATAGAAAGGGATGAGGATTGGATACACTACCATATTGGGGTTAACAGAGATATACAAACCATGTGAAATATATAATCACCAAAGATGTACGGAAGACCAGGAGAAGACTACTCAACATTGTGTCATAACCTACATGGGAAAAGGATGCGAGGAACAATAGATACACGTCTATGTGTGAAAGAACCACATCTTGCACACCTAGAACAAACAAGGCATTGCAATCAAATGTGCTGGGATAAAAAATAAAAAGTAAATTACAAATATGAACAAGAAGTAATGAGACATAACCTTAAAGGGCTTTTTCCTGGCACATTCCATTCTAATTTACAACCTAGAACACCACTTCCATTAAGCCTCTGTTTCGCTAGTAACCAAATTTGGTAAAAGAGAAATGTTGCCACCTTGTGGCAGTTTCCTGCAAGAGCAGCTTTAAACTCACAGCTAATGGTCACTTAACACTCAGAAGGACTCAGGGCTGTAAAGGACACCTGCCTTAAAAAAACTGTGCTGAAGTAGGGAATGGACAAAAAAATTCAAAACAGGCAAATGTTTCAAGAGGAGAGTATGAAGAGTGAAGTTTTATTCACACTCTTTTAAAAAAAAAAGGAAAATGGATAAAAGCTCAACCTCAGGGAGTGTTAGACCCATGCAATCTAATCTACAAAAAGTTTCAACTTACACCAGTCGACTGACCATCAGCAAAAAGTCTACAAACAATAAATGCTGAAGGGGTTTTAGAGAACTGTGTACCCTCTACCTGCTGGTGAGACGTAAAGGGCTAACAGCCAATAATGAGAACAGAAAGGAGCTGTGTTTCAAAGTAAAAATGGAGGTACCGTTCAATCCAGCAGGCGCACCATTGGACCTCTCACCTGAGAAGACAAGAATCGAGAAGACACAGGCCGCAAAAGCTGCAGAGCAGCCTTATTCACAATAGCCAAGACAGTAAAGCAATCAAAATGTCCAACAACAGGTGAATGGATAAAGAAGAAGTGGTCCATGTACACAATGGAATATTAGCTATGGAAAACAATGAACCATTGCTCTTTGAGGCACCACAAATGAGTCTGGAGATAATCAGGAAACATGAGGTAGGTCGGAAAGCAAAAGACCTATATTCTATGATATCACTTATAGGCGTTATCTAATAACTGACACAAATGAACATATTTCCACAGAGAAAGACGCTCACAGAGTTAGAAAACAAACTATGCTCATCTAAAAGGAAAGGTGGGGGGAATGGATAAATTAAGATTAGTGTTACTATATGGATACAAACACATATATACATATCTCAAAAAGACCGACAATATAGCAAGGGAGGTCTGCGGAACCCTCTGTTACATTTTACAAGGGAAGAGGATCTGCACTTGAATAGACATATGTAATGTACAAATGAACCAGATTGTGTACACCTAGGACAAACAATATGCTAAGCTTTACCCCAATTTAAAAAATTTTTAAAACCAAGAAGAAATAATGAGACATAAACTTATTGGGGTTTCTCCATGCACATTCCAATGTAATTTACAACCTAGGAACACGACTTCCAGAAAGGCTCTGCTGCCCTAGTACCCAGATTTGGGAATGGAGAAATGCTGCCTGCTTGAGGCCTCTTCCCACAACAGCAGCTTTAAACCCATTGCTAAAGGTCACTAAATATTCACCACACTTGCAGTTCGGTAAATGACACCTGCTCTCTAAAAAAATTCTGGGGTGGAAAATCGACCAGAAATTTCAAAAGAGGGCAACCTTCCAAGAAGACGATTTCAAGAGTTCTACTGTACTCCCAACTGTTTCCTTTTTTGAACAGAAAAGAAAACGGCGGAGAAAAATAATGAGTTTTACGAATTTTCAACGACATGCAAACCCAAATTACAAAATCCTATCAGCTCACAGCAGCCAGAAGGGCCATTAGCATAAATGCTGCAAACAATAAATGCTGAAGCGATTGTGGAGAAATGCGTACCCTCGATTCTAAGGGGGACATGGTAAGTGCCACTAATGAAAATGCAAAGAAGGTGCTTTGAAAAGGGAAACACGGTGCTACCAGTCAGTCAATCACACCCACAGCTGGGCCTATCACCTGAGAACATGAGAATCAAAAAGTCACAGGCTGGCAATCCTGCACTCCAACAATATTTACCATAGCCAACGCTTGGAAGCAATGAAAATGTCCATCAACCGAGGAATGCACAAAGTAGAAGTGGTCCACGTACACAGTGGAAAATTACTCCAATAAAAAATAAAAATTAAATTTAAAAATCCAACAAAAGAAAGGAGACATCAGATTGTGTGGGTGTGTCCGGGCACACTCCACTCTAATTTATAACCGAGAAACACCACAGGCCGCAAGGGCTTTTCCCTAGGTACCAGGGTGGGGAACAAAGAAAGGCTGCCCCCCTCTGGCAGTTACCTGCAAAAGCAGCTTTAAAGCCTGTGCTAATGGTCATTTCGTAGGAACAAGTACTGCAGAACTGTAAATGAAACCTGCCCTCAAAATGTCTTGAGGGAGGTAATGGCCAAAACATTTCAAAATGTGACACATACTTTAAGAGAACCCTCTGAAGAACGAAGGGGTAATCACAGCTTGAAAAATAAAAAGGACATGTCTTAAAGCTCAATTTCAACGGATTATGAGGCACGTGTGAATTCAACCACAAAGAGGTATCAGCTCACAATTGTCAGAATAACCATCAGCAAGAAAACTACAAACAATAAATGCTGAAGGTGTTGTGGAGAAATGCCTACCCTCAACTTCAAGGGGGACGTAACTTGGAAAGGGCCACGAACGAGAACAGAAGGGAGCTGCCATATGATCCAGCAGGCCCACTCCTCGACCTATAATCTAAGAAGAGAGAATTGGAAAGACACAGGCAGGCAAATCTGCATGGCACAGTATTACAATAGCCAAGATATGGAAGTAACGAAAAAGTCCAAAAACAGACGGGTGGACACAGAAGAACTCCTCCATGTACAGACGGAATATTCGCTAGTGAAAAAAATGAAACAATGCCATTTGCAGCACCATAGATGAGTCTAGACGTAATCACGCCACCTGTAGTAAGTGAGAAAGCAAAAGACACATATCCTATCATATCACTTTCACGAGTTACTTCAAAATGGATACCAGTGAAGATATTTCCACAGAGAAAGGCAATCACAGATTCATTAAAAAACTTATGGTTCACCAAATAGAAAGGGATGAGGATTGGATACACTACCATATTGGGGTTAACAGAGATATACAAACCATGTGAAATATATAATCACCAAAGATGTACGGAAGACCAGGAGAAGACTACTCAACATTGTGTCATAACCTACATGGGAAAAGGATGCGAGGAACAATAGATACACGTCTATGTGTGAAAGAACCATATCTTGCACACCTAGAACAAACAAGGCATTGCAATCAAATGTGCTGGGATAAAAAATAAAAAGTAAATTACAAATATGAACAAGAAGTAATGAGACATAACCTTAAAGGGCTTTTTCCTGGCACATTCCATTCTAATTTAAAACCTAGAACACCACTTCCATTAAGCCTCTGTTTCCCTAGTAACCAAATTTGGTAAAAGAGAAATGTTGCCACCTAGTGGCAGTTTCCTGCAAGAGCAGCTTTAAACTCACAGCTAATGGTCACTTAACACTCAGAAGGACTCAGGGCTGTAAAGGACACCTGCCCTAAAAAAACTGTGCTGAAGTAGGGAATGGACAAAAAAATTCAAAACAGGCAAATGTTTCAAGAGGAGAGTATGAAGAGTGAAGTTTTATTCACACTCTTTTTAAAAAAAAAAGGAAAATGGATAAAAGCTCAACCTCAGGGAGTGTTAGACCCATGCAATCTAATCTACAAAAAGTTTCAACTTACACCAGTCGACTGACCATCAGCAAAAAGTCTACAAACAATAAATGCTGAAGGGGTTTTAGAGAACTGTGTACCCTCTACCTGCTGGTGAGACGTAAAGGGCTAACAGCCAATAATGAGAACAGAAAGGAGCTGTGTTTCAAAGTAAAAATGGAGGTACCGTTCAATCCAGCAGGCGCACCATTGGACCTCTCACCTGAGAAGACAAGAATCGAGAAGACACAGGCCGCAAAAGCTGCAGAGCAGCCTTATTCACAATAGCCAAGACAGTAAAGCAATCAAAATGTCCAACAACAGGTGAATGGATAAAGAAGAAGTGGTCCATGTACACAATGGAATATTAGCTATGGAAAACAATGAACCATTGCTCTTTGAGGCACCACAAATGAGTCTGGAGATAATCAGGAAACATGAGGTAGGTCGGAAAGCAAAAGACCTATATTCTATGATATCACTTATAGGCGTTATCTAATAACTGACACAAATGAACATATTTCCACAGAGAAAGACGCTCACAGAGTTAGAAAACAAACTATGCTCATCTAAAAGGAAAGGTGGGGGGAATGGATAAATTTAGATTAGTGTTACTATATGGATACAAACACATATTATATACATATCTCAAAAAGACCGACAATATAGCAAGGGAGGTCTGCGGAACCCTCTGTTACATTTTACAAGGGAAGAGGATCTGTACTTGAATAGACATATGTAATGTACAAATGAACCAGATTGTGTACACCTAGGACAAACAATATGCTAAGCTTTACCCCAATTTAAAAAATTTTTAAAACCAAGAAGAAATAATGAGACATAAACTTATGGGGGTTTCTCCATGCACATTCCAATGTAATTTACAACCTAGGAACACGACTTCCAGAAAGGCTCTGCTGCCCTAGTACCCAGATTTGGGAATGGAGAAATGCTGCCTGCTTGAGGCCTCTTCCCACAACAGCAGCTTTAAACCCATTGCTAAAGGTCACTAAATATTCACCACACTTGCAGTTCGGTAAATGACACCTGCTCTCTAAAAAAATTCTGGGGTGGAAAATCGACCAGAAATTTCAAAAGAGGGCAACCTTCCAAGAAGACGATTTCAAGAGTTCTACTGTACTCCCAACTGTTTCCTTTTTTGAACAGAAAAGAAAACGGCGGAGAAAAATAATGAGTTTTACGAATTTTCAACGACATGCAAACCCAAATTACAAAATCCTATCAGCTCACAGCAGCCAGAAGGGCCATTAGCATAAATGCTGCAAACAATAAATGCTGAAGCGATTGTGGAGAAATGCGTACCCTCGATTCTAAGGGGGACATGGTAAGTGCCACTAATGAAAATGCAAAGAAGGTGCTTTGAAAAGGGAAACACGGTGCTACCAGTCAGTCAATCACACCCACAGCTGGGCCTATCACCTGAGAACATGAGAATCAAAAAGTCACAGGCTGGCAATCCTGCACTCCAACAATATTTACCATAGCCAACGCTTGGAAGCAATGAAAATGTCCATCAACCGAGGAATGCACAAAGTAGAAGTGGTCCACGTACACAGTGGAAAATTACTCCAATAAAAAATAAAAATTAAATTTAAAAATCCAACAAAAGAAAGGAGACATCAGATTGTGTGGGTGTGTCCGGGCACACTCCACTCTAATTTATAACCGAGAAACACCACAGGCCGCAAGGGCTTTTCCCTAGGTACCAGGGTGGGGAACAAAGAAAGGCTGCCCCCCTCTGGCAGTTACCTGCAAAAGCAGCTTTAAAGCCTGTGCTAATGGTCATTTCGTAGGAACAAGTACTGCAGAACTGTAAATGAAACCTGCCCTCAAAATGTCTTGAGGGAGGTAATGGCCAAAACATTTCAAAATGTGACACATACTTTAAGAGAACCCTCTGAAGAACGAAGGGGTAATCACAGCTTGAAAAATAAAAAGGACATGTCTTAAAGCTCAATTTCAACGGATTATGAGGCACGTGTGAATTCAACCACAAAGAGGTATCAGCTCACAATTGTCAGAATAACCATCAGCAAGAAAACTACAAACAATAAATGCTGAAGGTGTTGTGGAGAAATGCCTACCCTCAACTTCAAGGGGGACGTAACTTGGAAAGGGCCACGAACGAGAACAGAAGGGAGCTGCCATATGATCCAGCAGGCCCACTCCTCGACCTATAATCTAAGAAGAGAGAATTGGAAAGACACAGGCAGGCAAATCTGCATGGCACAGTATTACAATAGCCAAGATATGGAAGTAACGAAAAAGTCCAAAAACAGACGGGTGGACACAGAAGAACTCCTCCATGTACAGACGGAATATTCGCTAGTGAAAAAAATGAAACAATGCCATTTGCAGCACCATAGATGAGTCTAGACGTAATCACGCCACCTGTAGTAAGTGAGAAAGCAAAAGACACATATCCTATCATATCACTTTCACGAGTTACTTCAAAATGGATACCAGTGAAGATATTTCCACAGAGAAAGGCAATCACAGATTCATTAAAAAACTTATGGTTCACCAAATAGAAAGGGATGAGGATTGGATACACTACCATATTGGGGTTAACAGAGATATACAAACCATGTGAAATATATAATCACCAAAGATGTACGGAAGACCAGGAGAAGACTACTCAACATTGTGTCATAACCTACATGGGAAAAGGATGCGAGGAACAATAGATACACGTCTATGTGTGAAAGAACCACATCTTGCACACCTAGAACAAACAAGGCATTGCAATCAAATGTGCTGGGATAAAAAATAAAAAGTAAATTACAAATATGAACAAGAAGTAATGAGACATAACCTTAAAGGGCTTTTTCCTGGCACATTCCATTCTAATTTACAACCTAGAACACCACTTCCATTAAGCCTCTGTTTCGCTAGTAACCAAATTTGGTAAAAGAGAAATGCTGCCACCTTGTGGCAGTTTCCTGCAAGAGCAGCTTTAAACTCACAGCTAATGGTCACTTAACACTCAGAAGGACTCAGGGCTGTAAAGGACACCTGCCTTAAAAAAACTGTGCTGAAGTAGGGAATGGACAAAAAAATTCAAAACAGGCAAATGTTTCAAGAGGAGAGTATGAAGAGTGAAGTTTTATTCACACTCTTTTAAAAAAAAAAGGAAAATGGATAAAAGCTCAACCTCAGGGAGTGTTAGACCCATGCAATCTAATCTACAAAAAGTTTCAACTTACACCAGTCGACTGACCATCAGCAAAAAGTCTACAAACAATAAATGCTGAAGGGGTTTTAGAGAACTGTGTACCCTCTACCTGCTGGTGAGACGTAAAGGGCTAACAGCCAATAATGAGAACAGAAAGGAGCTGTGTTTCAAAGTAAAAATGGAGGTACCGTTCAATCCAGCAGGCGCACCATTGGACCTCTCACCTGAGAAGACAAGAATCGAGAAGACACAGGCCGCAAAAGCTGCAGAGCAGCCTTATTCACAATAGCCAAGACAGTAAAGCAATCAAAATGTCCAACAACAGGTGAATGGATAAAGAAGAAGTGGTCCATGTACACAATGGAATATTAGCTATGGAAAACAATGAACCATTGCTCTTTGAGGCACCACAAATGAGTCTGGAGATAATCAGGAAACATGAGGTAGGTCGGAAAGCAAAAGACCTATATTCTATGATATCACTTATAGGCGTTATCTAATAACTGACACAAATGAACATATTTCCACAGAGAAAGACGCTCACAGAGTTAGAAAACAAACTATGCTCATCTAAAAGGAAAGGTGGGGGGAATGGATAAATTAAGATTAGTGTTACTATATGGATACAAACACATATATACATATCTCAAAAAGACCGACAATATAGCAAGGGAGGTCTGCGGAACCCTCTGTTACATTTTACAAGGGAAGAGGATCTGCACTTGAATAGACATATGTAATGTACAAATGAACCAGATTGTGTACACCTAGGACAAACAATATGCTAAGCTTTACCCCAATTTAAAAAATTTTTAAAACCAAGAAGAAATAATGAGACATAAACTTATTGGGGTTTCTCCATGCACATTCCAATGTAATTTACAACCTAGGAACACGACTTCCAGAAAGGCTCTGCTGCCCTAGTACCCAGATTTGGGAATGGAGAAATGCTGCCTGCTTGAGGCCTCTTCCCACAACAGCAGCTTTAAACCCATTGCTAAAGGTCACTAAATATTCACCACACTTGCAGTTCGGTAAATGACACCTGCTCTCTAAAAAAATTCTGGGGTGGAAAATCGACCAGAAATTTCAAAAGAGGGCAACCTTCCAAGAAGACGATTTCAAGAGTTCTACTGTACTCCCAACTGTTTCCTTTTTTGAACAGAAAAGAAAACGGCGGAGAAAAATAATGAGTTTTACGAATTTTCAACGACATGCAAACCCAAATTACAAAATCCTATCAGCTCACAGCAGCCAGAAGGGCCATTAGCATAAATGCTGCAAACAATAAATGCTGAAGCGATTGTGGAGAAATGCGTACCCTCGATTCTAAGGGGGACATGGTAAGTGCCACTAATGAAAATGCAAAGAAGGTGCTTTGAAAAGGGAAACACGGTGCTACCAGTCAGTCAATCACACCCACAGCTGGGCCTATCACCTGAGAACATGAGAATCAAAAAGTCACAGGCTGGCAATCCTGCACTCCAACAATATTTACCATAGCCAACGCTTGGAAGCAATGAAAATGTCCATCAACCGAGGAATGCACAAAGTAGAAGTGGTCCACGTACACAGTGGAAAATTACTCCAATAAAAAATAAAAATTAAATTTAAAAATCCAACAAAAGAAAGGAGACATCAGATTGTGTGGGTGTGTCCGGGCACACTCCACTCTAATTTATAACCGAGAAACACCACAGGCCGCAAGGGCTTTTCCCTAGGTACCAGGGTGGGGAACAAAGAAAGGCTGCCCCCCTCTGGCAGTTACCTGCAAAAGCAGCTTTAAAGCCTGTGCTAATGGTCATTTCGTAGGAACAAGTACTGCAGAACTGTAAATGAAACCTGCCCTCAAAATGTCTTGAGGGAGGTAATGGCCAAAACATTTCAAAATGTGACACATACTTTAAGAGAACCCTCTGAAGAACGAAGGGGTAATCACAGCTTGAAAAATAAAAAGGACATGTCTTAAAGCTCAATTTCAACGGATTATGAGGCACGTGTGAATTCAACCACAAAGAGGTATCAGCTCACAATTGTCAGAATAACCATCAGCAAGAAAACTACAAACAATAAATGCTGAAGGTGTTGTGGAGAAATGCCTACCCTCAACTTCAAGGGGGACGTAACTTGGAAAGGGCCACGAACGAGAACAGAAGGGAGCTGCCATATGATCCAGCAGGCCCACTCCTCGACCTATAATCTAAGAAGAGAGAATTGGAAAGACACAGGCAGGCAAATCTGCATGGCACAGTATTACAATAGCCAAGATATGGAAGTAACGAAAAAGTCCAAAAACAGACGGGTGGACACAGAAGAACTCCTCCATGTACAGACGGAATATTCGCTAGTGAAAAAAATGAAACAATGCCATTTGCAGCACCATAGATGAGTCTAGACGTAATCACGCCACCTGTAGTAAGTGAGAAAGCAAAAGACACATATCCTATCATATCACTTTCACGAGTTACTTCAAAATGGATACCAGTGAAGATATTTCCACAGAGAAAGGCAATCACAGATTCATTAAAAAACTTATGGTTCACCAAATAGAAAGGGATGAGGATTGGATACACTACCATATTGGGGTTAACAGAGATATACAAACCATGTGAAATATATAATCACCAAAGATGTACGGAAGACCAGGAGAAGACTACTCAACATTGTGTCATAACCTACATGGGAAAAGGATGCGAGGAACAATAGATACACGTCTATGTGTGAAAGAACCACATCTTGCACACCTAGAACAAACAAGGCATTGCAATCAAATGTGCTGGGATAAAAAATAAAAAGTAAATTACAAATATGAACAAGAAGTAATGAGACATAACCTTAAAGGGCTTTTTCCTGGCACATTCCATTCTAATTTACAACCTAGAACACCACTTCCATTAAGCCTCTGTTTCGCTAGTAACCAAATTTGGTAAAAGAGAAATGTTGCCACCTTGTGGCAGTTTCCTGCAAGAGCAGCTTTAAACTCACAGCTAATGGTCACTTAACACTCAGAAGGACTCAGGGCTGTAAAGGACACCTGCCTTAAAAAAACTGTGCTGAAGTAGGGAATGGACAAAAAAATTCAAAACAGGCAAATGTTTCAAGAGGAGAGTATGAAGAGTGAAGTTTTATTCACACTCTTTTAAAAAAAAAAGGAAAATGGATAAAAGCTCAACCTCAGGGAGTGTTAGACCCATGCAATCTAATCTACAAAAAGTTTCAACTTACACCAGTCGACTGACCATCAGCAAAAAGTCTACAAACAATAAATGCTGAAGGGGTTTTAGAGAACTGTGTACCCTCTACCTGCTGGTGAGACGTAAAGGGCTAACAGCCAATAATGAGAACAGAAAGGAGCTGTGTTTCAAAGTAAAAATGGAGGTACCGTTCAATCCAGCAGGCGCACCATTGGACCTCTCACCTGAGAAGACAAGAATCGAGAAGACACAGGCCGCAAAAGCTGCAGAGCAGCCTTATTCACAATAGCCAAGACAGTAAAGCAATCAAAATGTCCAACAACAGGTGAATGGATAAAGAAGAAGTGGTCCATGTACACAATGGAATATTAGCTATGGAAAACAATGAACCATTGCTCTTTGAGGCACCACAAATGAGTCTGGAGATAATCAGGAAACATGAGGTAGGTCGGAAAGCAAAAGACCTATATTCTATGATATCACTTATAAGCGTTATCTAATAACTGACACAAATGAACATATTTCCACAGAGAAAGACGCTCACAGAGTTAGAAAACAAACTATGCTCATCTAAAAGGAAAGGTGGGGGGAATGGATAAATTAAGATTAGTGTTACTATATGGATACAAACACATATTATATACATATCTCAAAAAGACCGACAATATAGCAAGGGAGGTCTGCGGAACCCTCTGTTACATTTTACAAGGGAAGAGGATCTGTACTTGAATAGACATATGTAATGTACAAATGAACCAGATTGTGTACACCTAGGACAAACAATATGCTAAGCTTTACCCCAATTTAAAAAATTTTTAAAACCAAGAAGAAATAATGAGACATAAACTTATGGGGGTTTCTCCATGCACATTCCAATGTAATTTACAACCTAGGAACACGACTTCCAGAAAGGCTCTGCTGCCCTAGTACCCAGATTTGGGAATGGAGAAATGCTGCCTGCTTGAGGCCTCTTCCCACAACAGCAGCTTTAAACCCATTGCTAAAGGTCACTAAATATTCACCACACTTGCAGTTCGGTAAATGACACCTGCTCTCTAAAAAAATTCTGGGGTGGAAAATCGACCAGAAATTTCAAAAGAGGGCAACCTTCCAAGAAGACGATTTCAAGAGTTCTACTGTACTCCCAACTGTTTCCTTTTTTGAACAGAAAAGAAAACGGCGGAGAAAAATAATGAGTTTTACGAATTTTCAACGACATGCAAACCCAAATTACAAAATCCTATCAGCTCACAGCAGCCAGAAGGGCCATTAGCATAAATGCTGCAAACAATAAATGCTGAAGCGATTGTGGAGAAATGCGTACCCTCGATTCTAAGGGGGACATGGTAAGTGCCACTAATGAAAATGCAAAGAAGGTGCTTTGAAAAGGGAAACACGGTGCTACCAGTCAGTCAATCACACCCACAGCTGGGCCTATCACCTGAGAACATGAGAATCAAAAAGTCACAGGCTGGCAATCCTGCACTCCAACAATATTTACCATAGCCAACGCTTGGAAGCAATGAAAATGTCCATCAACCGAGGAATGCACAAAGTAGAAGTGGTCCACGTACACAGTGGAAAATTACTCCAATAAAAAATAAAAATTAAATTTAAAAATCCAACAAAAGAAAGGAGACATCAGATTGTGTGGGTGTGTCCGGGCACACTCCACTCTAATTTATAACCGAGAAACACCACAGGCCGCAAGGGCTTTTCCCTAGGTACCAGGGTGGGGAACAAAGAAAGGCTGCCCCCCTCTGGCAGTTACCTGCAAAAGCAGCTTTAAAGCCTGTGCTAATGGTCATTTCGTAGGAACAAGTACTGCAGAACTGTAAATGAAACCTGCCCTCAAAATGTCTTGAGGGAGGTAATGGCCAAAACATTTCAAAATGTGACACATACTTTAAGAGAACCCTCTGAAGAACGAAGGGGTAATCACAGCTTGAAAAATAAAAAGGACATGTCTTAAAGCTCAATTTCAACGGATTATGAGGCACGTGTGAATTCAACCACAAAGAGGTATCAGCTCACAATTGTCAGAATAACCATCAGCAAGAAAACTACAAACAATAAATGCTGAAGGTGTTGTGGAGAAATGCCTACCCTCAACTTCAAGGGGGACGTAACTTGGAAAGGGCCACGAACGAGAACAGAAGGGAGCTGCCATATGATCCAGCAGGCCCACTCCTCGACCTATAATCTAAGAAGAGAGAATTGGAAAGACACAGGCAGGCAAATCTGCATGGCACAGTATTACAATAGCCAAGATATGGAAGTAACGAAAAAGTCCAAAAACAGACGGGTGGACACAGAAGAACTCCTCCATGTACAGACGGAATATTCGCTAGTGAAAAAAATGAAACAATGCCATTTGCAGCACCATAGATGAGTCTAGACGTAATCACGCCACCTGTAGTAAGTGAGAAAGCAAAAGACACATATCCTATCATATCACTTTCACGAGTTACTTCAAAATGGATACCAGTGAAGATATTTCCACAGAGAAAGGCAATCACAGATTCATTAAAAAACTTATGGTTCACCAAATAGAAAGGGATGAGGATTGGATACACTACCATATTGGGGTTAACAGAGATATACAAACCATGTGAAATATATAATCACCAAAGATGTACGGAAGACCAGGAGAAGACTACTCAACATTGTGTCATAACCTACATGGGAAAAGGATGCGAGGAACAATAGATACACGTCTATGTGTGAAAGAACCACATCTTGCACACCTAGAACAAACAAGGCATTGCAATCAAATGTGCTGGGATAAAAAATAAAAAGTAAATTACAAATATGAACAAGAAGTAATGAGACATAACCTTAAAGGGCTTTTTCCTGGCACATTCCATTCTAATTTACAACCTAGAACACCACTTCCATTAAGCCTCTGTTTCGCTAGTAACCAAATTTGGTAAAAGAGAAATGTTGCCACCTTGTGGCAGTTTCCTGCAAGAGCAGCTTTAAACTCACAGCTAATGGTCACTTAACACTCAGAAGGACTCAGGGCTGTAAAGGACACCTGCCTTAAAAAAACTGTGCTGAAGTAGGGAATGGACAAAAAAATTCAAAACAGGCAAATGTTTCAAGAGGAGAGTATGAAGAGTGAAGTTTTATTCACACTCTTTTAAAAAAAAAAGGAAAATGGATAAAAGCTCAACCTCAGGGAGTGTTAGACCCATGCAATCTAATCTACAAAAAGTTTCAACTTACACCAGTCGACTGACCATCAGCAAAAAGTCTACAAACAATAAATGCTGAAGGGGTTTTAGAGAACTGTGTACCCTCTACCTGCTGGTGAGACGTAAAGGGCTAACAGCCAATAATGAGAACAGAAAGGAGCTGTGTTTCAAAGTAAAAATGGAGGTACCGTTCAATCCAGCAGGCGCACCATTGGACCTCTCACCTGAGAAGACAAGAATCGAGAAGACACAGGCCGCAAAAGCTGCAGAGCAGCCTTATTCACAATAGCCAAGACAGTAAAGCAATCAAAATGTCCAACAACAGGTGAATGGATAAAGAAGAAGTGGTCCATGTACACAATGGAATATTAGCTATGGAAAACAATGAACCATTGCTCTTTGAGGCACCACAAATGAGTCTGGAGATAATCAGGAAACATGAGGTAGGTCGGAAAGCAAAAGACCTATATTCTATGATATCACTTATAGGCGTTATCTAATAACTGACACAAATGAACATATTTCCACAGAGAAAGACGCTCACAGAGTTAGAAAACAAACTATGCTCATCTAAAAGGAAAGGTGGGGGGAATGGATAAATTAAGATTAGTGTTACTATATGGATACAAACACATATATACATATCTCAAAAAGACCGACAATATAGCAAGGGAGGTCTGCGGAACCCTCTGTTACACTTTACAAGGGAAGAGGATCTGCACTTGAATAGACATATGTAATGTACAAATGAACCAGATTGTGTACACCTAGGACAAACAATATGCTAAGCTTTACCCCAATTTAAAAAATTTTTAAAACCAAGAAGAAATAATGAGACATAAACTTATGGGGGTTTCTCCATGCACATTCCAATGTAATTTACAACCTAGGAACACGACTTCCAGAAAGGCTCTGCTGCCCTAGTACCCAGATTTGGGAATGGAGAAATGCTGCCTGCTTGAGGCCTCTTCCCACAACAGCAGCTTTAAACCCATTGCTAAAGGTCACTAAATATTCACCACACTTGCAGTTCGGTAAATGACACCTGCTCTCTAAAAAAATTCTGGGGTGGAAAATCGACCAGAAATTTCAAAAGAGGGCAACCTTCCAAGAAGACGATTTCAAGAGTTCTACTGTACTCCCAACTGTTTCCTTTTTTGAACAGAAAAGAAAACGGCGGAGAAAAATAATGAGTTTTACGAATTTTCAACGACATGCAAACCCAAATTACAAAATCCTATCAGCTCACAGCAGCCAGAAGGGCCATTAGCATAAATGCTGCAAACAATAAATGCTGAAGCGATTGTGGAGAAATGCGTACCCTCGATTCTAAGGGGGACATGGTAAGTGCCACTAATGAAAATGCAAAGAAGGTGCTTTGAAAAGGGAAACACGGTGCTACCAGTCAGTCAATCACACCCACAGCTGGGCCTATCACCTGAGAACATGAGAATCAAAAAGTCACAGGCTGGCAATCCTGCACTCCAACAATATTTACCATAGCCAACGCTTGGAAGCAATGAAAATGTCCATCAACCGAGGAATGCACAAAGTAGAAGTGGTCCACGTACACAGTGGAAAATTACTCCAATAAAAAATAAAAATTAAATTTAAAAATCCAACAAAAGAAAGGAGACATCAGATTGTGTGGGTGTGTCCGGGCACACTCCACTCTAATTTATAACCGAGAAACACCACAGGCCGCAAGGGCTTTTCCCTAGGTACCAGGGTGGGGAACAAAGAAAGGCTGCCCCCCTCTGGCAGTTACCTGCAAAAGCAGCTTTAAAGCCTGTGCTAATGGTCATTTCGTAGGAACAAGTACTGCAGAACTGTAAATGAAACCTGCCCTCAAAATGTCTTGAGGGAGGTAATGGCCAAAACATTTCAAAATGTGACACATACTTTAAGAGAACCCTCTGAAGAACGAAGGGGTAATCACAGCTTGAAAAATAAAAAGGACATGTCTTAAAGCTCAATTTCAACGGATTATGAGGCACGTGTGAATTCAACCACAAAGAGGTATCAGCTCACAATTGTCAGAATAACCATCAGCAAGAAAACTACAAACAATAAATGCTGAAGGTGTTGTGGAGAAATGCCTACCCTCAACTTCAAGGGGGACGTAACTTGGAAAGGGCCACGAACGAGAACAGAAGGGAGCTGCCATATGATCCAGCAGGCCCACTCCTCGACCTATAATCTAAGAAGAGAGAATTGGAAAGACACAGGCAGGCAAATCTGCATGGCACAGTATTACAATAGCCAAGATATGGAAGTAACGAAAAAGTCCAAAAACAGACGGGTGGACACAGAAGAACTCCTCCATGTACAGACGGAATATTCGCTAGTGAAAAAAATGAAACAATGCCATTTGCAGCACCATAGATGAGTCTAGACGTAATCACGCCACCTGTAGTAAGTGAGAAAGCAAAAGACACATATCCTATCATATCACTTTCAGGAGTTACTTCAAAATGGATACCAGTGAAGATATTTCCACAGAGAAAGGCAATCACAGATTCATTAAAAAACTTATGGTTCACCAAATAGAAAGGGATGAGGATTGGATACACTACCATATTGGGGTTAACAGAGATATACAAACCATGTGAAATATATAATCACCAAAGATGTACGGAAGACCAGGAGAAGACTACTCAACATTGTGTCATAACCTACATGGGAAAAGGATGCGAGGAAGAATAGATACACGTGTCTGTGTGAAAGAACCACATCTTGCACACCTAGAACAAACAAGGCATTGCAATCAAATGTGCTGGGATAAAAAATAAAAAGTAAATTACAAATATGAACAAGAAGTAATGAGACATAACCTTAAAGGGCTTTTTCCTGGCACATTCCATTCTAATTTACAACCTAGAACACCACTTCCATTAAGCCTCTGTTTCGCTAGTAACCAAATTTGGTAAAAGAGAAATGTTGCCACCTTGTGGCAGTTTCCTGCAAGAGCAGCTTTAAACTCACAGCTAATGGTCACTTAACACTCAGAAGGACTCAGGGCTGTAAAGGACACCTGCCTTAAAAAAACTGTGCTGAAGTAGGGAATGGACAAAAAAATTCAAAACAGGCAAATG
This sequence comes from Eschrichtius robustus, assembly GCF_028021215.1. Lineage (NCBI taxonomy): Eukaryota > Metazoa > Chordata > Mammalia > Artiodactyla > Eschrichtiidae > Eschrichtius > Eschrichtius robustus. Next base: position 32,786,254 of record NC_090831.1, on the reverse strand, counting down.
TTTCAAGAGGAGAGTATGAAGAGTGAAGTTTTATTCACACTCTTTTTAAAAAAAAAGGAAAATGGATAAAAGCTCAACCTCAGGGAGTGTTAGACCCATGCAATCTAATCTACAAAAAGTTTCAACTTACACCAGTCGACTGAACATCAGCAAAAAGTCTACAAACAATAAATGCTGAAGGGGTTTTAGAGAACTGTGTACCCTCTACCTGCTGGTGAGACGTAAAGGGCTAACAGCCAATAATGAGAACAGAAAGGAGCTGTGTTTCAAAGTAAAAATGGAGGTACCGTTCAATCCAGCAGGCGCACCATTGGACCTCTCACCTGAGAAGACAAGAATCGAGAAGACACAGGCCGCAAAAGCTGCAGAGCAGCCTTATTCACAATAGCCAAGACAGTAAAGCAATCAAAATGTCCAACAACAGGTGAATGGATAAAGAAGAAGTGGTCCATGTACACAATGGAATATTAGCTATGGAAAACAATGAACCATTGCTCTTTGAGACACCACAAATGAGTCTGGAGATAATCAGGAAACATGAGGTAGGTCGGAAAGCAAAAGACCTATATTCTATGATATCACTTATAAGCGTTATCTAATAACTGACACAAATGAACATATTTCCACAGAGAAAGACGCTCACAGAGTTAGAAAACAAACTATGCTCATCTAAAAGGAAAGGTGGGGGGAATGGATAAATTAAGATTAGTGTTACTATATGGATACAAACACATATTATATACATATCTCAAAAAGACCGACAATATAGCAAGGGAGGTCTGCGGAACCCTCTGTTACATTTTACAAGGGAAGAGGATCTGTACTTGAATAGACATATGTAATGTACAAATGAACCAGATTGTGTACACCTAGGACAAACAATATGCTAAGCTTTACCCCAATTTAAAAAATTTTTAAAACCAAGAAGAAATAATGAGACATAAACTTATGGGGGTTTCTCCATGCACATTCCAATGTAATTTACAACCTAGGAACACGACTTCCAGAAAGGCTCTGCTGCCCTAGTACCCAGATTTGGGAATGGAGAAATGCTGCCTGCTTGAGGCCTCTTCCCACAACAGCAGCTTTAAACCCATTGCTAAAGGTCACTAAATATTCACCACACTTGCAGTTCGGTAAATGACACCTGCTCTCTAAAAAAATTCTGGGGTGGAAAATCGACCAGAAATTTCAAAAGAGGGCAACCTTCCAAGAAGACGATTTCAAGAGTTCTACTGTACTCCCAACTGTTTCCTTTTTTGAACAGAAAAGAAAACGGCGGAGAAAAATAATGAGTTTTACGAATTTTCAACGACATGCAAACCCAAATTACAAAATCCTATCAGCTCACAGCAGCCAGAAGGGCCATTAGCATAAATGCTGCAAACAATAAATGCTGAAGCGATTGTGGAGAAATGCGTACCCTCGATTCTAAGGGGGACATGGTAAGTGCCACTAATGAAAATGCAAAGAAGGTGCTTTGAAAAGGGAAACACGGTGCTACCAGTCAGTCAATCACACCCACAGCTGGGCCTATCACCTGAGAACATGAGAATCAAAAAGTCACAGGCTGGCAATCCTGCACTCCAACAATATTTACCATAGCCAACGCTTGGAAGCAATGAAAATGTCCATCAACCGAGGAATGCACAAAGTAGAAGTGGTCCACGTACACAGTGGAAAATTACTCCAATAAAAAATAAAAATTAAATTTAAAAATCCAACAAAAGAAAGGAGACATCAGATTGTGTGGGTGTGTCCGGGCACACTCCACTCTAATTTATAACCGAGAAACACCACAGGCCGCAAGGGCTTTTCCCTAGGTACCAGGGTGGGGAACAAAGAAAGGCTGCCCCCCTCTGGCAGTTACCTGCAAAAGCAGCTTTAAAGCCTGTGCTAATGGTCATTTCGTAGGAACAAGTACTGCAGAACTGTAAATGAAACCTGCCCTCAAAATGTCTTGAGGGAGGTAATGGCCAAAACATTTCAAAATGTGACACATACTTTAAGAGAACCCTCTGAAGAACGAAGGGGTAATCACAGCTTGAAAAATAAAAAGGACATGTCTTAAAGCTCAATTTCAACGGATTATGAGGCACGTGTGAATTCAACCACAAAGAGGTATCAGCTCACAATTGTCAGAATAACCATCAGCAAGAAAACTACAAACAATAAATGCTGAAGGTGTTGTGGAGAAATGCCTACCCTCAACTTCAAGGGGGACGTAACTTGGAAAGGGCCACGAACGAGAACAGAAGGGAGCTGCCATATGATCCAGCAGGCCCACTCCTCGACCTATAATCTAAGAAGAGAGAATTGGAAAGACACAGGCAGGCAAATCTGCATGGCACAGTATTACAATAGCCAAGATATGGAAGTAACGAAAAAGTCCAAAAACAGACGGGTGGACACAGAAGAACTCCTCCATGTACAGACGGAATATTCGCTAGTGAAAAAAATGAAACAATGCCATTTGCAGCACCATAGATGAGTCTAGACGTAATCACGCCACCTGTAGTAAGTGAGAAAGCAAAAGACACATATCCTATCATATCACTTTCAGGAGTTACTTCAAAATGGATACCAGTGAAGATATTTCCACAGAGAAAGGCAATCACAGATTCATTAAAAAACTTATGGTTCACCAAATAGAAAGGGATGAGGATTGGATACACTACCATATTGGGGTTAACAGAGATATACAAACCATGTGAAATATATAATCACCAAAGATGTACGGAAGACCAGGAGAAGACTACTCAACATTGTGTCATAACCTACATGGGAAAAGGATGCGAGGAACAATAGATACACGTCTATGTGTGAAAGAACCACATCTTGCACACCTAGAACAAACAAGGCATTGCAATCAAATGTGCTGGGATAAAAAATAAAAAGTAAATTACAAATATGAACAAGAAGTAATGAGACATAACCTTAAAGGGCTTTTTCCTGGCACATTCCATTCTAATTTACAACCTAGAACACCACTTCCATTAAGCCTCTGTTTCGCTAGTAACCAAATTTGGTAAAAGAGAAATGTTGCCACCTTGTGGCAGTTTCCTGCAAGAGCAGCTTTAAACTCACAGCTAATGGTCACTTAACACTCAGAAGGACTCAGGGCTGTAAAGGACACCTGCCTTAAAAAAACTGTGCTGAAGTAGGGAATGGACAAAAAAATTCAAAACAGGCAAATGTTTCAAGAGGAGAGTATGAAGAGTGAAGTTTTATTCACACTCTTTTTAAAAAAAAAGGAAAATGGATAAAAGCTCAACCTCAGGGAGTGTTAGACCCATGCAATCTAATCTACAAAAAGTTTCAACTTACACCAGTCGACTGACCATCAGCAAAAAGTCTACAAACAATAAATGCTGAAGGGGTTTTAGAGAACTGTGTACCCTCTACCTGCTGGTGAGACGTAAAGGGCTAACAGCCAATAATGAGAACAGAAAGGAGCTGTGTTTCAAAGTAAAAATGGAGGTACCGTTCAATCCAGCAGGCGCACCATTGGACCTCTCACCTGAGAAGACAAGAATCGAGAAGACACAGGCCGCAAAAGCTGCAGAGCAGCCTTATTCACAATAGCCAAGACAGTAAAGCAATCAAAATGTCCAACAACAGGTGAATGGATAAAGAAGAAGTGGTCCATGTACACAATGGAATATTAGCTATGGAAAACAATGAACCATTGCTCTTTGAGGCACCACAAATGAGTCTGGAGATAATCAGGAAACATGAGGTAGGTCGGAAAGCAAAAGACCTATATTCTATGATATCACTTATAGGCGTTATCTAATAACTGACACAAATGAACATATTTCCACAGAGAAAGACGCTCACAGAGTTAGAAAACAAACTATGCTCATCTAAAAGGAAAGGTGGGGGGAATGGATAAATTAAGATTAGTGTTACTATATGGATACAAACACATATTATATACATATCTCAAAAAGACCGACAATATAGCAAGGGAGGTCTGCGGAACCCTCTGTTACATTTTACAAGGGAAGAGGATCTGTACTTGAATAGACATATGTAATGTACAAATGAACCAGATTGTGTACACCTAGGACAAACAATATGCTAAGCTTTACCCCAATTTAAAAAATTTTTAAAACCAAGAAGAAATAATGAGACATAAACTTATGGGGGTTTCTCCATGCACATTCCAATGTAATTTACAACCTAGGAACACGACTTCCAGAAAGGCTCTGCTGCCCTAGTACCCAGATTTGGGAATGGAGAAATGCTGCCTGCTTGAGGCCTCTTCCCACAACAGCAGCTTTAAACCCATTGCTAAAGGTCACTAAATATTCACCACACTTGCAGTTCGGTAAATGACACCTGCTCTCTAAAAAAATTCTGGGGTGGAAAATCGACCAGAAATTTCAAAAGAGGGCAACCTTCCAAGAAGACGATTTCAAGAGTTCTACTGTACTCCCAACTCTTTCCTTTTTTGAACAGAAAAGAAAACGGCGGAGAAAAATAATGAGTTTTACGAATTTTCAACGACATGCAAACCCAAATTACAAAATCCTATCAGCTCACAGCAGCCAGAAGGGCCATTAGCATAAATGCTGCAAACAATAAATGCTGAAGCGATTGTGGAGAAATGCGTACCCTCGATTCTAAGGGGGACATGGTAAGTGCCACTAATGAAAATGCAAAGAAGGTGCTTTGAAAAGGGAAACACGGTGCTACCAGTCAGTCAATCACACCCACAGCTGGGCCTATCACCTGAGAACATGAGAATCAAAAAGTCACAGGCTGGCAATCCTGCACTCCAACAATATTTACCATAGCCAACGCTTGGAAGCAATGAAAATGTCCATCAACCGAGGAATGCACAAAGTAGAAGTGGTCCACGTACACAGTGGAAAATTACTCCAATAAAAAATAAAAATTAAATTTAAAAATCCAACAAAAGAAAGGAGACATCAGATTGTGTGGGTGTGTCCGGGCACACTCCACTCTAATTTATAACCGAGAAACACCACAGGCCGCAAGGGCTTTTCCCTAGGTACCAGGGTGGGGAACAAAGAAAGGCTGCCCCCCTCTGGCAGTTACCTGCAAAAGCAGCTTTAAAGCCTGTGCTAATGGTCATTTCGTAGGAACAAGTACTGCAGAACTGTAAATGAAACCTGCCCTCAAAATGTCTTGAGGGAGGTAATGGCCAAAACATTTCAAAATGTGACACATACTTTAAGAGAACCCTCTGAAGAACGAAGGGGTAATCACAGCTTGAAAAATAAAAAGGACATGTCTTAAAGCTCAATTTCAACGGATTATGAGGCACGTGTGAATTCAACCACAAAGAGGTATCAGCTCACAATTGTCAGAATAACCATCAGCAAGAAAACTACAAACAATAAATGCTGAAGGTGTTGTGGAGAAATGCCTACCCTCAACTTCAAGGGGGACGTAACTTGGAAAGGGCCACGAACGAGAACAGAAGGGAGCTGCCATATGATCCAGCAGGCCCACTCCTCGACCTATAATCTAAGAAGAGAGAATTGGAAAGACACAGGCAGGCAAATCTGCATGGCACAGTATTACAATAGCCAAGATATGGAAGTAACGAAAAAGTCCAAAAACAGACGGGTGGACACAGAAGAACTCCTCCATGTACAGACGGAATATTCGCTAGTGAAAAAAATGAAACAATGCCATTTGCAGCACCATAGATGAGTCTAGACGTAATCACGCCACCTGTAGTAAGTGAGAAAGCAAAAGACACATATCCTATCATATCACTTTCAGGAGTTACTTCAAAATGGATACCAGTGAAGATATTTCCACAGAGAAAGGCAATCACAGATTCATTAAAAAACTTATGGTTCACCAAATAGAAAGGGATGAGGATTGGATACACTACCATATTGGGGTTAACAGAGATATACAAACCATGTGAAATATATAATCACCAAAGATGTACGGAAGACCAGGAGAAGACTACTCAACATTGTGTCATAACCTACATGGGAAAAGGATGCGAGGAACAATAGATACACGTCTATGTGTGAAAGAACCACATCTTGCACACCTAGAACAAACAAGGCATTGCAATCAAATGTGCTGGGATAAAAAATAAAAAGTAAATTACAAATATGAACAAGAAGTAATGAGACATAACCTTAAAGGGCTTTTTCCTGGCACATTCCATTCTAATTTACAACCTAGAACACCACTTCCATTAAGCCTCTGTTTCGCTAGTAACCAAATTTGGTAAAAGAGAAATGTTGCCACCTTGTGGCAGTTTCCTGCAAGAGCAGCTTTAAACTCACAGCTAATGGTCACTTAACACTCAGAAGGACTCAGGGCTGTAAAGGACACCTGCCTTAAAAAAACTGTGCTGAAGTAGGGAATGGACAAAAAAATTCAAAACAGGCAAATGTTTCAAGAGGAGAGTATGAAGAGTGAAGTTTTATTCACACTCTTTTTAAAAAAAAAGGAAAATGGATAAAAGCTCAACCTCAGGGAGTGTTAGACCCATGCAATCTAATCTACAAAAAGTTTCAACTTACACCAGTCGACTGACCATCAGCAAAAAGTCTACAAACAATAAATGCTGAAGGGGTTTTAGAGAACTGTGTACCCTCTACCTGCTGGTGAGACGTAAAGGGCTAACAGCCAATAATGAGAACAGAAAGGAGCTGTGTTTCAAAGTAAAAATGGAGGTACCGTTCAATCCAGCAGGCGCACCATTGGACCTCTCACCTGAGAAGACAAGAATCGAGAAGACACAGGCCGCAAAAGCTGCAGAGCAGCCTTATTCACAATAGCCAAGACAGTAAAGCAATCAAAATGTCCAACAACAGGTGAATGGATAAAGAAGAAGTGGTCCATGTACACAATGGAATATTAGCTATGGAAAACAATGAACCATTGCTCTTTGAGGCACCACAAATGAGTCTGGAGATAATCAGGAAACATGAGGTAGGTCGGAAAGCAAAAGACCTATATTCTATGATATCACTTATAGGCGTTATCTAATAACTGACACAAATGAACATATTTCCACAGAGAAAGACGCTCACAGAGTTAGAAAACAAACTATGCTCATCTAAAAGGAAAGGTGGGGGGAATGGATAAATTAAGATTAGTGTTACTATATGGATACAAACACATATTATATACATATCTCAAAAAGACCGACAATATAGCAAGGGAGGTCTGCGGAACCCTCTGTTACATTTTACAAGGGAAGAGGATCTGTACTTGAATAGACATATGTAATGTACAAATGAACCAGATTGTGTACACCTAGGACAAACAATATGCTAAGCTTTACCCCAATTTAAAAAATTTTTAAAACCAAGAAGAAATAATGAGACATAAACTTATGGGGGTTTCTCCATGCACATTCCAATGTAATTTACAACCTAGGAACACGACTTCCAGAAAGGCTCTGCTGCCCTAGTACCCAGATTTGGGAATGGAGAAATGCTGCCTGCTTGAGGCCTCTTCCCACAACAGCAGCTTTAAACCCATTGCTAAAGGTCACTAAATATTCACCACACTTGCAGTTCGGTAAATGACACCTGCTCTCTAAAAAAATTCTGGGGTGGAAAATCGACCAGAAATTTCAAAAGAGGGCAACCTTCCAAGAAGACGATTTCAAGAGTTCTACTGTACTCCCAACTCTTTCCTTTTTTGAACAGAAAAGAAAACGGCGGAGAAAAATAATGAGTTTTACGAATTTTCAACGACATGCAAACCCAAATTACAAAATCCTATCAGCTCACAGCAGCCAGAAGGGCCATTAGCATAAATGCTGCAAACAATAAATGCTGAAGCGATTGTGGAGAAATGCGTACCCTCGATTCTAAGGGGGACATGGTAAGTGCCACTAATGAAAATGCAAAGAAGGTGCTTTGAAAAGGGAAACACGGTGCTACCAGTCAGTCAATCACACCCACAGCTGGGCCTATCACCTGAGAACATGAGAATCAAAAAGTCACAGGCTGGCAATCCTGCACTCCAACAATATTTACCATAGCCAACGCTTGGAAGCAATGAAAATGTCCATCAACCGAGGAATGCACAAAGTAGAAGTGGTCCACGTACACAGTGGAAAATTACTCCAATAAAAAATAAAAATTAAATTTAAAAATCCAACAAAAGAAAGGAGACATCAGATTGTGTGGGTGTGTCCGGGCACACTCCACTCTAATTTATAACCGAGAAACACCACAGGCCGCAAGGGCTTTTCCCTAGGTACCAGGGTGGGGAACAAAGAAAGGCTGCCCCCCTCTGGCAGTTACCTGCAAAAGCAGCTTTAAAGCCTGTGCTAATGGTCATTTCGTAGGAACAAGTACTGCAGAACTGTAAATGAAACCTGCCCTCAAAATGTCTTGAGGGAGGTAATGGCCAAAACATTTCAAAATGTGACACATACTTTAAGAGAACCCTCTGAAGAACGAAGGGGTAATCACAGCTTGAAAAATAAAAAGGACATGTCTTAAAGCTCAATTTCAACGGATTATGAGGCACGTGTGAATTCAACCACAAAGAGGTATCAGCTCACAATTGTCAGAATAACCATCAGCAAGAAAACTACAAACAATAAATGCTGAAGGTGTTGTGGAGAAATGCCTACCCTCAACTTCAAGGGGGACGTAACTTGGAAAGGGCCACGAACGAGAACAGAAGGGAGCTGCCATATGATCCAGCAGGCCCACTCCTCGACCTATAATCTAAGAAGAGAGAATTGGAAAGACACAGGCAGGCAAATCTGCATGGCACAGTATTACAATAGCCAAGATATGGAAGTAACGAAAAAGTCCAAAAACAGACGGGTGGACACAGAAGAACTCCTCCATGTACAGACGGAATATTCGCTAGTGAAAAAAATGAAACAATGCCATTTGCAGCACCATAGATGAGTCTAGACGTAATCACGCCACCTGTAGTAAGTGAGAAAGCAAAAGACACATATCCTATCATATCACTTTCAGGAGTTACTTCAAAATGGATACCAGTGAAGATATTTCCACAGAGAAAGGCAATCACAGATTCATTAAAAAACTTATGGTTCACCAAATAGAAAGGGATGAGGATTGGATACACTACCATATTGGGGTTAACAGAGATATACAAACCATGTGAAATATATAATCACCAAAGATGTACGGAAGACCAGGAGAAGACTACTCAACATTGTGTCATAACCTACATGGGAAAAGGATGCGAGGAAGAATAGATACACGTGTCTGTGTGAAAGAACCACATCTTGCACACCTAGAACAAACAAGGCATTGCAATCAAATGTGCTGGGATAAAAAATAAAAAGTAAATTACAAATATGAACAAGAAGTAATGAGACATAACCTTAAAGGGCTTTTTCCTGGCACATTCCATTCGAATTTACAACCTAGAACACCACTTCCATTAAGCCTCTGTTTCCCTAGTAACCAAATTTGGTAAAAGAGAAATGTTGCCACCTTGTGGCCGTTTCCTGCAAGAACAGCTTTAAACTCACAGCTAATGGTCACTTAACACTCAGAAGGACTCAGGGCTGTAAAGGACACCTGCCCTAAAAAAACTGTGCTGAAGTAGGGAATGGACAAAAAAATTCAAAACAGGCAAATGTTTCAAGAGGAGAGTATGAAGAGTGAAGTTTTATTCACACTCTTTTTAAAAAAAAAGGAAAATGGATAAAAGCTCAACCTCAGGGAGTGTTAGACCCATGCAATCTAATCTACAAAAAGTTTCAACTTACACCAGTCGACTGACCATCAGCAAAAAGTCTACAAACAATAAATGCTGAAGGGGTTTTAGAGAACTGTGTACCCTCTACCTGCTGGTGAGACGTAAAGGGCTAACAGCCAATAATGAGAACAGAAAGGAGCTGTGTTTCAAAGTAAAAATGGAGGTACCGTTCAATCCAGCAGGCGCACCATTGGACCTCTCACCTGAGAAGACAAGAATCGAGAAGACACAGGCCGCAAAAGCTGCAGAGCAGCCTTATTCACAATAGCCAAGACAGTAAAGCAATCAAAATGTCCAACAACAGGTGAATGGATAAAGAAGAAGTGGTCCATGTACACAATGGAATATTAGCTATGGAAAACAATGAACCATTGCTCTTTGAGGCACCACAAATGAGTCTGGAGATAATCAGGAAACATGAGGTAGGTCGGAAAGCAAAAGACCTATATTCTATGATATCACTTATAGGCGTTATCTAATAACTGACACAAATGAACATATTTCCACAGAGAAAGACGCTCACAGAGTTAGAAAACAAACTATGCTCATCTAAAAGGAAAGGTGGGGGGAATGGATAAATTAAGATTAGTGTTACTATATGGATACAAACACATATTATATACATATCTCAAAAAGACCGACAATATAGCAAGGGAGGTCTGCGGAACCCTCTGTAACATTTTACAAGGGAAGAGGATCTGTACTTGAATAGACATATGTAATGTACAAATGAACCAGATTGTGTACACCTAGGACAAACAATATGCTAAGCTTTACCCCAATTTAAAAAATTTTTAAAACCAAGAAGAAATAATGAGACATAAACTTATGGGGGTTTCTCCATGCACATTCCAATGTAATTTACAACCTAGGAACACGACTTCCAGAAAGGCTCTGCTGCCCTAGTACCCAGATTTGGGAATGGAGAAATGCTGCCTGCTTGAGGCCTCTTCCCACAACAGCAGCTTTAAACCCATTGCTAAAGGTCACTAAATATTCACCACACTTGCAGTTCGGTAAATGACACCTGCTCTCTAAAAAAATTCTGGGGTGGAAAATCGACCAGAAATTTCAAAAGAGGGCAACCTTCCAAGAAGACGATTTCAAGAGTTCTACTGTACTCCCAACTGTTTCCTTTTTTGAACAGAAAAGAAAACGGCGGAGAAAAATAATGAGTTTTACGAATTTTCAACGACATGCAAACCCAAATTACAAAATCCTATCAGCTCACAGCAGCCAGAAGGGCCATTAGCATAAATGCTGCAAACAATAAATGCTGAAGCGATTGTGGAGAAATGCGTACCCTCGATTCTAAGGGGGACATGGTAAGTGCCACTAATGAAAATGCAAAGAAGGTGCTTTGAAAAGGGAAACACGGTGCTACCAGTCAGTCAATCACACCCACAGCTGGGCCTATCACCTGAGAACATGAGAATCAAAAAGTCACAGGCTGGCAATCCTGCACTCCAACAATATTTACCATAGCCAACGCTTGGAAGCAATGAAAATGTCCATCAACCGAGGAATGCACAAAGTAGAAGTGGTCCACGTACACAGTGGAAAATTACTCCAATAAAAAATAAAAATTAAATTTAAAAATCCAACAAAAGAAAGGAGACATCAGATTGTGTGGGTGTGTCCGGGCACACTCCACTCTAATTTATAACCGAGAAACACCACAGGCCGCAAGGGCTTTTCCCTAGGTACCAGGGTGGGGAACAAAGAAAGGCTGCCCCCCTCTGGCAGTTACCTGCAAAAGCAGCTTTAAAGCCTGTGCTAATGGTCATTTCGTAGGAACAAGTACTGCAGAACTGTAAATGAAACCTGCCCTCAAAATGTCTTGAGGGAGGTAATGGCCAAAACATTTCAAAATGTGACACATACTTTAAGAGAACCCTCTGAAGAACGAAGGGGTAATCACAGCTTGAAAAATAAAAAGGACATGTCTTAAAGCTCAATTTCAACGGATTATGAGGCACGTGTGAATTCAACCACAAAGAGGTATCAGCTCACAATTGTCAGAATAACCATCAGCAAGAAAACTACAAACAATAAATGCTGAAGGTGTTGTGGAGAAATGCCTACCCTCAACTTCAAGGGGGACGTAACTTGGAAAGGGCCACGAACGAGAACAGAAGGGAGCTGCCATATGATCCAGCAGGCCCACTCCTCGACCTATAATCTAAGAAGAGAGAATTGGAAAGACACAGGCAGGCAAATCTGCATGGCACAGTATTACAATAGCCAAGATATGGAAGTAACGAAAAAGTCCAAAAACAGACGGGTGGACACAGAAGAACTCCTCCATGTACAGACGGAATATTCGCTAGTGAAAAAAATGAAACAATGCCATTTGCAGCACCATAGATGAGTCTAGACGTAATCACGCCACCTGTAGTAAGTGAGAAAGCAAAAGACACATATCCTATCATATCACTTTCAGGAGTTACTTCAAAATGGATACCAGTGAAGATATTTCCACAGAGAAAGGCAATCACAGATTCATTAAAAAACTTATGGTTCACCAAATAGAAAGGGATGAGGATTGGATACACTACCATATTGGGGTTAACAGAGATATACAAACCATGTGAAATATATAATCACCAAAGATGTACGGAAGACCAGGAGAAGACTACTCAACATTGTGTCATAACCTATATGGGAAAAGGATGCGAGGAAGAATAGATACACGTGTCTGTGTGAAAGAACCACATCTTGCACACCTAGAACAAACAAGGCATTGCAATCAAATGTGCTGGGATAAAAAATAAAAAGTAAATTACAAATATGAACAAGAAGTAATGAGACATAACCTTAAAGGGCTTTTTCCTGGCACATTCCATTCGAATTTACAACCTAGAACACCACTTCCATTAAGCCTCTGTTTCCCTAGTAACCAAATTTGGTAAAAGAGAAATGTTGCCACCTTGTGGCCGTTTCCTGCAAGAGCAGCTTTAAACTCACAGCTAATGGTCACTTAACACTCAGAAGGACTCAGGGCTGTAAAGGACACCTGCCCTAAAAAAACTGTGCTGAAGTAGGGAATGGACAAAAAAATTCAAAACAGGCAAATGTTTCAAGAGGAGAGTATGAAGAGTGAAGTTTTATTCACACTCTTTTTAAAAAAAAAGGAAAATGGATAAAAGCTCAACCTCAGGGAGTGTTAGACCCATGCAATCTAATCTACAAAAAGTTTCAACTTACACCAGTCGACTGACCATCAGCAAAAAGTCTACAAACAATAAATGCTGAAGGGGTTTTAGAGAACTGTGTACCCTCTACCTGCTGGTGAGACGTAAAGGGCTAACAGCCAATAATGAGAACAGAAAGGAGCTGTGTTTCAAAGTAAAAATGGAGGTACCGTTCAATCCAGCAGGCGCACCATTGGACCTCTCACCTGAGAAGACAAGAATCGAGAAGACACAGGCCGCAAAAGCTGCAGAGCAGCCTTATTCACAATAGCCAAGACAGTAAAGCAATCAAAATGTCCAACAACAGGTGAATGGATAAAGAAGAAGTGGTCCATGTACACAATGGAATATTAGCTATGGAAAACAATGAACCATTGCTCTTTGAGGCACCACAAATGAGTCTGGAGATAATCAGGAAACATGAGGTAGGTCGGAAAGCAAAAGACCTATATTCTATGATATCACTTATAGGCGTTATCTAATAACTGACACAAATGAACATATTTCCACAGAGAAAGACGCTCACAGAGTTAGAAAACAAACTATGCTCATCTAAAAGGAAAGGTGGGGGGAATGGATAAATTAAGATTAGTGTTACTATATGGATACAAACACATATTATATACATATCTCAAAAAGACCGACAATATAGCAAGGGAGGTCTGCGGAACCCTCTGTAACATTTTACAAGGGAAGAGGATCTGTACTTGAATAGACATATGTAATGTACAAATGAACCAGATTGTGTACACCTAGGACAAACAATATGCTAAGCTTTACCCCAATTTAAAAAATTTTTAAAACCAAGAAGAAATAATGAGACATAAACTTATGGGGGTTTCTCCATGCACATTCCAATGTAATTTACAACCTAGGAACACGACTTCCAGAAAGGCTCTGCTGCCCTAGTACCCAGATTTGGGAATGGAGAAATGCTGCCTGCTTGAGGCCTCTTCCCACAACAGCAGCTTTAAACCCATTGCTAAAGGTCACTAAATATTCACCACACTTGCAGTTCGGTAAATGACACCTGCTCTCTAAAAAAATTCTGGGGTGGAAAATCGACCAGAAATTTCAAAAGAGGGCAACCTTCCAAGAAGACGATTTCAAGAGTTCTACTGTACTCCCAACTGTTTCCTTTTTTGAACAGAAAAGAAAACGGCGGAGAAAAATAATGAGTTTTACGAATTTTCAACGACATGCAAACCCAAATTACAAAATCCTATCAGCTCACAGCAGCCAGAAGGGCCATTAGCATAAATGCTGCAAACAATAAATGCTGAAGCGATTGTGGAGAAATGCGTACCCTCGATTCTAAGGGGGACATGGTAAGTGCCACTAATGAAAATGCAAAGAAGGTGCTTTGAAAAGGGAAACACGGTGCTACCAGTCAGTCAATCACACCCACAGCTGGGCCTATCACCTGAGAACATGAGAATCAAAAAGTCACAGGCTGGCAATCCTGCACTCCAACAATATTTACCATCGCCAACGCTTGGAAGCAATGAAAATGTCCATCAACCGAGGAATGCACAAAGTAGAAGTGGTCCACGTACACAGTGGAAAATTACTCCAATAAAAAATAAAAATTAAATTTAAAAATCCAACAAAAGAAAGGAGACATCAGATTGTGTGGGTGTGTCCGGGCACACTCCACTCTAATTTATAACCGAGAAACACCACAGGTCGCAAGGGCTTTTCCCTAGGTACCAGGGTGGGGAACATAGAAAGGCTACCCCCCTCTGGCAGTTACCTGCAAAAGCAGCTTTAAAGCCTGTGCTAATGGTCATTTCATAGGAACAAGTACTGCAGAACTGTAAATGAAACCTGCCCTCAAAATGTCTTGAGGGAGGTAATGGCCAAAACATTTCAAAATGTGACACATACTTTAAGAGAACCCTCTGAAGAACGAAGGGGTAATCACAGCTTGAAAAATAAAAAGGACATGTCTTAAAGCTCAATTTCAACGGATTATGAGGCACGTGTGAATTCAACCACAAAGAGGTATCAGCTCACAATTGTCAGAATAACCATCAGCAAGAAAACTACAAACAATAAATGCTGAAGGTGTTGTGGAGAAATGCCTACCCTCAACTTCAAGGGGGACGTAACTTGGAAAGGGCCACGAACGAGAACAGAAGGGAGCTGCCATATGATCCAGCAGGCCCACTCCTCGACCTATAATCTAAGAAGAGAGAATTGGAAAGACACAGGCAGGCAAATCTGCATGGCACAGTATTACAATAGCCAAGATATGGAAGTAACGAAAAAGTCCAAAAACAGACGGGTGGACACAGAAGAACTCCTCCATGTACAGACGGAATATTCGCTAGTGAAAAAAATGAAACAATGCCATTTGCAGCACCATAGATGAGTCTAGACGTAATCACGCCACCTGTAGTAAGTGAGAAAGCAAAAGACACATATCCTATCATATCACTTTCAGGAGTTACTTCAAAATGGATACCAGTGAAGATATTTCCACAGAGAAAGGCAATCACAGATTCATTAAAAAACTTATGGTTCACCAAATAGAAAGGGATGAGGATTGGATACACTACCATATTGGGGTTAACAGAGATATACAAACCATGTGAAATATATAATCACCAAAGATGTACGGAAGACCAGGAGAAGACTACTCAACATTGTGTCATAACCTATATGGGAAAAGGATGCGAGGAAGAATAGATACACGTGTCTGTGTGAAAGAACCACATCTTGCACACCTAGAACAAACAAGGCATTGCAATCAAATGTGCTGGGATAAAAAATAAAAAGTAAATTACAAATATGAACAAGAAGTAATGAGACATAACCTTAAAGGGCTTTTTCCTGGCACATTCCATTCTAATTTACAACCTAGAACACCACTTCCATTAAGCCTCTGTTTCCCTAGTAACCAAATTTGGTAAAGGAGAAATGCTGCCACCTTGTGGCCGTTTCCTGCAAGAGCAGCTTTAAACTCACAGCTAATGGTCACTTAACACTCACAAGGACTCAGGGCTGTAAAGGACACCTGCCCTAAAAAAACTGTGCTGAAGTAGGGAATGGACAAAAAAATTCAAAACAGGCAAATGTTTCAAGAGGAGAGTATGAAGAGTGAAGTTTTATTCACACTCTTTTTTAAAAAAAGGAAAATGGATAAAAGCTCAACCTCAGGGAGTGTTAGACCCATGCAATCTAATCTACAAAAAGTTTCAACTTACACCAGTCGACTGACCATCAGCAAAAAGTCTACAAACAATAAATGCTGAAGGGGTTTTAGAGAACTGTGTACCCTCTACCTGCTGGTGAGACGTAAAGGGCTAACAGCCAATAATGAGAACAGAAAGGAGCTGTGTTTCAAAGTAAAAATGGAGGTACCGTTCAATCCAGCAGGCGCACCATTGGACCTCTCACCTGAGAAGACAAGAATCGAGAAGACACAGGCCGCAAAAGCTGCAGAGCAGCCTTATTCACAATAGCCAAGACAGTAAAGCAATCAAAATGTCCAACAACAGGTGAATGGATAAAGAAGAAGTGGTCCATGTACACAATGGAATATTAGCTATGGAAAACAATGAACCATTGCTCTTTGAGGCACCACAAATGAGTCTGGAGATAATCAGGAAACATGAGGTAGGTCGGAAAGCAAAAGACCTATATTCTATGATATCACTTATAGGCGTTATCTAATAACTGACACAAATGAACATATTTCCACAGAGAAAGACGCTCACAGAGTTAGAAAACAAACTATGCTCATCTAAAAGGAAAGGTGGGGGGAATGGATAAATTAAGATTAGTGTTACTATATGGATACAAACACATATTATATACATATCTCAAAAAGACCGACAATATAGCAAGGGAGGTCTGCGGAACCCTCTGTAACATTTTACAAGGGAAGAGGATCTGTACTTGAATAGACATATGTAATGTACAAATGAACCAGATTGTGTACACCTAGGACAAACAATATGCTAAGCTTTACCCCAATTTAAAAAAATTTTAAAACCAAGAAGAAATAATGAGACATAAACTTATGGGGGTTTCTCCATGCACATTCCAATGTAATTTACAACCTAGGAACACGACTTCCAGAAAGGCTCTGCTGCCCTAGTACCCAGATTTGGGAATGGAGAAATGCTGCCTGCTTGAGGCCTCTTCCCACAACAGCAGCTTTAAACCCATTGCTAAAGGTCACTAAATATTCACCACACTTGCAGTTCGGTAAATGACACCTGCTCTCTAAAAAAATTCTGGGGTGGAAAATCGACCAGAAATTTCAAAAGAGGGCAACCTTCCAAGAAGACGATTTCAAGAGTTCTACTGTACTCCCAACTATTTCCTTTTTTGAACAGAAAAGAAAACGGCGGAGAAAAATAATGAGTTTTACGAATTTTCAACGACATGCAAACCCAAATTACAAAATCCTATCAGCTCACAGCAGCCAGAAGGGCCATTAGCATAAATGCTGCAAACAATAAATGCTGAAGCGATTGTGGAGAAATGCGTACCCTCGATTCTAAGGGGGACATGGTAAGTGCCACTAATGAAAATGCAAAGAAGGTGCTTTGAAAAGGGAAACACGGTGCTACCAGTCAGTCAATCACACCCACAGCTGGGCCTATCACCTGAGAACATGAGAATCAAAAAGTCACAGGCTGGCAATCCTGCACTCCAACAATATTTACCATAGCCAACGCTTGGAAGCAATGAAAATGTCCATCAACCGAGGAATGCACAAAGTAGAAGTGGTCCACGTACACAGTGGAAAATTACTCCAATAAAAAATAAAAATTAAATTTAAAAATCCAACAAAAGAAAGGAGACATCAGATTGTGTGGGTGTGTCCGGGCACACTCCACTCTAATTTATAACCGAGAAACACCACAGGCCGCAAGGGCTTTTCCCTAGGTACCAGGGTGGGGAACAAAGAAAGGCTGCCCCCCTCTGGCAGTTACCTGCAAAAGCAGCTTTAAAGCCTGTGCTAATGGTCATTTCATAGGAACAAGTACTGCAGAACTGTAAATGAAACCTGCCCTCAAAATGTCTTGAGGGAGGTAATGGCCAAAACATTTCAAAATGTGACACATACTTTAAGAGAACCCTCTGAAGAACGAAGGGGTAATCACAGCTTGAAAAATAAAAAGGACATGTCTTAAAGCTCAATTTCAACGGATTATGAGGCACGTGTGAATTCAACCACAAAGAGGTATCAGCTCACAATTGTCAGAATAACCATCAGCAAGAAAACTACAAACAATAAATGCTGAAGGTGTTGTGGAGAAATGCCTACCCCCAACTTCAAGGGGGACGTAACTTGGAAAGGGCCACGAACGAGAACAGAATGGAGCTGCCATATGATCCAGCAGGCCCACTCCTCGACCTATAATCTAAGAAGAGAGAATTGGAAAGACACAAGCAGGCAAATCTGCATGGCACAGTATTACAATAGACAATATATGGAAGTAACCAAAAAGTCCACCAACAGGTGGGTGGACACAGAAGAACTCCTCCATGTACAGATGGAATATTCGCTAGTGAAAAAAATGAAACAATGCCATTTGCAGCACCATAGATGAGTCTAGACGTAATCACGCCACGTGTAGTAAGTGAGAAAGCAAAAGACACATATCCTATCATATCACTTTCAGGAGTTACTTAAAAATTGATACCGGTGAAGATATTTCCACAGAGAAAGGCCATCACAGATTCATTAAAAAACTTATGGTTCACCAAACAGAAAGGGATGAGGATTGGATACATTACCATATTGGGGTTAACAGAGATATAGAAACCATGTGAAATATATAATCACCACAGACGTACGGAAGACCAGGAGAAGACTACTCAACATTGTGTCATAACCTACAAGGGAAGAGGATGCGAGGAAGAAGAGATACACGTATCTGTGTGAAAGAACCACATCTTGCACACCTAGAACAAAGAAACCATTGTAATCAAATTTGCTGGGATGAAAACTAAAAAGTAAATTACAAATATGAACCAGAAGTAATGAGACATGAACTTAAAAGGCTGTTTCCTGGCACATTCCATTCGAATTTACAACCTAGAACACCACTTCCATTAAGGCTCTGTTTCCCCAGGAACCAAATTTGATAAAGGAGATATGCTGCCACCTTGTGGCCGTTTCCTGCAGGAGCAGCTTTAAACTCACAGCTAATGGTCACTTAACATTCACAGGGACTCAGGGCTGTAAAGGACACCTGCCCTAAAAAATTGTGCTGAAGTAGGGAATGGACAAAAACATTCAAAACAGGCAAATGTTTCAAGAAGAGAGTATGAAGAGTTAAGTTTTACTCACGCTCTTTAAAAAAAAAAGGAAAATGGATAAAAGCTCAACCTCAGGGAGTGTTAGACCAATGCAATCTAATCTACAAAAAGTTTCAACTTACACCAGTCGACTGCCCATCAGCAAAAAGTCTACAAACAATAAATGCTGAAGGGGTTTTAGAGAACTGTGTACCCTCTACCTGCTGGTGAGACGTAAAGGGCTAACAGCCAATAATGAGAACAGAAAGGAGCTGTGTTTAAAAGTAAAAACGGAGGTACCATTCAATCCAGCAGGCGCACCATTGGATCTCTCACCTGAGAAGACAAGAATCGAGAAGACACAGGCTGCAAAACCTGCAGTGCAGCCTTATTCACAATAGCCAAGACAGTAAAGCAATCAAAATGTCCAACAACAGGTGAATGGATAAAGAAGAAGTGTTCCATGTACACAATGGAATATTAGCCATGGAAAACAATGAACCATTGCTCTCTGAGGCACCACAAATGAGTCTGGAGATAATCAGGAAACATGAGGTAGGTCGGAAAGCAAAAGACCTATATTCTATGATATCACTTATAGGCGTTATCTAATAACTGACACAAATGAACATATTTCCACAGAGAAAGACACTCACAGAGTTAGAAAACAAACTATGCTCATCTAAAAGGAAAGGTGGGGGGAATGGATAAATTAAGATTAGTGTTACTATATGTATACAAACACATATTATATACATATCTCAAAAAGACCGACAATATAGCAAGGGAGGTCTGCGGAACCCTCTGTAACATTTTACAAGGGAAGAGGATCTGTACTTGAATAGACATATGTAATGTACAAATGAATCAGATTGTGTACACCTACGACAAACAATATTCTAAGCTTTACCCCAATTTAAAAAAAAAATTTAAAACCAAGAAGAAATAATGAGACATAAACTTATGGGGGTTTCTCCATGCACATTCCAATGTAATTTACAACCTAGGAATAAGACTTCCAGAAAGGCTCTGCTGCCCTAGTACCCAGATTTGGGAATGCAGAAATGCTGCCTGCTTGAGGCCTCTTCCCACAACAGCAGCTTTAAACCCATTGCTAAAGGTCACTAAATATTCACCACACTTGCAGTTCGGTAAATGACACCTGCTCTCTAAAAAAATTCTGGGGTGGAAAATCGACCAAAAATTTCAACAGAGAGCAACCTTCCAAGAAGAAAATTTCAAGAGTTATACTGTACTCCCAACTGTTTCCTTTTTTGAACAGAAAAGAAAACGGTGGAGAAAAATAATGAGTTTTACGAATTTTCAACGACATGCAAACCCTAATTACAAAATCCTATCAGCTCACAGCAGCCAGAAGGGCCATTAGCATAAATGCTGCAAACAATAAATGCTGAAGCGATTGTGGAGAAATCCGTACCCTCGATTCTAAGGGGGACGTGGTAAGAGCCACTAATGAAAACACAAAGAAGGTGCTTTGAAAAGGGAAACACGGTGCTACCAGTCAGTCAATCACACCCACTGCTGGGCCTATCACCAGAGAAAATGAGAATCAAAAAATCACAGGCTGGTAATCCTGCACTCCAGCAATATTTACCATAGGCAACACTTGGAAGCAACGAAAATGTCCATCAACAGAGGAATGCACCAAGAAGTGGTCCATGTACAAAATAGAATATTAACTCCAATAATAAATATAAACTAAATTTAAAAATCCAACAAAAGTAAGGAGACATCAACTTTTGTGTGTTTATCTGGGCACATTCTACTCTAATTTACAACCGAGGAACACCACTGGCTGTAAAGTCTGTTTCCCTAGTATCAGCGTGGGGAATGTAGAAAGGTAGCAGTCCTGTGGCCGTTACCTGCAAAAGCAGTTTAAAGCCTGTGCTAATGGTCACTTCATATGAACAAGTACTGTAGGGCTGAAAATGAAACCTGCCCTCAAAATGTCTTGAGGGAGGTAATGGCCAAAACATTTCAAAATTTGACACATACTTTAAGAAACCACTTTGAAGAACTAAGCTGTAATTACAGCTTGAAAAATAAAAATGACTTGCCTTAAAGCTCAATTGCAACAGAATATGAGACACATGCAAATTCAACTGTAAAGAGGTGTCAGCTCACACCCGTCAGAATAACCATCAGCAAAAACTACAAAGAATGAATGCTGAAGGTGCTGTGGAGAAATGCATACCCTCAACTTTAAGTGGGACGTAACCTGGAAAGAGCCACTAATGATAACAGAATGGAGGTACCTTTAAAAGGTAAACCCTGAGCTACCATATGGCCTAGCAGACCTATTCCTGGACCTATAACTGACGAAGACAGAATTGGAAGGACACAGGCAGGCAAATCTGCAATGCATACTATTACAATAGCCAATATATGGAAGTAACCAAAAAGTCCACTGACAAATGGGTAGACAAAGAAGAACTGTTACATGTACAGATGGAATATGAGCTAGTGACAAAATGAAACAATGCCATTTGCAGCACCATAGATGAGTCTAGAGGTAATCACACAACTTGTAGTAAGTGAGAAAGTGAAAGACACATATCCTATCATATCAGATATAGGTGTTACCTAAAAATTGATACAAACGAAGATATTTCCACAGAGAAAGGCAATCACAGATTCATTAAAGAAACTTATGGTTCACCAGATGGAAAGGTGTGAGGATTGGATATATTACCATATTGAGGTTAACAGAGACATACAAACACATGTGAAATATATAATCACCAAAGACCTACAGAATACCAAGAGAAGACTACTCTACATTGTGTCATAACCTACATGGGAAAAGGATCCGAAGAAGAATAGATATATGTATATGTGTGAAAGAACCACATCTTGCACACCTAGAACAACAAAACATTGTAATCAAGTTTGCTGTGATACAAAATAAAAATTAACTTAAAATACGAACAAGAAGTAATGAGACATAAACTTAAAGGGATTTTTCCTGGCACATTCCATTCTAATTTGCAACCTAGACCACCACTTCCAGTAAGGCTCTGTTGCCATAGTAACCAGATTTGGTAAAGGAGAAATGCTGCCGCCTTGTGGCCATTTCCCGCAAGAGCGGCTTTAAACCCACAGCTAATGGTCACTTAAAATTCACAAGGACTCAGGGCTGTAAAGGACACCTGACGTCAAAAATTGTGCTGCGGTAGGGAACGGACAAAAAAGTTTAATACAGGCAAATTTTTCAATAAAATACTATGAAGAGGTAAGTATTACTGTCTTTAAAAAAAAAGGAGAATGGATTAAGGCTCAACCTCAGGAATTATTAGACTCATGCAGTCTAATCAACAAAAAGGTTTCCAATCACACCAGTCGACTGACCATCAGCAAAAAGTCTACAAACCATAAATGCTGATGCGGTTGTAGAGAATTGTGTATCCTCTAGCTGCTGGTGAGATGCAAAGTGGTTAAGAGCCAGTAATGAGAACAGAAAAGAGCTGCGTTTAAAAGTAAAAATTTAGGCACCATTCAATCCAGCAGGCACACCATTGGACCTCTCACCTGAGAAGACAAGTATCGAGAAGACACAGGTTGCAAAAGCTGCAGTGCAGCATTATTCACAATAGCCAAGGAAGTGAAGCGATAAAAATGTCCATCAACAAGTGAATGGATATTGAATAAGTGGTCCAGGTACACAATGGAATATTAGCTATGGAAAACAATGAAACCCTGCTCTCTGAGGCACCACAAATGAGCCTGGAGATAATCACAAATCATGAGGTAAGTCGGAAAGCAAAAGACTTATATCCTATGATATCACTTATAGGCGTTATCTAATAACTGACACAAATGAACACAATTCACAGAGAAATACACTCACAAACTTAGAAAACCAACTTTGCTCATCTAAAGGGAAAGGTGTGGGGAATGGATAAATGAAGATTAGTGTTACTATATGATATGGATATGATCCAAATATATATTATATACATATTACAAAAAGACCGGCCATATAACAAGGGAGGTCTACAGAACACTCTGTAATAATTTACATGGGAAGAGGATCTCTACATAAATAGATAAAAATAATGTGTAAATGAACCAGAGTGTGTACACCTTGGACAAACAACATTCTAACCATTACCGTGATTTAAAAAATTAAAACAACGAAAAAGAATTAATCAGACATAAACTTATGGGGCGTTTTCCAGCCCATTCCATTCAAATTTACAGCCTAGGAAAACGACTTCTAGAACGGCTCTGCTGTCCTAGTAACCAGATTTGGTAATGGAGAAATGCTGCTGCCTTGTGGCCGTTTCGAACAACAGCAGCTTAAACCTAGTGCTTATGGTCCCTAAATATTCACACTCATTGCAGGCCTGTAAATGACACCTACATTTCAAAACAATCCTGGGGTTGAAAATTGACCAAAAAATTCAAAAGAGGGCAACATTCCAGGAAGACACTTTCAAGACGGATATTGTACTCACACTTTTTTTTCTTTTTTCTTTTAACAGAAAAGAAAAAGGTGTGGAAAAATGATGAATTTTAGAATATTTAACGACATGCATACCCATATTACAAATACCTATCAGCTCACAGAAGTCAGAATGGCCATTAGCAAAAATGCTGCAAAAAATAAATGCTGAAGGGATTGTGGAGAAATGCGTACCCTCGGTTGTAAGGGGGGGCATGTTAAGAGTCACTACTGAAAACACAATGTAGGTGCTTTGAAAAGGGAAGCATTGAGCTACCAGTCAATCAATCAAAACCACTGCTGGACCTATCATCTGAGAAAATGAGAATCAAAAATTCACAGGCTGGCAATCCTTCACTCCAGCAATATTTACCATAGCCAACACTTGGAAGCAATGAAAATGTCCATCAACCGAGGAATGCACCAAGAAGTGGTCCATGTACACAATGGAATATTACTCCAATACTAAATATAAATTAAATTAAAAAAAAAAAAAAACAAACAAAAGTAAGGAGACATCAGCATTTGTGGGTTTATCCGGGCAAATTGCACTCTAATTTATAACCGAGGAACACCACAGGCCGGAAAGTCTGTTTCCCTAGTTACCAGGGTGGGGAACGTAGAAAGGCTGCCACCCTCTGGCCGTTACCTGCAAAAGCAGCTTTAAAGCCTGTGCTAATGGTCACTTCATATGAACAAGTAATGCAAGGCTGCAAATGAAAACTGCGCTCAAAATGTCTCGAGGGAGGTAATGGCCAAAAATTTTCAAAATGTGACACATACTTTAAGAAAACACCTTGAAGAACTAAGCTGTAATCACTGTTTGATAAATAAAAAGGACATGCTTTAAAGCTCAATTTCAACAGATTATGGGACACATGCAAATTCAACCACAAAGGGGTATCAGCTCACACCTGTCAGAATAACCCTCAGCAAGAAAACTACAAACAATAAATACTGAAGGTGTTTTGGAGAAATGCATACCCTCAACTTTAAGTTGGACGTAACCTGGAAAGAGCCACTAATGAAAACTGAATGGTGGTGCCTTTAAAATGTACACACTGAGTTACCATATGATACAGCAAGCCCACTCCTTGGACTATAACATAAGAAGATAGAACTGGAAAGACACAGTCAAGCAAATGTGTATTGCAGCAGTATTACAATAGCCAAGACAAGGAGACAACCAAAAAGTCCATCAAGAGTTGCGTGGCCAAAGAAGAACTGGTACACGTACAGATGGAATATTAGCCAGGGAAAAAAATAAAACAATGCCATTTGCAGCACCATGTATGATTCTTGAGGTAATCAGGCAAATTGTACTAAGTCAGAAAGCAAAAGACACATATCCTATAATATCACTTATAGGTCTTAGCTAAAAATTGATACCAATGAAGATATTTCCACAGAGAAATGCAATCACAGATTCACTAAACTAACTTATGGTTCACCAAATGGAAAGGTGTGAGGATTGGATACATTAGGATATTGGGGTTAACATAGATATAGAAAGAAATGTGAAATGTGTAATCACCAAAGACCTACGTAATACCAAAAGAAGATTACTCAACATTGTATCATAACCTACATGGGAAAATGATCCAAAGAAGAATAGATATATGTATATGTTTAAAAGAACCACATCTTGCACACCTAGAAGAAACAAAACATTTTAATCAACTTTGCTCTGATAAAAAATAAAAATTAAATTAAAAAAAGAACAAGAAGTAATGAGAAATAAACTTAAGGGGCTTTTTGCTGGCACATTGCATTCTAATTTACAACCAGAACATGACTTCCATTAAGGCTCTGTCATCACTAATAAAGCAGCTTTATAATCAATGTTGAAGGTAGCGTAAAAGAAGTCTCACTAATTATTGGTAGTAACAAGAAAACAAAGAAAAGTAAAAAAATCTCACTGCAAAAAGTATACATAGAGTAAGTCAAGGTAGATCAAACACTTATTAAACTTCTGTAAAGAATAAAAGACAACAGTAGTATGTTTTTTTAAAAAGAGAGGGCCCAAGTAAATCTGAAATGAAAGAGTTGATGTTACAACAGACCCCACAGAAATACAAAGTATCCTAAGATACACACAGGGTAACTCAGGGCTCAGATTGGACAGAGCCCACTCTCCAGTCCCCTGTACATGACTTACAGGAGCCTCAGGAACTGAGGAGGGGGTCCCTGAGGAGAGGCTCAAGATAGAATATGGTAGGCATTAACATGGCTCCATTCATCTTAAACATGCCTGAACTACATTCACACGAGATGATTTTGTCCTGTATGTACATCGGCACCTCTAGTTGGAACTGCAGATCTTTGGCTTCACCACCTCTACTGACAGCATTAGCTTCACCTGCTGTGGACCGTCTCCTATAGGATTTCTAGAACCACAAAGCATCGAAGCTTCACAGGACCCAGAGTCTGTGCGACTCCACGCAGAGTCTCAGAGTCTCAACTCCACTCAGATACTCCACTCTTGGAGGGCACACACAAAGTAGTGAGCACATCAGAACCCAGGGGAAGGAGCAGTGACCCCGTAGGAGAATGACCAGAACTACCTGATAGTTTTAGAGGGTCTCCTGCAGAGGCAGGTGGTAGCTGTGGCTGTGGCTCACCGTGAGGACAACGACACTGGCAGCAGAAGTTCTGGGAAATACTCCTTGGTGTGAGCCCTCCCAGAGTCCGTCATTAACCCCACCACGAGCAAGGTAGGCTCCAGTGCTGGGTCACCTCAGGTGAAACTACCAACAGGGAGGGAACCCAGCCCCATGCATCAGCAGATAAGTGGATTAAACTTTTTATTAAAGTTTTATTTAATCTGCAGACAAGCAGATTAAAGCTTTGCCCACCAAAGCAACACCCAGCTCTACCCACCACCAGTCCCTCCCATCAGGAAGCTTGCACAAGCCACTAAGATAGACTCATCCACTGGAGAGCAGACAGCAGAAGCAAGAAGAGCTACAATTCTGCAGCCTGTGGAAGGAAAACCACATTCACAGAAAGATAGACAAAATGAAAAGGCAGAGGACTTTATACCAGATTAAGGAACAAGATAAAACCCTAGGGAAAAAAACGAAATGAGGTGGAGATAGGGAACCTTCCAGAAAAAGAATTCAGAATAATGACAGTGAACATGATCCAAGACCTTGGCAAAAGAATGGAGGCAAAGATCGAGAAGATGCAAGAAATGCTTAACAAAGACCTAGAAGAATTAAGGAGCAAACACCTAGAAGAATTAAAGAACAAACAAACAGAGGTGAACAATATAATAACTGAAATGAAATATACACTAGAAGGAATCAGTAGCAGAATAACTGTGGCAGAAGAACGGATAAGTGACCTGGAAGACAGAAAGGTGGAAATCACTGCCTTGGAACAGAATAAAGAAAAAGAATGAAAATAAATGATGACACCCTAAGAGTCCTCTGGGACAACATTAAACGCAACAGCATTCACATCATAGGGGTCCCAGAAGGAGAAGAGAGAGAGAAAGGACCCGAGAATACATTTGAAGAGATTATAGTCGAAAACTTCCCTAGCATGGGAAAAGAAATAGCCACCCAAGTCCAGGAAGTGCAGAGAGTCCCAGTCAGGATAAATCAAAGGAGAAAAATGCCAAGACACATAGTAACCAAATTGACAAAAATTGAAGACAAAGAAAAATTATTGAAAGCAACAAGGGAAAAATGACAAATAACATACAAGGGAACTCCCATAAGGATAACAGCTGATTTCTCAGCAGAAAATCTACAAGCCAGAAGGGAGTGGCATAAATTTAAAGTGATGAAAGGGAAGAACCTACAACCAAGAGTACTCCACCCAGCAAGGATCTCATTCAGATTTGAAAGAGAAATCATAAGCCCTACAGACAAGCAAAAGCTAAGAGAATTCAGCACCATGAAACCAGCTCTACACCAAATGCTAAAGGAACTTCTCTAAGTGGGAAACACAAGAGAAGAAAAGGACCCACCAAGACAAACCCATAAGAATTAAGAAAATAGTAATAGGAACATACATATCAATAATTACCTTAAACGTGAATGGACTAAATGTTCCAACCAAAAGACACAGGCTCTCTGAATGGATACAAAAACAAGACCCATATATATGCTGTCTACAAGAGACCCGTTTCAGACCTAGGGACACATACAGACTGAAAGTGAGGCGATGGAAAAATATATTCTATGCAAATGAAAATCAAAAGAAAGCTGGAGTAGCAATACTCATATCAGATAAAGTAGACTTTAAAATAAAGAATGTTACAAGAGAGAAGGAAAGACACTACATAATGGTCAAGGGATCAATCCAAGAAGAAGATATAACAATTATAAATACATATGTGCCCAACATAGGAGCACCTCAATACATAAGGCAACTGCTAACAGCTATAAAAGAGGAAATCAACAGTAACACAATAATAGCAGGAGACTTTAACAGCTCACTTACACCAGTGGAGATCATCCAGACAGAAAATTAATAAGGAAACACAAGCTTTAAATGACACAATAGACCAGATATAGTTAATTGATATTTATAGGACATTCCATCCAAAAACAGCAGATTACACGTTCTTCTCAACTGCACATGGAACATTCTCGAGGATAGATCACATCTTGGGTCACAAATAAAGCCTCAGTAAATTTAAGAAAACTGAAATCATATCAAGCAGCTGTTCCGACCACAATGCTATGAGATTATAAATCAATAACATGGACAAAACCGTAAAAAAACACAAACACATGGAGGCTAAACAATACGTTACTAAATAACCAAGAGATCACTGAAGAAATAAAAGAGGAAATCAAAAACTACCTAGAGACAAATGACAACAAAAACACGATGATCCAAAACCTATGGGATGCAGCAAACGCAGTTCTAAGAGGGAAGTTTATAGCAATACAAGCCTACCTCAAGAAACAAGAAAAATCTCAAATAAACAATCTAACCTTACACCTAGAGGAACTAGAGAAAGAAGAACAAAACCCAAAGTTAGTAGAATGAAAGAAATCATAAAGATCAAAGCAGAAATAAATGAAATAGAAGCAAAGAAAACGAAAGCAAAGATCAATAAAACTAAAAGCCGGTTCTTTGAGAAGATAAACAAAAATGATAAACCTTTAGCCAGACTCAAGAAAAAGAGGGAGAGGAATCAAATCAACAAAATTAGAAGTGAAAAACGAGAAGTTACAACAGACGCCACAGGAATACAAAGCATCCTAAGAGACTACTACAAGCAACTCTATGCCAATAAAATGGACAACCTGGAAGAAATGGCCAAATTCTTAGAAAGGGATAACCTTCCAAGACTGAACCAGGAAGAAATAGAAAATATGAACAAACCTATCACAAGCAATGAAATTGAAACTGTGATTAAAAATCGTCCAACAAACAAAAGTCCAGAACCAGATGGCATCACAGGTGAATTCTGTCAAACATTTAGAGAAGAGCTAACACCCAACCTTCTCAAATTCTTCAAAACAATTGCAGGGGAAGGAACACTCCCAAACTCATTCTATGAGACCACCGTCACTCTGATACCAAAACCAGACAAAGATACTACAAGGAAAGACAATTATAGACCAATATCACTGATGGATATAGATGTAAAAATCCTCAACAAAATACTAGCATACAGAATCGAACAACACATTAAAAGGATCATACACCATGATCAAGTGGGGTTTATCCCAGGGATGCAAGGATTCTTCAATATACACAAATCAATGTGATACACCATATTAACAAATTGTAGAATAAAACCATATGATCATCTCAATAGATGCAGGAAAAGATTTTGAGAAAATTCAACACCCATTTATGATAAAAACTCTGCAGAGTGTGGGCATAGAGGGAAACTACCTCAACATAATAAAGGCCATATATGACAAACCCACAGCAAACATCATTCTCAATGGTGAAAAACTGAAAACGTTTCCTCTAAGATCAGGAACAAGACAAGGATGTCCACTCTCACCACTACTATTCAACATAGTTTTGGAAGTCCTAGCCATGGCAATCAGAGAAGAAAAAGAAATAAAAGAAATACAAAAAGGAAAAGAAGAAGTAAAATTGTCACTGTTTGCAGATGACATCATATCATAGATAGAGAATCCTAAAGATGCCACCAGAAAACCACTGGAGCTAATCAATGAATTTGGTAAAGTTGCAGGATACAAAATTAATGCACAGAAATTGCTTGCATTCCTATACACTAACAATGAAAGAACAGAAAGAGAAATTAAGGAAACAATCCCATTACCACTGCAACAAAAATAAAATACCTAGGAATAAACCTACCTAAGGAAGTAAAAGACCTGTACTCAGAAAACTATAAGACACTGATGAAAGAAATCAAAGATGATATAAACAGATGGAGACATATACCATGTTCTTGGATTAGAAGAATCAATATTGTGAAAATGACGATACTACCCAAAGCAATCTACAGATTCAATGCAATCCCTATCAAAATACCTTTGGCATTTTCTACAGAACTAGAAAAAAAAAATCTTTAAATTTGTAGGGAGACAAAAAAGACCCCGGATAGCCAAAGCAGTCTTGAGGGGGAAAAAAAAGAGCTGGAGGAATCAGACTTCCAGACTTCAGACTATATTACAAAGCTACAGTAATCAAGATAATATGGTACTGGCACAGAAACAGAAATATAGATCAATAGAACAGGATAGAAAGCACAGAGATAAACCCACATATCTACGGTATACTAATCTGACAAATGAGGCAAGGGTATACAATGGAGAAAAGACAGTGTCTTCAGTAAGTGGTGCTGGGAAAACTGGACAGCTACATGTAAAAGAATGAAATTAGAACACTCCCTAACACCATACACAAAAATAAACTCAAAATGGATTAGAGACCTAAATGTAAGACCAGCCATTATAAAACTCTTAGAGGAAAACATAAGCAGAACAGTCTATGACATAAATCACAGCAAGATCCTTTTTGACCCACCTCCTAGAGAAATGGAAATAAAAACAAAAATAAAAAAATGAGACTTAATGAAATTTAAAATCTTTTGCACAGCAAAGGAAAACATAAGCAAGATGAAAAGACAACCATCAGAATGGGAGAAAATATTTTCAAATGAAGCAAATGACAAAGGATTAACCTCCAAAAAGCAGCTCCTGTAGCTCAATATCACAAAACCAAACAACCCAATCCAAAAATGGGCAGAAGACCTAAGTAGACATTTCTCCAAAGAAGATATACAGGTTGCCAACAAACACATGAAAGGATGTTGAACATCACTAATTATTAGAGAAATGCAAATCAAAACTACAATGAGGTATCACCTCACACCAGTCAGAATGGCCATCATCAAAAAATCTACCAACAATAAATGCTGGAGAGGCATTTATTGGAGAAAAGGGAACCCTCTTGCACTGTTGGTGGGAATGTAAATTGATATAGCCACTAGGGAGAACGGTATGGGGGTTCCTTAAAAACTAAAAATAGAACAACCGTACAACCCAGCAATCCCACTACTGGACATTTACCCTGAGAAAACCACAATTCAAAAAGAGTCATGTACCACAATGTTCGTTGTAACTTTATTTACAATAGCCAGTACATGGAAGCAACCTAAGTGTCCATCAACAGATAACTGGATAAAGAAGATGTGGCACATATATACAATGGAACATTATTCAGCCATAAAAAGAAACGAAATTGAGTTATTTGTAGTGAGGTGGATGGATCTAGAGTCTGTCCTACAGAGTGAAGTAAGTCAGAAAGAGAAAAACAAATACCGTATGCTAACACATATGTATGGAATCTAAAAGAAAAAAAGTTTATGAAGAACCTAGGGGCAGGAAAGGATTAAGGACACAGACGTAGAGAAAGGACTTGAGGACACGGGGAGGGGGAATGGTAAGCTGGGACAAAGTGAGAGAGTGGTATGGACATATATACACTACCAAATGTAAAATTGATAGCTACTGGGAAGCAGCCACATAGCACAGGGAGATCAGCTCGGTGCTTTTTGACCACCTAAAGGGGTGGGATAAGGGAGTGAGAGGGAGGTGCAAGAGGGAGGGGATATGGTGTTATATGTATACGTATAGCTGATTCACTTTTTTATACAGCAGAAACTAACACACAATTGTAAAGCAATTATACTCCAATAAAGATGTAAAAGGAAAAAAAAAAAAGAAAGCCCAGAGATAAACCTACACACCTATGGTCCACTAATCTATGACAAAGGAGGCAAGGATATACAACGGAGAAAAGACAGTCTCTTCAATAAGTGGTGCTGGGAAAAATGGACAGCTACATGTAACAGAATGAAATTAGAACACTCCCTAACACCATACACAAAAAATAAACTCAAAATGGATTAGAGACCGAAATATAAGACCGGACACTATAAAACTCTTAGAGGAAAACATAGGAAGAATACTCTTTGACAAAAATCACAACAAGATCTTTTTTGATCCACCTACTAGAGTAATGGAATAAAAAACAAAAATAAACAAATGGGAGCAAATGAAACCTAAAAGCTTTTGCAAAGCAAAGGAAACTACAAACAAGATGAAAAGACAACCTCAGAATGGGAGAAAATATTTGCAAACGAATCAATGGACAAAGGATTAATCTCCAATATATATAAACAGCACATGCAGCTCAACAGTAAAAAAAACAAACAACCCAATCCAAAAATGGGCAGATGACGTAAATAGACATTTGTCCCGAGAAGACATACAGATGGCCAAGAAGCACATGAAAAGCTGCTCAACATCACTAATTATTAGAGAAATATAAACCAAAACTACAATGAGGTATCACCTCACACAAGTTAGAATGGGCATCATCAGAAAATCTACAAACAACAAATGCTGGAGAGGGTGTGGAGAAAAGGGAACCCTCTTACACTATTTGTGGGGATGTAAATTGATACAGTCACTATGGAGAACAGTATGGAGGTTCCTTAAAAAATTAAAAATAGAATTACCATATGACCCAGCAATCCCACTACTGGGCATATACCCAGAGAAAACCATAATTCAAAAAGATATTCACACAATGTTCATTGCAGCACTATTTAAAATAGCCAGGTCATGGAAGCAACCTAAATGCCCATAGACAGACGAATGGAAAAGATGTGGTACATATATAAAATGGAATATTACTCAGCCATAAAAAGGAACGAAATTGGGTCATTTGTAGAGACGTGGATAGATCTAGAGACTGTCATACAGAGTGAAGTAAGTCAGAAAGAGAAAAACAAATACCATATTTAAGCGCATACATGTGGAACCTAGAAAAATGGTACAGATGAACCGGTTTGCAAGGCAGAAATAGAGACACAGATGGAGAGAACAAATGTATGGACACCAAGGGGGGAAAGTGGCAGGGTGGTGGTGGTGGGATGAATTGCGAGCCTGGGATTGACATATATACACTTATATGTATAAAATAGATAACCAATAAGAACCTGCTGTATAAAAAAATGAATAAAATTAAAAAATTAAAACATAAATAATATTAAAAAAAAAAAAACAGAAAAAAAGTTCTTTCCTTCCCATAGACGTATTTATATGAATGAATTATTTCCATGCTTATATCTATAAATACAAAAAGAGGAATAAAACCTACCTTGAACCAAAAAAGAAAAAAAAAAAAAAACAGAACCCACTGGTCATACAGAGGAAAACCCTATCAGGGCACTTGCTCCAGTGGTAAACAATTCTGAAGTTGGTCAGAGGTGGGGAATCGTCTCCCATGCAGCCAGCAGCCCCCCCGCAAGGAGCGTCCTCATTGCAAAGCTGGGGGACCGTGAGGAGGCGTCTCTGAGTAAACGTGAGCTGAGCCCCAGGCCAGCTGCTGCTGAACTTTTCCCACCCTTCCCAGGTGAAACACCTGAATGTGTGCAAAGACTTTAAAGCCTAGAGGAAGGGGCTTGGAGTCACACCAGCGACAGCACGCAGGACAACTTGGTGCCTGCAGGCCAGCCAGGATGGTCCTGGTCCCAGGCGCTCTTCTGGAAGCTTTCCATTTCCCTGCCTGAGGTACCCCTCCTGTCCCGGCCCCCACTGCTTTTTTCCTTCCTCACCTCTGCCCGGGGAGAAATTCCAGCAGCAGGTGTGGGTGACACATCCTCTTCTTTAGCAGGTGGCAGCCCGGCAACTCCTGCAGAAAGTCCAGCAGAGCCCCACTCACACGGGGCCACTCATAGAGCCGTGGGCGCTACTCCCTCCCACCAGCACAGCCCCGAGACTGCTGACGGGGCAGAGAATATGGCGTCAGGCACAGCTGCAGAGGCTTTTGCTGCCTGGAGGGGTGTTTATATTGACCTCAACACAGGCACACCTGGGAAGGGCTGGCCGGCAGGGTCAGGCTGCCCAGGTCAGCCAATCCTCGCCCCTCAGGGGCTCAGAGTTGCAGAAAATGGGCTTTGCTGCACCGGCCAGGTCCAAGGAACAGATGTAGGGTCCCGAGAGTCAGGATAGACAAGGGGCGGCAGCCCTGGCTTGTTTTCTAATCATTTTATCTGGTCCATGAGTGGGAGACAACTTCAAGAAGACCCTCTCCTAATGAGAGGAACCCAGGAGTCAGGGAGAGGAGGGGTGGTGGATGGAGACAGAGGCCTGGTGCCCCGGCTGCAGTGGAAGCCCCTGGAAGACCAGGCGGAGGGAGGCCACACAGAGAGAAGCCTAGGGTCACAGACCTGTCGGAGCTGATGTTTGTTAGTCCAAGCCCTGCTCTGAGGTGCTCTGTGTCAGCTCTGAGCGACAGGTGTGCTGGGTGTGCTCTGCAATGAGGGCTACGTGCACGGTTCCTGTGTGCCCAGCCCTGCCGGGGTACCTGTCCAGGGGAGCTCCATATCCAGGGAGGGGCCTGCCCACGAGAGCCCCGTGAGCTGCTGGGTACCTGCCCAGGTGAGCTCCATATCCTGGGAGGGGCCTGACCACGAGAGCCCCGTGGGCTGCTGGGTACCTGCCCAGGTGAGCTCCATATCCTGGGAGGGGCCTGCCCACGAGAGCCCCGTGGGCTGCTGGGTACCTACCCAGGTGAGCTCCATATCCTGGGAGGGGCCTGACCATGAGAGCCCCGTGGGCTGCTGCGTACCTGCCCAGGTGAGTTCCATATCCTGGGAGGGGCCTGACCATGAGAGCCCCGTGGGCTGCTGGGGACCTGGTAAAGGACGCCAGGACAGTCAGTGAAGCCACAGAGGATATACATCCAGTAGTTCCTAATTCCTATACCCTGCTGGTCATTCTACCATCCACCAGGACATGGTATTATGTATTAGACTTCAATGATGCCTTCTTCTGTATTCCATTAGTCCCAGAGTCACAAGAAATTTTGGCTATGAGTGGCAGGACTCAACGTACAACAAAAACAATACTGCTGGGCCGTCCTGCCCCAGGGGTTCAAAAATTCCCACACCATCTTTGGGGAAACGTTAGCTAAAGCCCTAAAAGATCTACCTCGGGAGAAGGGAACCCTCCTTCAATATGCAGACGACATTCTGATCGCCAGCCCTACTAAGGAGGCCTCTGGACTACCTAGCCAATAAATGATAGAAGGTGTCCAAGAAAAAGGCTCAAATATCACAGACTAAGGTGACCTGCCTGGGCTTCATTCTCACAGAAGATCGGAGAAGCCCATCCCAGGAAAGGGAAGAAGCCATTTGCAGCCTCACCCTTCCTAAAACTAGAAGACAGCTTCGGGGTTCCTGGGGAGACGGGGTTTGCTGCATCTGGATCCCTAACTACAGTCTAATAACTGGGCCTCTATATGAAACACTGAAAGGAAAAGATGATGATCCTTTTGAATAGAATCCAGAAGTGGCCTTTCAAGAAAGGAAAGAGCAGTCAATTCAGACCCTTGCCCTGGACCTCCCTAATTTAGCTAAACCCTTTGACCTTTACATTCCTGGTCGAAGGCGAATCGCCCTTGGAGTATTATTGCAAAAACTGGGACCACTTGAAATGGAACAACGCAAGAATGCCCTCCAGGCATTGGCCAGCCACCCCATCCGACCAGGATACTGGGGGTATCTAAAAACCTGGAAATGAGCAGCCCGCAAGGCCAGCTCCCTCCTAAGGGTAAAGGACGCCACTTGGTGTTCCTAACCACCCACCATGCCCTGAAGTTGCGGGGATCGCTCCGCGGGCACAATGACCTCGAGTGAGGAGGCCCTCCAACTCCAACCTCCAGAGAGACAACCTGGGGCAACGGGCCCCCATGACGACTCGTGTGACCATCACTTGACCTGGAGCTTCTCTCAGAAAACCACAAGAGTGTGCCCCAAAAGAACAGACTATTGCTTGCGGGACTTACTGCACCCAGAGCGGAGCTAATAAACTTGGCAGGGGAACCCTAAATAACGCTGCCACCATAGAAAAGCCTACAGACACCACTGTGACGGCGACCAATGAGACCAGCTGAACTCCTGGCTACTTCAAAAGGCCGTTGACTGAGTGGCCGTCATGGTCCTGGATCACCACCGGCCCTGGACTGTCTGGGAGTTGAGCAGACAGGGCTCTGACACCTGGTGCTGTTTGTACATTAATTCAGTGGCCTAACTGAAGAAAGCGCAGACTACTGGTCAGAGCATCTAGGATGGCAGAAACCGTCAGCCTAAGAGGGCCGAACCAATGTGGAGCAGGGTAAAACCGGCCCCCCCAGCGTCCCTGCGCATCTCTTTCCTGGACCCTTAAAGGTCATTAGAATCTACAAAACTTCCAACGCTGGTGCTCAGGCAGACGAGCAGTGAGGGAGGAGGCCTGGGGACAATCAACCTCACCTGGAGGCTGCTGGGGAGAAGTCCTGCCCCTCCCCCCGGGTATGAGGACACCCAACTCAGCACGAAGCATTTACAGAAGAGGTGTCTGCACCCTCAGCGCCCCAAGAATGTGGAATGGGACAAGAGGCAGAGGAGGGGTTTGTCACCGGCAAAGCCCATTAAAAATTCCTGAGAGATAAAAATAGAATCTGGGCAATAAAATAAAGTCTAACCTTTTTTTCCTTTGTGCTTTTTCTAATTTCACTTGTTCCTAGGTTTCCACAGGCAGACGTCCCACACCCGGCACTTCAGACCCGATTTCCTAGTGCAAGATGGCTGGGCCGACACCTCAGCTCTCCGGGCCCCGTGCAGACTCCGCCACATAGAGCCTGAGCTCCAGCCAACCCGGCCCTCGAGAGCTCCGCCCCGTCCATCCCGCTGACGCTGACGGGATCCCTACACAGCAGCCCGGCCCACAGCCCGCGGGGCAGCGCACGCTCTCACCTCTCCATTCTCTGATCAAAATATAAAGTTTTCCTTTGCTTCTGAACCAACTCAGTCTCGATCTGTTGGCTCCAATGACACTGGGCAGGGGGACCCTTGTTGGGGTCCACTCTGCAGGATCAGTAACAGAATTTGAGAACATTGTAACTTAAAAGAATAGATGCATGAGCCAAACTGTTATTAACATAGAGCAGTGTATGAGGCTCGTGTAAAATAAGATGTTTCTAACACTTCCATTTGATATTTCCATCACTTTATTATAAGCAAGTTCAGTGGAGGGGTTTGTCGTATTTGTCAGGTCAACATTAGAGAAATGCAGTGATTTCTTTCCAAGGATGTGGATCTACTAATCTTGGCTGAGGGTTCCATCTTGCTATGAATGATTTTCTGTTGAAAATGATACCTCTCTTTCAGCTCCTGGATTTCTGCGAAGTATAAAATCTTATATATTTTATTACCAAAGGGTAAAGGTGGGAGGAGAGATAAATTAACAGTTTCGGATTAACATGTACACACTTCTATGTATAAAATATGTCATCAACAAGGAACTACTGTATAGCACAGGGAACTATACTCAATATTTTGTAATAACCCCTAAGGGGAAATAATCTGAAAAACAATAGATATCTATATCGACATCATGTATCAACTACAGATAAAAAGGAACCTAAAGGAGGCCGATGGCGAGCGTTTCTGACCCTGAAGACTTCACTCCCCTAAATTTCGGACTCTGCTTACGGCCCAAGCCCCTTAATGAACATACATGTACCAGTGGCTTAAAAATTCGCCAGATTGGGGTTCGGGGAGACACTGATTTGGAAAAATCCCTGGTGTTCTCCTTACATACATGGGAACTTTCCTACAGCTAAAACATGCCTGTGACACCCAGAAGATGGTACACGGTTGGATCAGGAAGATTTTGGAAAAGGCACCTCATCTCTTAATCTCATGGTGGTCGAGTTCACCCCACCAGCCTCTTTCCTAACAACCTCCCCACTTGAGGATGTCAGCACCTTCTATGTCCTGTTGCACAGAGTTGGGAATTTGTCCACAGGATGAAGGGGAAGGAGGAGAAACAATGAGAGACAAGCCCTAGATGTTCGGACAGGCAAAAGTCACTCTAATTTCCAATCAGGAAGAAGTATTAAGCAAAGGCTTAGCCTGCCGCCCGAAACCACAGTAAGGGCAGAAGCACACCACCGGTTTTACGGCCAGCTCCCAAAAAAGCGAGTTGACAAATGAAGCTCAGGAAACTTCAATTCACAAATCTTCAGAATTATAAATTATGACTCTCCAAGCAAGCCGGAAATGCAAATCAGCAATACAAAGAAGTCTCACTTCCCACCGGTCAAAGGGGACCATGCTGAAAAAAGTGTAAAAATCAAAAATGCAGGACAGGCCATGGAGAAAAGGGAGCCTTGTTAGGCTGATGGGGGGGATGTAAACTGCCAACAGCCACTCTGTAGAAGTGTATGGTGTTTCCTAAAACATCTAAAAAACACAGCTAAAGAGCATAGGGCACTTCCACTCATGGGCGTATAAACTGGGAAATCTAAAAATCAACAAGACACGGGCACCCCAAAGTTTAGGGCTGCTCGTTAACAAGAAACTCCAATTCGGTACACCTTAAATATCCCAGGAAAGAGAAAAATGGATAAAGAAGTTGTGGTCCTTATGTACAATGGAATATCACTCAGCCATGAAATCAACGTCATAAGGCTAGTAGCAGCATGATGAGTGGATTTAGGTAGGACGATTCTAAGTGAAATAAGTCACACAGAAAAAGACACTTATCATAAGATATCACTTATAGAGGGAAGGTAAAAACCGCTACACTTGAACTGAATTACAAAACAGAAGAGAGTCACACGTTTAGAAAACACACTATGGCTGCTTAACGGGAAAGGTGAGGTGGGGTGATGCATAAAACAAGGGTTTGAAATTAGCACAGATAGCGTTCCATAAACCACATATGTAACAGAGAAGCCCTACTCCTTTCTAAGTGAACTGGACTCCACACCCCCTATTCAAGGCACAAGAATATATCTGACTAGTAAGAATCTTAAAACCTATGTACTGATATAGCTTTGTAAGTGAATCAAGTGGGTGTAAAGTGACATAAACACAGCAGTGAAAATCAGCAAAACCCAGTTACAAAAAAAAAAAAAAAAAAAAACAGAGACAGTGAAAGAGGGAGAAATTCGTACATAGTTCGTTCAGGGGCAGTGAAGCAACCTGTACTGACCATATCTAGAACCACAGCTGGATTAGACATAAGGCTGGACACTCTTGGGGCTGAGAGGATTGGTGAGGTTGGGTGAGCAAACACAAACCCTTTAAGGTACTACTGTGTGGTACCCATTCTATGGGTCCCAAATCTCCAAGTTGAAGGGAATCTTCCTAAAGCGAAAAATGCATGGGAAACCCAGTGGATGGTATACAGTGTGACCGGGAAAGGTTTCTGAAATGCACCTCATTTCTCATCTCCTGGTGCTCGGGTTCGCCATTCCAGCCGTTTTAGTAACAATCTCCCCATGGGAGAATCAGCACCTTTAACTTCCTGTCTCGTACATGTTGCAATTTGTCCTGAGGATGAATGGGAAGTGGGGGAACCAATGAGAGACTAGCTCTAGGTGTTGGGCCAGGCACACGTCACTCTATTTTCCCATCAGGAAGAAGAATTAACCACAGGCTCAGCTTGCCCCCCGGAACCAGAATAGGGCCTGCAGCAATCCTGCGGTTTTGCAGCCAGCTCCCAAAAAAGCGAGTTGAAAAATGGAGCTCAGGGGCACTGCATTTCACTACCCTTCAGAGTTATAAATGATCACTCTCGTTCAAAAATATATTGAGGGGCGGCAATGAAGACGATGTGAAAGCAAGGCAACATTGCAGGAAACAGACTCCAGGAGGTAGATTCGAATCGACTTTAAAGCACATGAAAAGCGGCAAAACATCGACAATGCTGCACTTGGCCAAAAAGGGCGAATGCATTTTTTCCTGAATATGTTCAGGAAAAAACGCAGACGCCCTTTTCGGCCAACCAAGCAACCTGGAAAGGCAAATCAGCGCTACAAAGAAGTCTCACTTCCCATGGGTCAAAGGGGCCATCCTAAAAAAGTGTAGAAACCAGAAATGCAGGACAGGCCAGGGAGAAAAGGGGAACTTGTTAGGCTGGTGGGCAGGATGTAAATTGCCAACGGCCACTCTGTAGAAGTGTATGGTGTTTCCTAAAACATATAAAAAACCCAGCTAGAGAGCAAAGGGCACTTCCACTCGTGGGCATATAAAATGGGAAAACTAAAAATCAAAAACACACAGGCACCCCAAAGTTTCGGGCTACTCTGTTTACAAGAACCTCAACTTCAGTATACTTTAAATTCGCCACGATAGAGAAAAATGGATAAAGAAGTTGTGGTATTATCTACAATGGAATATCACTCAGCCATGAAATCAATGTCATACAGCTAGTAGCAGCATGATGAGTGGATTTAGGTACGATGTTTCTAAGTGAAATAAGTCACCCAGAAAAAGACACTTATCATAAGATATCACTTATAGAGGGAAAGTAAAAATCGCTACATATGACCTGATTACAAAACAGAACAGAGTCACACATTTAGAAAACACTGGATGGCTGCTTAACTGGAAAGGTAAGGGGGGTGAGGCATAAAACAAGGGTTTGAAATTAGCACAGATACCGTTCCATAAACCAAATATGTAACAGACAAGACCTACCCCTTGCTCAGTGAACTGGACTCAACACCCCCTATTCACCGCACAAGAACATATCTGACTAGTAAGAAACTTAAAACCTATGTATTGATATCTCTCTGTAACTGAGTCAAGTGTGTGTAAAGCGGCATAAACACAGCAGTGAAAATCAGCTAAACCGCATTATAAAAATAAATTCCAAAAAAAAAAAAAAACCCAAAAAAGACAGTGAAAGAGAGAATAATTCGAACAAACTTCGTTCAGGGGCAGTGAAGCAACCTAGATTGACCATATCTAGACCCACAGCTGGATTAGACATAAGGCTGGACACTCTTGGGGCTGAGAGGATTGGTGAGGTTGGGTGAGCAAACGCAGACCCTTTAAAGTAATACTGCCTGGTTCCCATTCTAAGGGTCCCAAATCTCCAGCTTCAAGGGAATCTCCCTGCAGGGAAAAAATGCATGGGAAACCCAGTGGATGGTATACAGTGTGATCGGGAAAGGTTTCTAAAATGCACCTCATTTCTCATCTCCTGGTGCTCAGGTTCGCCATTCCAGCCGCTTTAGTAACAATCTCCCCACTGGAGAATCAGCACCTTTAACTTCCTGTCTCGTACAGGTTGCAATTTGCCCTGAGGATGAATGGGAAGAGGGGGAACCCCAGAGAGACTAGCTCTAGGTGTTGGGACAGGCACAGGTCACTCTATTTTCCCATCGGGAAGAAGAATTAACCACAGCCTCAGCCTGTCCCACGGAAACAGAATAGGGCCTGAAGCAATCCTGCAGTTTTGCGGCCAGCTCCCAAAAAAGCGAGTTGAACAATGCAGCTCAGGGGCACTGCAATTCACAAACCTGCAGAGTTATAAATAATAACTCTCATCCACAAATATATAGAGGGAAGGCAACGAAGAGGATTTGAAAGCAAGGCAGAATTGCAGGAAACAGATTTCAGGAGGTAGATTCGAATCGCCATGAAAGCACAGGAAAAGCGGTCAAACCTCGACAATCATGCCCTTGGCCAAAAAGGGCGTATGCGTTTTTTCCTGAATATATTCAGGAAAAAACGCATACGCCCTTTTTGGCCAACCAAGCAACCTGGAAAGGCAAATCAGCGCTACAAAGAAGTCTCGCTTCCCATCGGTCAAAAGGGCCATGCTGAATAAAGTGTCAAAACCAGAAATGCAGGACAGGCCATGGAGAAACCGGAGTCTTGCTACGCTGATGGGCGGGATGTAAATTGCCAACAGACACTCTGGAGAAGTTTACGGTGTGTCCTGAAACATCTAAAAAACTCAGCTTAGAGAGCATAGGGCACTTCCACTCATGGGCGTATAAATTGGGAAAACTAAAAATCAGCAAGACACAGGCACCCCAAAGTTTAGGGCTGCTCTCTTGACAAGAACCTCCACTTTGTTACACCTTAAATATCCCAGGAAAGAGAAAAATGGATAAAGAAGTTGTGGTCCTTATGTACAATGGAATATCACTCAGCCATGAAATCAAGGTCATAAGGCTAGTAGCAGCATGATGAGTGGATTTAGGTACGACGATTCTAAGTGAAAAAAGTCACACAGAAAAAGACACTTTTCATAAGATATCACTAATAGAAGGAATGTAAAAACCGCTACACTTGAACTGAATTACAAAACGGAACAGAGTCACACGTTTAGAAAACACACTATGGCTGCTCAACGGGAAAGGTGAGGTGGGGTGATGCATAAAACACGGGTTTCAAATTAGCTCAGATACCATTCCATAAACCCAATATGTAATAGACAAGACCTACTCCTTGCTCAGTGAACTGGACTCAACACCCCCTACTCACCGCCCAAGAATATATCTGACTAGTAAGAATCTTAAAACCTATGTATTGATATCTCTCTGTAAGTGAGTCAAGTGGGTGTAAAGCGGCATACACACAGCAGTGAAAGCAGCTAAACCCCATTATAAAAATCAATTACTTTTAAAAACCCGTGAAACAAAGACAGTGAAAGAGAGAGAAATTCTTACAAAATTCGTTCAGGGGCTGTGAAGCCACCTGGATTGACCATATCTAGACCCACAGCTGATGGAGACATAAGGGTGGACACTCTTGGGGCTGAGAGGTTTGGTGAGGTTGGGTGAGCAAACGCAGACCCTTTAAAGTAATACTGTGTGGTACCCATCCCATGGGTCCCAAATCTCCAGGTTCAAGGGCATCTTCCTACATCGAAAACATGCATGAGAAACCCAGAAGCTGGTACACCGTGTGATCGGGAAAGGTTTCTAAAACGCACCTCATTTCTCATCTTCTTGTGCTCTGGTTCGCCATTCCAGCCGCTTTACTAGCAATCTCCCTACTTGGAGACTCAGCACCTTTAACCTCCTGTTCCGTACAGGTTGCAATTTGTCCTGAGGATGAACGGGAAGAGGGGGAACCAATGAGAGACTAGCTCTAGGTGTTGGGACTGGCACAGGTCACTCTATTTTCCCATCAGGAAGAAGAATTAACCACAGGCTCAGCCTGCCGCCCGGGACCAGAATAGTGCCTGAAGCAATTCTGCGCTTTTGCAGCCAGCTGCCAAGAAAGCGAGTTGAACAATGGAGCTCAGGGGCACTGCAATTCACAAACCTGCAGAGTTATGAATGATAACTCTCGTCCACAAATATAGTGAGGGAAGGCAACGAAGAGGATTTGAAAGCAAGGCAGAATTGCAGGAAACAGATTTCAGGAGGTAGATTCGAATCGCCTTGAAAGCACAGGAAAAGCAGCCAAACCTCGACAATCATGCCTTTGGCCAAAAAGGGCGTATGTGTTTTTTCCTGAATATATTCAGGAAAAAACGCATACGTCCTGATTGGCCAACCAAGCAACCTGGAAAGGCAAATCAGCGCTACAAAGAAGTCTCGCTTCCCATCAGTCAAAAGGGCCATGCTGAATAAAGTGTCAAAACCAGAAATGCAGGACAGGCCATGGAGAAACGGGAGCCTTGCTACGCTGATGGGCGGGATGTAAGTTGCCAACAGCCACTCTGGAGAAGTTTACGGTGTGTCCTGAAACATCTAAAAAACTCAGCTTAGAGAGCATAGGGCACTTCCACTCATGGGCGTATAAATTGGGAAAACTAAAAAATCAGCAAGACACAGGCACCCCAAAGTTTAGGGCTGCTCTCTTGACAAGAACCTCCACTTCGTTACGCCTTAAATATCCCAGGAAAGAGAAAAATGGATAAAGAAGTTGTGGTCCTTATGTACAATGGAATTTCACTCAGCCATGAAATCAACGTCATAAGGCTAGTAGCAGCATGATGAGTGGATTTAGGTACGACGATTCTAAGTGAAAAAAGTCACACAGAAAAAGACACTTGTCATAAGATATCACTAATAGAGGGAATGTAAAAACCGATACACTTGAACTGAATTACAAAACGGAACAGAGTCACACGTTTAGAAAACACACTATGGCTGCTCAACGGGAAAGGTGAGGCTGGGTGATGCATAAAACACGGGTTTCAAAT
Organism: Eschrichtius robustus; assembly: GCF_028021215.1. Taxonomy (NCBI): domain Eukaryota; kingdom Metazoa; phylum Chordata; class Mammalia; order Artiodactyla; family Eschrichtiidae; genus Eschrichtius; species Eschrichtius robustus. Next base: position 32,742,158 of record NC_090831.1, on the reverse strand, counting down.
TAGCTCAGATACCTTTCCATAAACCCAATATGTAATAGACAAGACCTACTCCTTGCTCAGGGAACTGGACTCTACACCCCTTACTCACCGCCCAAGAATATACCTGACTAGTAAGAATCTTAAAACCAATGTATTGATATCTCTCTGTAAGTGAGTAAAGTGGGTGTAAAGCGGCATAAACACAGCAGTGAAAAGCAGCTAATCCCCATTATAAAAATCAATTACTTTTAAAAACCCGTGAAAAAAAGACAGTGAAAGAGAGAGAAATTCTTACAAAATTCGTTCAGGGGCTGTGATGCCACCTGGATTGACCATATCTAGACCCACAGCTGATGGAGACATAAGGGTGGACACTCTTGGGGCTGAGAGGTTTGGAGAGGTTGGGTGAGCAAACGCAGACCCTTTAAAGTAATACTGCGTGGTACCCATCCCATGGGTCCCAAATCTCCAGGTTCAAGGGCATCTTCCTACATCGAAAACATGCATGAGAAACGCAGAAGATGGTGCACCGTGTGATCGGGAAAGGTTTCTAAAACGCACCTCATTTCTCATCTCCTTGTGCTCGGGTTCGCCATTCCAGCCGCTTTACTAGCAATCTCCCTCCTTGGAGACTCAGCACCTTTAACTTCCTGTTCCGTACAGGTTGCAATTTGTCCTGAGGATGAACGGGAAGAGGGGGAACCAATGAGAGACTAGCTCTAGGTGTTGGGACTGGCACAGGTCACTCTATTTTCCCATCAGGAAGAAGAATTAACCACAGGCTCAGCCTGCCGCCCGGGACCAGAACACGGCCTGAAGCAATCCTGCGCTTTTGCGGCCAGCTCCCAAGAAAGCGATTTGAACAATGGAGCTCAGGGGCACTGCAATTCACAAACCTGCAGAGTTATAAATGATAACTCTCGTCCACAAATATATTGAGGGAAGGCAACGAAGAAGATTTGAAAGCAAGGCAGAATTGCAGGAAACAGATTTCAGGAGGTAGATTCGAATCGCCTTGAAAGCACAGGAAAAGCGGCCAAACCTCGACAATCATGCCCTTGGCCAAAAAGGGCGTATGCGTTTTTTCCTGAATGTATTCAGGAAAAAATGCATACGCCCTTTTTGACCAACCAGGCAACCTGGAAAGGCAAATCAGCGCTACAAAGAAGTCTCGCTTCCCATCGGTCAAAAGGGCCATGCTGAATAAAGTGTCAAAACCAGAAATGCAGGACAGGCCATGGAGAACCGGGAGCCTTGCTACGCTGATGGGCGGGATGTAAATTGCCAACAGCCACTCTGGAGAAGTGTACGGTGTGTTCTGAAACATCTTAAAATCTCAGCTTAGAGAGCATAGGGCACTTCCACTCATGGGCGTATAAATTGGGAAAACTAAAAATCAGCAAGACACAGGCACCCCGAAGTTTAGGGCTGCTTTCTTGACAAGAACCTCCACTTCGTTACACCTTAAATATCCCAGGAAAGAGAAAAATGGATAAAGAAGTTGTGGTCCTTATGTACAATGGAATATCACTCAGCCATGCAATCAACGTCATAAGGCTAGTAGCAGTATGATGAGTGGATTTAGGTACGACGATTCTAAGTGAAAAAAGTCACACAGATAAAGACACTTGTCATAAGATATCACTTATAGAGGGAATGTAAAAACCGCTACACTTGAACTGAATTACAAAACGGAACAGAGTCACACGTTTAGAAAACACACTATGGCTGCTCCACGGGAAAGGTGAGGTGGGGTGATGCATAAAACACGGGTTTCAAATTAGCTCAGATACCGTTCCATAAACCCAATATGTAATAGACAAAACCTACTCCTTGCTCAGGGAACTGGACTCAACACCCCTACTCACCGCCCAAGAATATACCTGACTAGTAAGAATCTTAAAACCTATGTATTGATATCTCTCTGTAAGTGAGTCAAGTGGGTGTAAAGCGGCATAAACACAGCAGTGAAAAGCAGCTAAACCCCATTATAAAAATCAATTACTTTTAAAAACCCGTGAAACAAAGACAGTGAAAGAGAGAGAAATTCTTACAAAATTCGTTCAGGGGCTGTGATGCCACCTGGATTGACCATATCTAGACCCACAGCTGATGGAGACATAAGGGTGGACACTCTTGGGGCTGAGAGGTTTGGTGAGGTTGGGTGAGCAAACACAGACCCTTTAAAGTAATACTGCGTGGTACCCATCCCATGGGTCCCAAATCTCCAGGTTCAAGGGCATCTTCCTACATCGAAAACATGCATGAGAAAACCAGAAGATGATACACCGTGTGATCGGGAAAGGTTTCTAAAACGCACCTCATTTCTCACCTCCTTGTGCTCGGGTTCGCCATTCCAGCCGCTTTACTAGCAATCTCCCTCCTTGGAGACTCAGCACCTTTAACCTCCTGTTCCGTACAGGTTGCGATTTGTCCTGAGGATGAACGGGAAGAGGGGGAACCAATGAGAGACTAGCTCTAGGTGTTGGGACTGGCACAGGTCACTCTATTTTCCCATCAGGAAGAAGAATTAACCACAGGCTCAGCCTGCCGCCTGGGACCAGAATAGGGCCTGAAGCAATCCTGTGCTTTTGCGGCCAGCTCCCAAGTAAGCGAGTTGAACAATGGAGCTCAGGGACACTGCAATTCACAAACCTGCAGAGTTATAAATGATAACTCTTGTCCACAAATATATTGAGGGAAGGCAACGAAGAGGATTTGAAAGCAAGGCAGAATTGCAGGAAACAGATTTCAGGAGGTAGATTCGAATCGCCTTGAAAGCACAGGAAAAGCGGCCAAACCTCGACAATCATGCCCTTGGCCAAAAAGGGTGTATGCGTTTCTTCCTGAATATATTCAGGAAAAAATGCATACGCCCTTTTTGGCCAACCAAGCAAACTGGAAAGGCAAATCAGCGCTACAAAGAAGTCTCGCTTCCCATCGGTCAAAAGGGCCATGCTGAATAAAGTGTCAAAACTGGAAATGCAGGGAAGGCCATGGAGAAACGGGAGCCTTGCTACGCTGATGGGCGGGATGTAAATTGCCAACAGCCACTCTGGAGAAGTGTACGGTGTGTCCTGAAACATCTAAAAAACTCAGCTTAGAGAGCATAGGGCACTTCCACTCATGGGCGTATAAATTGGGAAAACTAAAAATTAGCAAGACACAGGCACCCCAAAGTTTAGGGCTGCTCTCTTGACAAGAACCTGCACTTCGTTACGCCTTAACTATCCCAGGAAAGAGAAAAATGGATAAAGAAGTTGTGGTCCTTATGTACAATGGAATATCACTCAACCATGAAATCAACGTCATAAGGCTAGTAGCAGCATGATGAGTGGATTTAGGTACGACTATTCTAAGTGAAAAAAGTCACACAGATAAAGACACTTGTCATAAGATATCACTAATAGAGGGAATGTAAAAACCGCTACACTTGAACTGAATTACAAAACGGAATAGAGTCACACGTTTAGAAAACACACTATGGCTGCTCCACGGGAAAGGTGAGGTGGGGTGATGCATAAAACACGGGTTTCAAATTAGCTCAGATACCGTTCCATAAACCCAATATGTAATAGAGAAGACCTACTCCTTGCTCAGGGAACTGGACTCAACACCCCCTACTCACCGCCCAAGAATATATCTGACTAGTAAGAATCTTAAAACCTATGTACTGATATATCTCTGTAAGTGAGGCAAGTGGGTGTAAAGCGGCATAAACACAGCAGTGAAAAGCAGCTAAACCCCATTATAAAAATCAATTACTTTTAAAATCCCGTGAAACAAAGACAGTGAAAGGGAGAGAAATTCTTACAAAATTCGTTCAGGGGCTGTGATGCCACCTGGATTGACCTTATCTAGACCCACAGCTGATGGAGACATAAGGGTGGACACTCTTGGGGCTGAGAGGTTTGGTGAGGTTGGGTGAGCAAACGCAGACCCTTTAAAGTAATACTGCGTGGTACCCATCCCATGGGTCCCAAATCTCCAGGTGCAAGGGCATCTTCCTACATCGAAAACATGCATGAGAAACCCAGAAGCTGGTACACCGTGTGATCGGGAAAGGTTTCTAAAACGCACCTCATTTCTCATCTCCTTGTGCTCGGGTTCGCCATTCCAGCCGCTTTACTAGCAATCTCCCTCCTTGGAGACTCAGCACCTTTAACCTCCTGTTCCGTACAGGTTGCAATTTGTCCTGAGGATGAACGGGAAGAGGGGGAACCAATGAGAGACTAGCTCTAGGTGTTGGGACTGGCACAGGTCACTCTATTTTCCCATCAGGAAGAAGAATTAACCACAGGCTCAGCCTGCCGCCCGGGACCAGAACAGGGCCTGAAGCAATCCTGCGCTTTGGCGGTCAGCTCCCAAGAAAGCGAGTTGAACAATGGAGCTCAGGGGCACTGCAATTCACAAACCTGCAGAGTTATAAATGATAACTCTCGTCCACAAATATATTGAGGGAAGGCAACGAAGAAGATTTGAAAGCAAGGCAGAATTGCAGGAAACAGATGTCAGGAGGTTGATTCGAATCGCCTTGAAAGCACCGGAAAAGCGGCCACACCTCGACAATCATGCCCTTGGCCAAAAAGGGCGTATGCGTTTTTTCCTGAATATATTCAGGAAAAAACGCATACGCCCTTTTTGGCCAACCAAGCAACCTGGAAAGGCAAATCAGCGCTACAAAGAAGTCTCGCTTCCCATCGGTCAAAAGGGCCATGCTGAATAAAGTGTCAAAACCAGAAATGCAGGACAGGCCATGGAGAAACGGGAGCCTTGCTTCGCTGATGGGCGCGATGTAAATTGCCAACAGCCACTCTGGAGAAGTGTACGGTGTGTCCTGAAACATCTAAAAAACTCAGCTTAGAGAGCATAGGGCACTTCCACTCATGGGCGTATAAATTGGGAAAACTAAAAATCAGCAAGACACAGGCACCCCAAAGTTTAGGGCTGCTCTCTTGACAAGAACCTCCACTTCGTTACGCCTTAAATATCCCAGGAAAGAGAAAAATGGATAAAGAAGTTGTGGTCCTTATGTACAGTGGAATATCACTCAGCCATGAAATCAACGTCATAAGGCTAGTAGCAGCATGATGAGTGGATTTAGGTACGACGATTCTAAGTGAAATAAGTCACACAGAAAAAGACACTTGTCATAAGATATCACTAATAGAGGGAAGGTAAAAACCGCTACACTTGAATTGAATTACAAAACGGAACAGAGTCACACGTTTAGAAAACACACTATGGCTGCTTAACGGGAAAGGTGAGGCGGGGTGATGCATAAAACACGGGTTTCAAATTAGCTCAGATACCGTTCCATAAACCCAATATGTAATAGACAAGACCTACTCCTTGCTCAGGGAACTGGACTCAACACCCCCTACTCACCGCCCAAGAATATATCTGACTAGTAAGAATCTTAAAACCTATGTACTGATATATCTCTGTAAGTGAGGCAAGTGGGTGTAAAGCGGCATAAACACAGCAGTGAAAAGCAGCTAAACCCCATTATAAAAATCAATTACTTTTAAAATCCCGTGAAACAAAGACAGTGAAAGGGAGAGAAATTCTTACAAAATTCGTTCAGGGGCTGTGATGCCACCTGGATTGACCTTATCTAGACCCACAGCTGATGGAGACATAAGGGTGGACACTCTTGGGGCTGAGAGGTTTGGTGAGGTTGGGTGAGCAAACGCAGACCCTTTAAAGTAATACTGCGTGGTACCCATCCCATGGGTCCCAAATCTCCAGGTGCAAGGGCATCTTCCTACATCGAAAACATGCATGAGAAACCCAGAAGATGGTACACCGTGTGATCGGGAAAGGTTTCTCAAACGCACCTCATTTCTCATCTCCTTGTGCTCGGGTTTGCCATTCCAGCCGCTTTACTAGCAATCTCCCTCCTTGGAGACTGAGCACCTTTAACCTCCTGTTCCGTACAGGTTGCAATTTGTCCTGAGGATGAACGGGAAGAGGGGGAACCAATGAGAGACTAGCTCTATGTGTTGGGACTGGCACAGGTCACTCTATTTTCCCATCAGGAAGAAGAATTAACCACAGGCTCAGCCTGCCGCCCGGGACCACAACAGGGCCTGAAGCAATCCTGCGCTTTTGCGGCCAGCTCCCAAGAAAGCGAGTTGAACAATGGAGCTCAGGGGCACTGCAATTCACAAACCTGCAGAGTTATAAATGATAACTCTCATCCACAAATATATTGCGGGAAGGCAACGAAGAAGATTTGAAAGCAAGGCAGAATTGCAGGAAACAGATGTCAGGAGGTTGATTCGAATCGCCTTGAAAGCACAGGAAAAGCGGCCACACCTCGACAATCATGCCCTTGGCCAAAAAGGGCGTATGCGTTTTTTCCTGAATATATTCAGGAAATAACGCATACGCCCTTTTTGGCCAACCAAGCAACCTGGAAAGGCAAATCAGCGCTACAAAGAAGTCTCGCTTCCCATCGGTCAAAAGGGCCATGTTGAATAAAGTGTCAAAACCAGAAATGCAGGACAGGCCATGGAGAAACGGGAGCCTTGCTTCGCTGATGGGCGCGATGTAAATTGCCAACAGCCACTCTGGAGAAGTGTACGGTGTGTCCTGAAACATCTAAAAAACTCAGCTTAGAGAGCATAGGGCACTTCCACTCATGGGAGTAAAAATTGGGAAAATTAAAATCAGCAAACACAGGCACCCCAAAGTTTAGGGACTCTATTGATAAGAACCTCCACTTCGTTACACCTTAAATATCCCAGGAAAGAGAAAAATGGATAAAGAAGTTGTGGTCCGTATGTACAATGGAATATCACTCAGCCATGAAATCAACGTCATAAGGCTAGTAGCAGCATGATGAGTGGATTTAGGTACGACGATTCTAAGTGAAAAAATTCACACAGAAAAAGACACTTGTCATAAATATCACTAATAGAGGGAATGTAAAAACCGCTACACTTGAACTGAATTACAAAACGGAACAGAGTCACACGTATAGAAAACACACTATGGCTGCTTAACGGGAAAGGTGAGGCGGGGTGATGCATAAAACACGGGTTTCAAATTAGCTCAGATACCGTTCCATAAACCCAATATGTAATAGACAAGACCTACTCCTAGCTCAGTGAACTGGACTCAACACCCCCTACTCACCGCCCAAGGATATATTTGACTAGTAAGAATCTTAAAACCTATCTACTGATACCTCTCTGTAAGTGAGTCAAGTGGGTGTAAAGCGGCATAAAGACAGCAGTGAAAAGCAGCTAAACCCCTTTATAAAAATCAATTACTGAAAAAAGTAGAAGTTGAAAGTTGAAGAAATAGGAGGATTAACCAAGATGGCGGAGTAGAAGGACGTGCTCTCACTCCCTCTTGCGAGAGCACCAGAATCACAACTGGCTGCTGGACAATCATTGACAGGAAGACCCTGGACTTAACCAAGGAGGATACCCCACGTCCAAGGATAGAGGAGAAGCCACAGTGAGATGGTAGAAGGGGCACAATCAGAGTAAAATGAAATCCCATAACTGCTGGGTGGGTGGCTCACAGACTGGCGAACACTTATACCACAGAATTCCACCCACTGGAGTGAAGGTTCTGAGCCCCACGTCAGGCTTCCCAACCTGGGGGTCCGGCTACGGGAGGAGGAATTCCTAGAGAATCAGACTTTGAAGCCTAGTGGGAATTGATTGCAGGACTTTGACAGGACTGGGGGAAACAGAGACCCCACTCTTGGAGGGCACACACAAAGTAATGTGTGCATCGGGATCCAGGGGAAGGAGCAGTGACCCTGGGGGAGACTGAACCAGACCTACCTGCTGGTGTTGGGGGGTCTCCTGCAGAGGCGAGTGGTGGCTCTGTTTCACCGTGGGGATAAGGACACTGGCAGCAGAGGTTCTGGGAAGTTCTCCTTGGCGTTAGCCCTCCCAGAGTCTGCCATTAACCCCACCAAAGAGCACGGGTAGGCTCCAGTGTTGGGTTGCCTCAGGCAAAACAACCAACAGGGAGGGAACCCAGCCCCACCCATCAACAGTCAAGTGGATTAAGGTTTTACTGAGCTCTGACCGCCACAGCAACAGGGAGGGAACCCAGCCCCACCCATCAACAGTCAAGTGGATTAAGGTTTTACTGAGCTCTGACCGCCACAGCAACAGTCAGCTCTACCCACCACCAGAGCCTCCCATCAAGCCTCTTAGATAGCCTCAACCACCAGAGGGCAGACAACAGAAGCAAGAAAAACTACAACCCTGCAGCCTGTGGACCAAAAACCACAGTTACAGAAAGATAGAGAAGATGAAAAGGCAGAGGGCTATGTACCAGATGAAGGAACAAGAAAAAAACCCAGAAAAACAACTAAATGAAGTGGAGATAGGCAACCTTCCAGAAAAAGAATTCAGAATAATGATAGTGAAGATGATCCAGGACCTCGGAATAAGAATGGAGGCAAAGATTGAAAAGATGCAAGAAATGATTAACAAAGACCTAGAAGAATTAAAGAACAAACAAACAGAGATGACCAATACAATAACTGAAATGAAAACTACACTAGAAGGAATCAATAGCAGAATAACTGAGGAAGAAGAACAGATAAGCGACCTGGAAGACAGAATGGTGGAATTCACTGCTGCGGAACTGACTAAAGAAAAAAGAATGAAAAGAAATGAAGGCAGCCTAAGAGACCTCTGGGACAACATTAAACGCAACAACATTCGCATTATAAGGGTCCCAGAAGGAGAAGAGAGAGAGAAAGGACCAGAGAAAATATTTGAAGAGATTATACTCGAAAACTTCCCTAACATGGGAAAGGAAATAGCCACCCAAGTCCAGGAAGCGCAGAGAGTCCCATACAGAATAAACCCAAGGAGAAACACGCCGAGACACATAGTAATCAAAGTGGCAAAAATTAAAGACAAAGAAAAATTATTGAATGCAGCAAGGGAAAAACGACAAATAACATACAAGGGAACTCCCATAAGGTTAACAGCTGATTTCTCAGCAGAAACTCTGCAAGCCAGAAGGGAGTGGCATGATATACTTAAAGTGATGAAAGGGAATAACCTACAACCAAGATTACTCTACCCGGCAAGGATCTCATTTAGATTCGATGGAGAAATCAAAAGCTTTACAGACAAGCAAAAGCTACGAGAATTCAGCACCACCAAACCAGCTCTACAACAAATGCTAAAGGAACTTCTCTAAGTGGGAAACACAAGAGAAGAAAAAGACCTACAAAAACAAACCCAAAACAATTAAGAAAATGGTCATAGGAACATACATATCGATAATTACCTTAAACGTGAATGGATTAAATGCTCCAACCAAAAGACATAGACTGGCTGAATGGATACAAAAACAAGACCCATATATATGCTGTCTACAAGAGACCCACTTTAGACCTAGGGACACATACAGACTGAAAGTGAGGGGATGGAAAAAGATATTCCATGCAAATGGAAATCAAAAGAAAGCTGGAGTAGCTATACTCATATCAGATAAAATAGACTTTAAAATAAAGAATGTTACAAGAGACACGGAAGGACACTACATAATGATCCAGGGATCAATCCAAGAAGAAGATATAACAATTATAAATATATATGCACCCAACAGAGGAGCACCTCAATACATAAGACAACTGCTAACAGCTATAAAAGAGGAAATCGACAGGAACACAATAATAGTGGGGGACTTTAACACTTCACTTACACCAATGGACAGATCATCCAAAATGAAAATAAATAAGGAAACAGAAGCTTTAAATGACACAATAGACCAGATAGATTTAATTGATATATATAGGACATTCCATCCAAAAACAGCAGATTACACGTTCTTCTCAAGTGCACACGGAACATTCTCCAGGATAGATCACATCTTGGGTCACAAATCAAGCCTCAGTAAATTTAAGAAAATTGAAATCATATCAAGCATCTTTTCTGACCACAACGCTATGAGATTAGAATTGAATTACAGGGAAAAAAACGTAAAAAAAGACAAACACATGGAGGCTAAACAATACGTTACTAAATAACCAAGAGATCACTGAAGAAATCAAAGAGGAAATAAAAAAAATACCTAGAGACAAATGACAATGAAAACACGACGACCCAAAACCTATGGGATGCAGCAAAAGCGGTTCTAAGAGGGAAGTTTATAGCTATACAAGCCTACCTAAAGAAACAAGAAAAATCTCAAGTAAACAATCTAACCTTACACCTAAAGAAACTAGAGAAAGAAGAACAAACAAAACCCAAAGTTAGCAGAAGGAAAGAAATCATAAAGATCAGAGCAGAAATAAATGAAATAGAAACAAAGAAAACAATAGCAAAGATCAATAAAACTAAAAGTTGGTTCTTTGAGAAGATAAACAAAATTGATAAGCCATTAGCCAGACTCATCAAAAAAAAGAGGGAGAGGACTCAAATCAATAAAATCAGAAATGAAAAAGGAGAAGTTACAACAGACACCACAGAAATACAAAGCATCCTAAGAGACTACTACAAGCAACTTTATGCCAACAAAATGGACAACCTGGAAGAAATGGACAAATTCTTAGAAAGGTATAACCTTCCAAGACTGAATCAGGAAGAAATAGAAAATATGAACAGACCAATCACAAGTAATGAAATTGAAACTGTGATTAAAAATCTTCCAACAAACAATAGTCCAGGACCAGATGGCTTCACAGGTGAATTCTATCAAACATTTAGAGAAGAGCTAACACCCATCCTTCTCAAACTCTTCCAAAAAATTGCAGAGGAAGGAACACTCCCAAAATCATTCTATGAGGCCACCATCACCCTGATACCAAAACCAGACAAAGACACTACAAAAAAAGAAAATTACAGACCAATATCACTGATGAATACAGATGCAAAAATCCTCAACAAAATACTAGCAAACAGAATCCAACAACACATTAAAAGGATCATACACCACGATCAAGTGGGATTTATCCCAGGGATGCAAGGATTCTTCAATATACGCAAATCAATCAATGTGATACACCATATTAACAAATTGAAGAATAAAAACCATATGATCATCTCAATAGATGCAGAAAAAGCTTTTGACAAAATTCAACACCCATTTCTGATAAAAACTCTCCAGAAAGTGGGCATAGAGGGAACCTACCTCAACATAATAAAGGCCACATATGACAAACCCACAGCAAACATCATTCTCAATGGTGAAAAACTGAAAGCATTTCCTCTAAGATCAGGAATGAGACAAGGATGTCCACTCTCACCACTATTATTCAACATAGTTCTGGAAGTCCTAGCCACGGCAATCAGAGAAGATAAAGAAATAAAAGGAATACAAATTGGAAAAGAAGAAGTAAAACTGTCACTGTTTGCGGATGACATGATACTATACATAGAGAATCCTAAAACTGCCACCAGAAAACTGCTAGAACTAATTAATGAATATGGTAAAGTTGCAGGATACAAAATTAATGCACAGAAATCTCTTGCATTCCTATACACTAATGATGAAAAATCTGAAAGATAAATTATGGAAACACTCCCATTTACCATTGCAACAAAAAGAATAAAATACTTAGGAATAAACCTACCTAGGGAGACAAAAGACCTGTATGCAGAAAACTATAAGACACTGATGAAAGAAATTAAAGATGATACCAACAGATGGAGAGATATACCATGTTCTTGGATTGGAAGAATCAACATTGTGAAAATGAGTATACTACCCAAAGCAATCTACAGATTCAATGCAATCCCTATCAAATTACCAATGGCACTTTTTATGGAGCTAGAACAAATCATCTTAAAATTTGTATGGAGACACAAAAGACCCCGAATAGCCAAAGCAGTCTTGAGGCAAAAAAATGGAGCTGGAGGAATCAGACTCCCTGACTTCAGACTATACTACAAAGCTACAGTAATCAAGACAATATGGTACTGACACAAAAACAGAAACATAGATCAATGGAACAAGATAGAAAGCCCAGAGATTAACCCACGCACCTATGGTCAACTAATCTATGACAAAGGAGGCAAAGATATACAAAGGAGAAAAGACAGTCTCTTCAATAAGTGGTGCTGGGAAAACTGGACAGCTACATGTAAAAGAATGAAATTAGAATACTCCCTAACACCATACACAAAAATAAACTCAAAATGGATTAGAGACCTAAATATAAGACTGGACACTATCAAACTCTTAGAGGAAAACATAGGAAGAACACTCTTTGACATAAATCACAGCAAGATCTTTTTTGGTCCACCTCCTAGAGTAATGGAAATAAAAACAAAAATAAACAAGTGGGACCTAATGAAACTTCAAAGCTTTTGCACAGCAAAGGAAACCATAAACAAGACGAAAAGACAACCCTCAGAATGGGAGAAAATATTTGCAAATGAATCAACGGACAAAGGATTAACCTCCAAAATATATAAACAGCTCATTCAGCTCAATATCAAAGAAACAAACACCCCAATCCAAAAATGGGCAGAAGACCTAAATAGACATTTCTCCAAAGAAGACATACAGACGGCCACGAAGCACATGAAAAGATGCTCAACATCACTAATTATTAGAGAAATGCAAATCAAAACTACAATGAGGTATCACCTCACTCCTGTTAGAATGGGCATCATCAGAAAATCTACAAACAACAAATGCTGGAGAGGGTGTGGAGAAAAGGGAACCCTCTTGCACTGTTGGTGGGAATGTAAATTGATACAGCCACTATGGAGAACAATATGGAGGTTCCTTAAAAAACTAAAAATAGAATTACCATATGACCCAGCAATCCCACTACTGGGCATATACCCAGAGAAAACCGTAATTCAAAAAGACACATGCACCCGAATGTTCATTGCAGCACTATTTACAATAGCCAGGTCATGGAAGCAACCTAAATGCCCATCAGCAGACGAATGGATAAAGAAGTTGTGGTACATATATACAATGGAATATTACTCAGCCATAAAAAGGAACAAAATTGAGTCATTTGTTGAGACGTGGATGGATCTAGAGACTGTCATACAGAGTGAAGTAAGTCAGAAAGAGAAAAACAAATATCGTATATTAATGCATGTATGTGGAACCTAGAAAAATGGTACAGATGAGCCAGTTTGCAGGGCAGAAGTTTAGACACAGATGTAGAGAATGGACATATGGACACCAAGGGGGGAAAACTGCGGTGAGGTGGGGATGGTGGTGTGCTGAATTGGGCGATTGGGATTGACATGTATACACTGATGTGTATAAAATTGATGCCTAATAAGAACCTGCAGTATAAAAAAACAAACAAAACAACTAATACTAAACTTTCATTGGGTGATTTGTATGGAAATATGTTAATATAAATGTTTCAGACATTACATGAAATTTCTAAAAATCTTATATTTGTATTTGTATGGAAATATGTATGGAAATATGTTAATATAAATGTTTCAGACATTACATGAAATTTCTAAAAATCTTATATTTGTATTTGTATGGAAATATGTTAATATAAATGTTTCAGACATTACATGAAAGATCTAAAAATCTTATATGTTCTGGTATAATGTTATAAGTAATAATCCTAGTTATTACTTTAAAATGTATATCTCAGAAATAACTAATTTTCTTGTCAACTGCATTATTATGAACTTTCGTCAAATCTTTAACTGTGGTCATTTTTAAGTCTTTTGTCATTTACAGACAGTTCTGGGTGTACTCTGATGATTTTGCAAATATGTTCCTATAAAAGGGTTTCATCTTCAAGAAATTCATGGAAAACACTCTGACAAGTACAGGTTTCTGGTAACTGACTGTACTGCTGAACTGAATGAATAAGCATTTTCAGAACTCTAATGAAAAACTGATGAAATCATAAAAGTGCTAACAAAAGATCAAGATAAAAAAAAATAATTACATGGGACTGAGTGAACTGATGAGGATGAGTATAATTTTTGTGACTTTCTGTCTGAATTAAAAAAAAAAAAATCCCACAAAGACTCAGAGGCAAAGAATATACAAATCAATTTTCACTGCAAAGTAAAGGAGCTGTTACAGTGGAGGATTACTGAATGTCAATATTATGACATAGTATGAGTGTGTTTCATGTTTGGTAATTGCAATCATAGTTGCTTTTGTTGTGGATATCCATGTACAATACTTGCTGTCAGTCTATTTATCCCTTGTAAAAATAAAATACAGTGTGTGTGTGTGAAAAAAAAAAAAAAAGCAGTGACTCACGACCATGGAAGAGCAGGAACTCTCCTACGGCGTTTATTAAAAATAGAAATTATACATAAAAAAAAAAAAAAAAACAGAAATGGAGGACAGGCCATGGAGAAACGGGAGCCTTGCTATGCTGATGGGCGAGATGTAAATTGCCAACAGCCACTCTGGAGAAGTGTACGGTGTGTCCTGAAACATCTAAAAAACTCAGCTTAGAGAGCATAGGGCACTTCCACTCATGGGCGTATAAATTGGGAAAACTAAAAATCAGCAAAACACAGGCACCCCAAAGTTTAGGGCCGCTCTCTTGACAAGAACCTCCACTTCGTTACACCTTAAATATCCCAGGAAAGAGAAAAATGGATAAAGAAGTTGTGGTCCTTATGTACAATGGAATATCACTCAGCCATGAAATCAACGTCATAAGGCTAGTAGCAGCATGATGAGTGGATTTAGGTACGACGATTCTAAGTGATAAAAGTCACACAGAAAAAGACACTTGTCATAAGATATCACTAATAGAGGGAATGTAAAAACCGCTACACTTGAACTGAATTACAAAACGGAACAGAGTCACACGTTTAGAAAACACACTATGGCTGCTTAACGGGAAAGGTGAGGCGGGGTGATGAATAAAACACGGGTTTCAAATTAGCTCAGATACCGTTCCATAAACTCAATATGTAATAGACAAGACCTACTCCTTGCTCAGTGAACTGGACTCAACACCCCCTAGTCACCGCCCAAGAATATATCTGACTAGTAAGAATCTTAAAACTTATGTATTGATATCTCTCTATAAGTGAGTCAAGTGGGTGTAAAGCGGCATAAACACAGCAGTGAAAGCAGCTAAACCCCATTATAAAAATCAATTACTTTTAAAAACCCGTGAAACAAAGACAGTGAAAGAGAGAGAAATTCTTACAAAATTCGATCAGGGGCTGTGATGCCACCTGGATTGACCATATCTAGACCCACAGCTGTTGGAGACATAAGGGTGGACACTCTTGGGGCTGAGAGGTTTGGTGAGGTTGGGTGAGCAAACACAGACCCTTTAAAGTAATACTGCGTGGTACCCATCCCATGGGTCCCAAATCTCCAGGTGCAAGGGCATCTTCCTACTTCGAAAACATGCATAAGAAACCCAGAAGATGGTACACCGTGTGATCGGGAAAGGTTTCTAAAACGCACCTCATTTCTCATCTCCTTGTGCTCGGGTTCGCCATTGCAGCCGCTTTACTAGCAATCTCCCTCCTTGGAGACTCAGCACCTTTAACTTCCTGTTCCGTACAGGTTGCAATTTGTCCTGAGGATGAACGGGAAGAGGGGGAACCAATGAGAGACTAGCTCTAGGTGTTCGGACTGGCACAGGTCACTCTATTTTCCCATCAGGAAGAAGAATTAACCACAGGCTCAGCCTGCCGCCCGGGACCAGAATAGGGCCTGAAGCAATCCTGTGCTTTTGTGGCCAGCTCCCAAATAAGCGAGTTGAACAATGGAGCTCAGGGGCACTGCAATTCACAAACCTGCAGAGTTATAAATGATAACTCTCGTCCACAAATATATTGAGGGAAGGCAACGAAGAGGATTTGAAAGCAAGGCAGAATTACAGGAAACAGATTTCAGGAGGTAGATTCGAATCGCCTTGAAAGCACAGGAAAAGCGGCCAAACCTGGACAATCATGCCCTTGGCCAAAGAGGGCGTATGCGTTTTTTCCTGAATATATTCAGGAAAAAACGCATACGCCCTCTTTGGCCAACCAAGCAACCTGGAAAGGCAAATCAGCGCTACAAAGAAGTCTCGCTTCCCATCGGTCAAAAGGGCCATGCTGAATAAAGTGTCAAAACCAGCAATGCAGCACAGGCCATGGTGAAAAGGGAGCCTTGCTACGCTGATTGGCGGGATGTAAATTGCCAACAGTCACTCTGGAGAAGTGTACGGTGTGTCCTGAAACATCTAAAAAACTCAGCTTAGAGAGCATAGGGCACTTCCACTCATGGGCGTATAAATTGGGAAAACTAAAAATCAGCAAGACACAGGCACCCCAAAGTTTAGGGCTGCTCTCTTGACAAGAACCTCCACTTCGTTGCACCTTAAATATCCCAGGAAAGAGAAAAATGGATAAAGAATTTGTGGTCCTTAGGTACAATGGAATATCACTCAGCCATTAAATCAACGTCATAAGGCTAGTAGCAGCATGATGAGTGGATTTAGGTACGACGATTGTAAGTGAAATAACTCACACAGATAAAGACACTTGTCGTAAGATATTACTTATAGAGGGAATGTAAAAACCGCTACACTTAAACTGAATTACAAAACGGAACAGAGTCACACGTTTAGAAAACACACTATGGCTGCTCAACGGGAAAGGTGAGGTGGGGTAATTTGAAACACGGGTTTCAAATTAGCTAAGATACCGTTCCATAAACACAATATGTAATAGACAAGACCTACTCCTTGCTCAGGGAACTGGACTCAACACCCCCTACTCACCGCCCAAGAATATATCTGACTAGTAAGAATCTTAAAACCTATGTATTGATATCTCTCTGTAAGTGAGTCAAGTGGGTGTAAAGCAGCATAAACACAGCAGTGAAAAGCAGCTATACCCCATTATAAAAATCAATTACTTTTAAAAACCCGTGAAACAAAGACAGTGAAAGAGAGAGAAATTCTTACAAAATTCGTTCAGGGGCTGTGATGCCACCTGGATTGACCATATCTAGACCCACAGCTGATGGAGACATAAGGGTGGACACTCTTGGGGCTGAGAGATTTGGTGAGGTTGGGTGAGCAAACGCAGACCCTTTAAAGTAATACTGCGTGGTACCCATCCCATGGGTCCCAAATCTCCAGGTTCAAGGGCATCTTCCTACATCGAAAACATGCATGAGAAACCCAGTGGATGGTATACAGTGTCATCGGGACACATTTCTGAAACGCAGGTCATTTCTCATCTCCTGGTGCTCGGGTTTGCCATTCCAGCCACTTGACTAACAATCTCCCCACTTGGAGAATCAGCACCTTTAACCTCCTGTTTTGTACAGGTTGCAATTTGTCCTGAGGATGAACGGGAAGAGGGGGAACCCATGAGAGGCTAGCTCTAGGTGTTGGGACAGGCACAGGTCACCCTATTTTCCCATCAGGAAGAAGATTTAACCACAGGCTCAGCCTGCCCCCCGGAACCAGAATAGGGCCTGAAGCAATCCTGCGCTTTTGCGGCCAGCTCCCAAAAAAGCGATTTGGAGAATGGAGCTCAGGAGCACGGCAATTCACAAATCTGCAGATTTATAAATGATCACTCTCGTCTAAAAATGTATTGAGGTAAGGCAACGAAGAGGATTTCAAAGCAAGACAGAATTGCAGGAAACAGTTTTTCACAGGTAGATTCGACTCGCCTTTAAAGCACATGAAATTCCGCAGAACTTCGACAATGATGCAGTTGGCCAAAAAGGGCGTCTGCGTTCTTTCCTGAATAAATTTTGGAAAAAACGCAGATGCTCTTTTTGGCCAACTAAACAAGTGGGCAATGCAAATCAGCATTACAAAAATGTCTCACTTCGCATTGGTCAAAAGGCCCATGCTGAAAAAGTGTAAAACCCAGAAATGCAGGACAGGCCATGGAGAAAAGGGAGCCATGTTATGCTGATCGGCGGGATGTAAATTGCCACCGGCCACTCTTGAGAAGTGTATACTGTATCTTAAAACTTCTAAAAAACAGAGCTGCAGAGCATACAGCACTTCCCCTCATGGGCGTATATCTTGGGAAAACCAAAAAATCGACAAGTCACAGGCACCCCAAAGTTTAGGGCTGCTCTGTTTAGAAATGCCTCGATTTGGGTACAACTTACATGTCCTTGGAAGGAAAAAATGGATAAAGAAGATGTGGTACTTATGTACAATGGAATATTACTCAGCAATTAATGAAATAAGGCCAGTGGCAGCAACTCGTGGAGACTGAGGTACGATCATTCTAAGTGACATAAGTCAGACATAAAGAGAGACTTATCATAAGGTATCACTTATAGATAGTATCTAAAAATGCCTTCACATGAACGCAATTACAAAACAGAAACGGCGTCACACATTTAGAAAACACACTTATGGCTGCTAAAGGAGAAAGGTGGGGCGGGGTGATGCATAAACCAGGAGGTTGAAATTAGCACAGATACGGTTCCATAAACAAAATAGGTATTCGACAGGACCTACTCTATAGCTCAAAGAGCTGGACTCAGCACACTGTTGTCACCAGAAAAGGATATATAAGACTGGTACGAATCTGTAAAAGAATTTATTGATGTCTCTCTTTAAGTGAATCAAGTGGATAGATGTAGAGCAGGAAGAAACACAGTATTGAAAATCAGCTATACCCCATTATAAAATTAAATAACAAGTACAAAATAAAGACAGTGAGAGAGAGAGAAATTCTTACAAAATTTGTTCAAGGGCTGTGATGCAACCTGGACTGACCATATCTAGACACAGAGCTGGATGGGACCTAAGGCTCTACACTCGTTGGTCTGAGAGGCTTCGTGAGGATGGGACAGCAAATGCAGCACTTTTAGAGAAATACTGCCTGGCCCCCATTCCATGGGTCCCATACCTCCAGGTGCAGGGGACCCTTCCTACAGCTAAAACATGCATGGCACATCCAGAGGATGGTACACCGTCTGATCGGGAAGAGTTTGGAAAAGTCACCTCATGTCCATGTCTCCTGGTATTCGGGTTCCCCAGCTCCTTTCCTTAGAGTCCCCCCACTTTGGGAAGGCAGCACACTCAACAGCCGGTTTTGCACGGCTTGGAGTTTTCCGGTGAAGAAGGGGAATGGCGGGATGGAATGAGACACAAGCCTTAGATGTTTGGACAGGCATATGCCACTCTAGTTTCCTACCTGGAAGAAGAATTTCCCTATCCTTCAGGTGCCCCAGTAACTGGAATGGGTCTGTAGAAATCCTGCCCCTTTGTGTCTGCTTCCCTAAACAAGTTGAAAACCGGTGCTCAGGGGCACTGCAATTCCCAAACATGCAGGGTTGTAATTGACACCTCTAATGGAGTCATTTCTTGAGCCAAGTATTCGTAAAGGCCTTGTAAGCAAGGCAGAATTGCAGGAAAGGGATTTCAAGGGGTAGTTTGCACTCGTCATTAAAGCACATGCAAAGCTGCTGAACATCGCCAATGATGCAGTTTGCCAAAAAGGCCGTATGCGTTATTCCTTAATATATTCAGGAAAAACCCTTACTCCATTTTTGGCCAACAAAACAGGCGGGCAATGTAAATTAATACTACAAAGAGATATCACTTTGCACCAGTCAGAATGGCCAACCTCACAAACTGTAAAACCTGAAATGCAGGACAGGGCATGGAGAAAAGGGAACGCTGACAAGCTGATGGTGGGAATGTAAATTGCTAACAGCCACTCTGGAGAAGTGGGTGGTGATTCCTTAAAAATCTAAAAACCAGAGCTTCAGAGCATATGGCGCTTCCACTCCTGGGCCTGTATCTTGGAAAAAACGTAAATTGACAGGACACAGGCACTCTAAAATTTATGCAGCCCTGTTTACAACAGCCTCTACTCGGAAGCTACCTAAAAGTCCTTGGAAGGAAGAATGGATAAAGAAATTATGGTAGATATGTACAATGGAATATTACTCAGCCATGAAGTGAATGAAATAAGGTCATTTAGGGCCACTCAGAAGGACCTACATACATTCATACTAAGTGTCATAAATCAGGCAATGAAAAATATCATATGATATTACTTATCGGTGGAATCTAAAAATTGATAGAAAGGTACTATCTTACAACACAGAAACAGAGTCCCAGACTTAGAACACAAACTTATGGTTACCAAACTGGAAAGGTGTGTTGGAGGCATAAATCATGAGGTTGGAGTTAGTATATACATATTTACAGAGAGAAAACTTGTAATCAACATGGACCTGCTGTAGAGCACTTGGAACTCTTCTCAACACCCTTTAGTAACCTCAATGGGAAAATAATTCTAAAAAGAATATATAGTTATCTCTGTATAAATGAATCATGTTGGTGTATGTCAAAAATGAACACAACATGATAAATCAACTATATACTCCATTATAAATTTAAAATTAAATTAAAGAAAAGAAAAATGATCACTAAATTTGTTTAGTCGCAGTGAATGTACTAGTGTCACATCCCTGGACACAGACACAATTTGGTCCCAAGGCTGGACTGTTGTGGGCCTGAGGACCTCGGGAGGATATGCCAGCTAATTCGCCCCCCTTGAACATGTAGTATCTGGTCCCCTCTGCATGGGATCACTATCTCCAGATCTAAGTGTGCCCTCATACTACTAAACCAACCCTCTGACACCCAAAGGATGGTGGACTCTCTGGGCTGGATGACATTTGGAAAATCACCTGCTCTCAACATATCCTGGTGTTTGGGTTCCAACCTCCCGACTCCTTCGTAAGGGTCATCCCACTCTACAAGACAGCACCCTCAACAGGTGATTTTGCAGGGGTTTATACTTGTTCGGGGGATGAAGGGTAAGGGGGAAGAAGGAATGGGACAGAAGCCCTTACATGTTTGGTCAGGCACATTCCACTCTAATTTAATACCCAAGAACAGGACTTGCCCTACATCTAAGGTTGTGTCAGTAACCAGAGAGGGACAGTAGAAATCCTGCCGCCTTCTGTTTACCATAACAACAATTCTAAAACTGGACCTTATACGCACTTCATATTCACAATGCCTGGGGAGCTGTAAATGACAACAGCCCTCAAAAAATGTCTTGGGGTAGGTAATCGAAGTAGACTTCAAAACAAGGCAACCTTTCAATAACCCTTTTTCAAGGGATAAATCTTACTGACACTGTTCAGAAAAAAAAAAAAAAATGCACATATGAAGATACTCACCATTGCTTTATGTTAGACAAATGCAAATCAGATGTACAAAGAAGTATCACCTGGAACCACTCAGAATAGCCATCATCACAATGTCTACAAACAAGAAATGCTTCAGAGGGTGTGGAAAAAAGAGAAACCTACTACTTATTTTTTTTTTTTTTAATCTGCGTTGGGTCTTTGTTGCTGTGCGTGGCTTTTCTGTAGTTGCAGCAAGCGGGGGCTACTCATCGTTGTGGTACGAAGCCTTCTCTTTGTGGTGGCTTCTCTTGTTGTGGAGCACAAGCTGTAGGCACACAGGCTTCAGTAGTTGTGGCTCGTGGGCTCTAGAGCGCAGACTGAGTAGTTGTGGTGCACGGGCTTACTTGTTCTGTGGCATGTGAGATCTTCCCGGGCCAGGGCTCGAACCTGTGTCCCCTGAACTGGCAGGCAGATTCTTAACCACTGTGCCACCAATTCTATGCTATCGGTGGCAATGTCAATTGGTAACAGCCACTATGGAGCACAGAATGGAGGTTACCAGAGTAAGGGGAGGTGGGAGGGATAAATTGGAAATTGGGATTGACATATACACACCACTATATATAAAAGAGATAACAAATAAGGGCTTACTGTATAGCACAGGGAACTCTACTCAATACTCTGTAATGACCTGTATGGGAAAGGAATCCAAAACGGATTGGATATATGTATAACTGCTTCACTGTGCTGTGCAGCAGAAAGTAACACAACATTGTAAATCAACTCTATTCCAGAAAAATTGAAATTGAAATGAAATGAAGTAAAATAAAATAAAATAGAGCTACCAGATGATCCAGCAAGTTCACTCCTGTGTGCATATCTGGAGGAAAGCATAAATCGAAAAGACACATCTTCCCCAATGTTCACTGCAACACTCTTTACAATAGCGAAGACATGGAAGCAACCAAAATGTCCATCAACATATGAATATAGGTAAAGAATATGTGATACATATATATAATGGAATATGACTCAGCCATAAAATAGAAGAAAATAATGCCAGTTGCAGTAACATGGATGGACCTAGAGATGATTGTACTAAGTGAAGTAAGTCAGACAGAGTAAGACAAATATTGGATGATATCACTTCTAGGTGGAAGCTAAAAATTGATACAAATGAACTAACTTACAAAACAGAGGCAGACTCACAGACTTGGAAAACAAACTTACGGTTACCAAAGGGGAGAGGTGGGGGGTAAGGATAAATCAGGAGCTTGGGGTAAACATACGAATACTACTATATATAACAGATAAGCAACAGGACCTACTGTAAAGCACAGGGAGCTCTACTCAGTATTCTGGGAATACCGTTATCAGAAAAGAATCTGAAAAAGAATGAATATATGCATATGTGTAACTGAATCACTTGCTGTGCAGCTGAAATGAACACAACATTGTAAATCAACTATACTCCAATAAAATTTAAATTTCAAAATAAAGAAAATCACCTATATTTCAAAAGAAAAAGAAAGAATTCCCATCTCTTTATATGGCTTGATAGCTTACTTTTTTAGTGCTCAATATTATCCCATTCCCAGAATATATTAATACTATATCATTTCATTCACCTATTGGAGGACACCTTAGTTTCATTCACATTTTGGCAATATTGAATTAGGTGCTATAAATATCCATATGCAGGTTTTCCTCTGGAAGTATGTTTTAAACTACTTTCAGTAAATATCCATGAGAACACTTGACGGATTGTACAGTAAGGGAATGCTCAATATTCTAGCAAGTGTCAATCAGACTACCAAAGTAGCTGTATTATTTTTAATTTCCACCAATGACAAATGACATTTCCTATTGTTCCACATCTCCTACAGAATTTGTTCTTGTCATTGTTCACATTTTAGCCATTCTAAGTGTTACATAGTGGTATGTAATTGTATTTTTAATTTGCTTTTTCATGGCAGCATGTAATCTGGATTATTCTTCTGTATACTTATATGCATAGTGTCTATTTTCTTTGGTGAGGTGTCCATAAAGTATATTGGTCCACATTTTATTTAGGTTGCTTTCATTTTTTTCTACCCAATCTTTATTTGTTTTATTTATTTGCGTGCCTTATTGCATTAGCAAGGACTTGGAGTAAAATATGGAAAAGGAGTCATGAAAGGGGACATCCTTGCTTTTACCTGAACTTAGTGGAAAAGCTTCATGGTTTTGACCATTAATCATGATGTAAGATAAAAGTTTCCTGTAAATCTTTGTTATCAACTTGAGAAAGCTCCAGTCTATTTCTTTAACTGAGAGTTTTTATGAAGAATGGGTGTTAGATTTTTTCAAAGGTCTTCTGAATCTATTGATATGCTAATGATTGTCTTTAAGGTGTTGATATGATGGATATAATTATTTGATTCTAGAATGTTGAACCAGCCTTTCATACCTGGGATTATTTCCTCTCATTCATGATATAAAATTCTCTCAAAATATTGTTGGATTCGATTTGGTAATATTTTGTTGAGGATTTTTGCATTGATGTTCCTGAGAGATATTGGTCAGTTTTCTTTACTATTCATATGTTCTTCTAAGTTTGGATGTTGTGGATTTAGTGTCAGACATTCATTTGGGGAGATTCTCAGTCATTTTTAAAAAATATTTTCTGTTCTTTATTATCTTTATTCTCCTCCTGCTATACCCATTATGTATAGGTCACAGCATTTTTCATTGTTCCACAATTATTGATTACTCTGTTCTGTTGATTTCTTTCCTGCCCATTTTCTCTTTTCTTTTGAGATTTAAAGGTTTCTCCTGATATGTCTTCAAGCTCACAGATATTTCTCCTCAGCCAGCTCTTTGACTGCTAAAACAAAATACGAGAGACTTGGTATTTTATAAACAACAGAATATTTTTGTTTTCTCATAATTGCTGAGGCTGCAAAGTTCAAGAACAAGTAACCAGGGGCTTCCCTGGAGGTGCAGTGGTTAAGAATCTGCCTACCAATAAAGGGGACAAGGGTTCGAGCCCTGGTCCAGGAAGATCCCACATGCCATGGAACAACTAAGCCCGTGCACCACAAATACTGAGCCTGTGCTCTAGAGTCCACAGGCCACAACTACTGAGCCCGTGAGCCACAACTACTGAAACCCACACGCCTAGAGCCCGTGCTCCGCAACAAGAGAAGCCACTCAATGAGAAGCCCGCGCACCGCACCAAAGACCCAACACAGCCAAAAAATTAATTAATTAATTATCTAATTATTTTTTTTTTTTAAAAAAGAACAAGTTGCCAGCTGACTTAGTGTCTGGCGAGGGACCAATTTCTGGTTCATAATGTGGGCCTTCTCGCTCGGCAATGAAATCATGGAATGGGCATAAGATCTTCTGTGTGCTACATTTATTAGGTCACTAATCCCATGTTTGAGGTCTCTGGCCTCATAACCTAATCACCTCCCAAAAGCCCCACCTCCTAATACCATCAACATGGGAGCTGGGTTTCAAAATTTTAAAATTAGAGGTACAAAATATTTACACCATAACAGGGACCACAGAGTTAACTGTTTTTTCCTTTCATGTTAAAGGTTTGCACATTTATATTTATTATATAATCCCAAAACCCTTGTTTTTTTTTATAAGATTCTTTTTCCGTATACGCCAGTACAGACCACTGAGTTGAGTTCCCTGTGCTATAAAGCAGGTCTTTATCAATACTTATCTATTTTATATATAGTAGTGTGTATAAGTCAGTCCCAATCTCCCAATGTATCCCTTCTCCACTTATCCCCTGGTAACCATAAGTTTGTTTTCTATATCCATGATTCTATTTCTGTTGTGTAAATAAGTTCATTTGTACCTTTTTTTTTTCTTTTTTAGATTCCTCATATAAGCAATATCATATGATATCTGTCTTTCTGTGTCTGACTTGCTTCACTCAGTATAACAATCTCTAGGTCCATCCATGTTGCTACAAAACCCTTAATTGTTAAGGATAACTCTCAATTTTTCCCAGTATCATCAGCAATTCTTTCTGGCAGACACGTGATAACACTTTTTAAACAGGGATATTGAGACCAAGACTCCTGACCTGCAAACAAACAAAACATCATTCATATAGTGAAAACTTTGCAAATCAAAGGATGAAAGCACTTGGTCTAAATCCCTTTGCACCCACTGCTGACAGAGGGCAGAGGAGTTTGACTCACTAATCTTCCTTACGTGCACTTCTTCCTAATGGGGTATTCCATCTAAAACTTATAAGAAGCGGGGATGTATCATGGAACACACCAATTGCTACTACAGATTCTGAAGCAGCAAAAAAAAACAAAAAAACAAAAAACATGATGAATCCATCCAAAGGGTTCTGTCCACATTGTTACAATAGTTTCCCTCACACTGTGAACCCTTTTCAAACCCTATCACTTGAACCTATTTTTTATTTTTTTCAACAAAAATAATGTTAATCTGCAGTCAGACACTCCAGTAATATTACACTATCCCTTGTGCAAGTATGTAGGGATTTGAGGAGCTATGGGAGGCCACCATGAGAGGTTGCCTAGAGTAATTAGGACATTTCATTTAATGTTGGTTCTTCTCCCTAAGATGTCTGCTATCCTCTTCTGTTTGTAGCTACTAGCATTGAGAAAGTGACCAAGATATGGCCCTTCTCTTTTACTGCCCATGAATACAACTGTGATTAACCCCACAGAACTTGGTGCTTCCAGAATCCCCTGAACCTACTGACCCTCCATGCATGGCATGACATAGATAAGGATGGTGACGTGTATCCTTGTATAGAGTGTGTTATAAAATGTTTGACTCTTCCCTTCCTCATAATTCCAAAGAATAGATTTCTTTGGATTTCTGCTTAATGCTGCTGGAGTTGGTACATAAGTTGAGGGAGGTATCAGGGCACACCAAAAGAGAGGGTAACTGCACAGAAAATACAAGCAGGTACATTTCTGTGTAGTTTCAAGCAGCTTATTTGCTATATCAACCATGGTGACATGTTGACCCATCCTCTTTCTACTAGTAGTACAACAAACATAAAGGATATTTAGGCTGCTTGTTTTATCCCCACCTCTCACAATTGATCTGCATTAACATATAGGACAATGAAGGGCCCTTTCTACCATCTTAACCAATATTTGAGAACTAGAAAATGTCCAGATTTTTCTGGGGTTTATTTTCATATTCCCCAATCAGGCCTATGAAGGAATCTTACCTATTGTGTTTAATGAAGTCGTATCTCTGACGGCATCCCATCATCAAAAAAACTGGAAAGAAATTTGAAGGGTCTTCGATTTTACCATATTTGAAATAACAGTATTTTAGCCTGACAAGTTTTTGGATTTTAGAAAAAAAATATTTTAAATGAGACAAAAAATCATTTTTATGACACAAAAAGACAGCGATAGTTTTATATTTTTATCTGTTCCACTTGCACACAAGTGTCTCATGGGGTTACGTAAAGCTCTCCTGTTGGGTGCTGTGCATGGTGCAAGTATGGATTAAAGCTTAGGAATCTTAAGCTTCAGTCACCTGAAACATTTAAATTAGGGTGCAAGCAATCCTGTCCAACGTTTGAAAAGAGCAACACACTCTCTTTATTTTATTTGTTAGGTAATTAATCTGTCTTTTCCCCAAGGAGAGAAACAAGTGGCATCTTCCATCAATGTGTTGCACAAATATCTTTGAACAGAGAGTGCAAGCAGAGGCTGATACAGGATGTGAAAAAAAAAAAAAATGAGAGAACCTTGTGGCATTTTCTCCTAACTTATTGCAATCTCCCATTTAAAATGTGGGAATAATCAATCTTCTGAGGAAAAAGGCCCAAGGAAGGTTCTTGCTTCTGTGGAATAATGGGATTGCTAAAGATTTCAGGAGGCAAGACGAATTAGTGAGAATGACCATGAGAAATCAGAGAAAAGTCAGATCCATGGATGAAGTGATGTTTACCACTGTGAATCAATGAGAAGTAGGAGCAAATGAAAAGAAAGCTGATACAACATTTTCTGAATAAATGTAACCTTTCAGCTGTCATAGAAAAATTAATACTCACTATGATACAACATATTTAGTTTAGAAAGTTAACTTAAATTTAAAGCTTAATAATTACATTTATTGAAGAAATGAAAACATATTTGTGGTTTAGAATAAATAATGTGTTCTGCTACAGGTAAGAAGACTACATAAATAAATAGAAATAAGACTAAATAAATAAAGAGGAAAATATCAAATTAGATGTTATTAACATTAAAAACTGACACTCATCTAAAGAAAGAGAAGGAGAGACAGAAAGAGAGAAGAACTCATCTCAAGCATGTATTAAAAACTCCTAAATAAGAAGTCTTCAGATGTTAAAAAAAAAAGGAAGTCTTCAATAAGAAGATAATGGAATAGCAAAATGGGGGAAATATACCAAAAGATATTTCAAAAAAGAGAGTACAGAATGCTAAGTAAACATATCAAAACATGCTTGGCTTCTTAGTAGTCAATTAAATGCAAAAGCGTGATACCTGGAATTATCACTCACCAACCAGAAAGTTCAAATGAAAATGACAGGTATTATCAAGTTTGACAAGAATGTGTATAATCCTTGAATCTCATTCACTGCTGCTTAAGATGAAAAATCATACAAATGTTTTGAAAATATTTAGAAATATCTAAAAAGATAAACACAAGAAAGCTATGACTCGAAAATTTTACTACTACGTGTATACTGAACAATAATTTATACACACACCACCAAAGCTCAAGTTCTAGAATTTATATACCAGTGCTGTTCTCAATAGACACAAACTGAAAATCACTCATATTGTAATACACATTGGAATAAATTAATTAATAGTTAAATATTTACATTATGGAATCCTATGCAACAGTGGCAATGCATGATCACAACAACAGGCAACCATATAGGCATATTCACAAACAACATAAAATAAAAAAGCCCAATCCAAAAGTGATTTTACTGTGCCATAACATTTATATAAAATACAAAATACAGGTAAAGTTATCTTTTTGTTAGATACCAGAACAATATTAAACCTTAAAGGGAGTCACTAGAATGGGACCAGGGGACCTCTGAGTATCTGGCAATTTTCTGTGTCTTTATCTAGAAGCTATCTTTAGAGTGTATTCAGATGCTGAATTTTCTGTAATTTGTCATTTCCTTACAAACCATGCATGTTTTTCGTTGTTTTTTATACATAACAAAAACTAAAAAAGATAGACCAGGGAAGGTAACTGTATTAGCACTTTAATATCCATGCTTTTCAAGGTGGAAGTGAAAAGTATTAAATACTTGACATTGTGATTACTTCTTAAAAGTAAGGTGGAAATTTGAGGTTAATAAATAAGACATACTTCTTCATATATAATCCTCAAAGAGGAGGGTAGAAAGGAGTATTATTTTTTTTTCTTTAATACAGAATCGTTAAGATAGAAAATAATGAAAACAGACTAGGTTTAAAAAAGAGCACACTGGACTTCCCTGGTGGCACAGTGGGTAAGAATTTGCCTGCCAATGCAGGGAACAGGGGTTCCATCCCTGGTCTGGGAAGATCCCACATGCCGCAGAGCAAATAAGCCCGTGTGCCGCAAGTACTGTGCCTGTGCTCTAGAGCCTGCAAGCAACAACTATTGAGCCTGCATGACACAACTACTGAAGCCCATGCACCTAGAGCCCATACTCCACAACAAGAGAAACCACCGCAAGGAGAAGCCCGTGCACCACAACGATGAGTAACCCCTGCTTCTCTAGTAACAACTGGAGAAACCCTGTGCAGCAACGAAGACCCAACACAACCAAAATTTTAAAAAATTAAATCTTTTGACTTCTGAGTTGACTCACTCACGTGGCTGTAGGTAAGAGGCCTCAGTTCCTTGCCACATGGATCTCTCCTTAGGGCTGCTTGAGTGTCCTCATGACATGGCAGCTGGCTTACCCCAGGATGAGTGATCTAGCAGAAACCAAAGCAGAAGCTGCAATGTCTTTTATAACTTTGGAAGCTGCACTTTGTCATTTCTGCAATTTCTTATTACTTAAACAGTCAACTCTTTTCAAGTGCGAGGAGCCACACTGGTACATGGAGACTGGGAGATAATTAGGGGATAATTAGGTCCATCTTGGAGGCTGGCTACCAAAGTGGCTGACTAGCCAAAGTCTGAATTTTGTTTTCTTCACTTCTGGAGAGAAAATGGTCAGTGAACCTCATTGGTGGTCTTTGAGATGTACCAAAGCTACCTCTTGCTCTCACCCCCAGCTGTGTGGCTGACAGGGTCTTGGTGCTCCAGCCGGGTGTCAAGCCTGTGCCTCTGAGGTGGGAGAGCCGAGTTCAGGACATTGGTCTACCAGAGACCTCTGACACCTTGTAATATCAAATGGCGAAAGCTCTCCCAGAGATATCCGTCTCAACGCTAAGACCCAGCTCCACTCAGAGACCAGCAAGATCCAGTGCTGGACATCCCATGCCAAACAACTAGCAAGACAGGAATGCAGGCCCACCCATTAGCAGAGAGGCTGCCGAAAATCACAATAAGGTCACAGACACCCCAAAACACACCACCAGATACGGATCTGTCCACCAGAAAGACAAGATCCAGACACACCCACCAGAACACAGGCACCAGTCCCCTCCATCAGAAAGCCTACACAACCCACTGAACCAACCTTAGCCACTGGGGGCAGACACCAAATACAACAAGAACTACGAATCTGCAGCCTCTGAAAAGGAGACCCCAAACACAGTCCCCAAAGCCAAATGAGAAGACACAGAAACACACAGCAGACGAAGGAGCAAGGTAAAAACCCACCAGACCAAACAAATGTGGAGGAAATAGGCAGTCTACCTGAAAAAGAATTCAGAGTAATGATAGTAAAGATGATCCCAAATCTTGGAACTGGAATGGAGAATAGACAAGAAACTTTTAACAAGGACCTAGAAGAACTAAAGAGCAAACAAAAAATGATGAATAACACAATAAATGGAATTAAAAATTCTCTAGAAGGAAACAATAGCAGAATAACTGAGGCAGAAGAATGGATAAATGACCTGGAAGATAAAATAGTGGAAATAACTACTGCAAAGCAAAATAAAGAAAAAAGAATGAAAAGAATTGAGGACAATCTGAGACATCTCTGGGAAAATATTAAACGCACCAACATTCGAATATAGGGGTCCCAGAAGTAGAAGAGAAAAAGAAAGACACTGAGAAAATATTTAAAGAGATTATAGTTGAAAACTTCCCTAATATGGGGACGGAAATCGTTAGTCAAGTCCAGGAAGCCCAGGGAGTCCCATACAAGATAAACCCAAGGAGAAACATGCCAAAACATATATTAATCAAACTATCAAAAATTAAATACAAAGAAAAAATATTAAAAGCAGCAAGGGAAAAACAACAAATAACATACAAGGGAATACCCATAAGGTTAACAGCTGAACTTTCAGCAGAATCTCTGCAAGCCAGAAGGGACTGGCAGGACATATTTAAAGTAATGAAAGGGGAAAAGCTACAACCAAGATTACTCGACCCACCAAGGATCTCGTTCAGATTCGACAGAGAAATTAAAAACTTTACAGACAAGCAAAAGCTAAGAGAATTCAGCACCACCAAACCCGCTTTACAACAAATGCTAAAGGAACTTCTCTAGGCAGGAAACACAAGAGAAGGGAAAGACCTACAATAAGAAACCCAAAACAATTAAGAAAATGGTAATAAGAACATACATATCAATAATTACCTTAAATGTAAATGGATTAAATGCTCCAACCAAAAGACATAGACTGGCTGAATGGATCCGAAAACACGACTGGTATGTATGTGGTCTACAAGAGACCCACTTCAGACATAGGGACACATACAGATGGAAAGTGAGGGGATGGAATAAGATATTCCATGCAAATGGAAATCAAAAGAAAGCTAGAGTAGCAATTCTCATATCAGACAAAAAAGACTTTAAAATAAAGACTATTACAGGAGACAAAGAAGGACACTACATAATGACCAAGGGATCAATCCAAGAAGAAGATATAACAATTGTATATATTTATGCACCCAACATAGGAGCACCTCAATACATAAGGCAAATGCTAACAGCCATAAAAGGGGAAATCGACAGTAACACAATCATAGTAGGGGACTTTAGCACCCCTCTTTCACCAATGAACAGATCATCCACAATGAAAATAAATAAGGAAACACAAGCTTTAAATGATACATTAAACAAGATGGACTTAATTGATATTTATAGGACATTCTACCCCAAAACAACAGAATACACATTTTTCTCAAGTGCTCATGGAACATTCTCCAGGATAGATCATATCTTGGGTCATAAATCAAGCCTTGGTAAATTTAAGAAAATTGAAATCGTATCAAGTATCTTTTCCGACCACAACGCTATGAGACTAGATATCAATTACAGGAAAAGATCTGTAAAAAATACAAACACATGGAGGCTACACAATACACTACTTAATAACGAAGTGATTACTGAAGAAATCAAAGGGGAAATCAAAAAATACCTAGAAACAAATGACAATGGAGATACGACGACCCAAAACCTATGGGACGCAGCAAAAGCAGTGCTAAGAGGGAAGTTTATAGCAATACAAGCCTACCTCAAGAAACAGGAAACATCTCGAATAAACAACCTAACCTTGCACCTGAAGCAATTAGAGAAAGAAGAACAAAAAAACCCCAAAGCCAGCAGAAGGAAAGAAATTATAAAGATCAGGTCAGAAATAAATGAAAAAGAAATGAAGGAAACAATAGCAAAAATCAATGAAACTAAAAGCTGGTTCTTTGAGAAGATAAACAAAATTGATAAACCATTAGCCAGACTCATCAAGAGAAAAAGGGAGAAGACTCAGATCAATAGAATTAGAAATGAAAAAGGAGAAGTAACCACTGACACTGCAGAAATACAAAAGATCATGAGAGATTACTACAAGCAACTCTATGCCAATAAAATGGGCAACCTGGAAGAAATGGACAGATTCTTAGAAATGCACAAACTGCCGAGACTGAACCAGGAAGAAATAGAAAATATGAACAGACCAATCACAAGCACTGAAATTGAAACTGTGATTAAAAACCTTCCAACAAACAAAAGCTCAGGACCAGATGGCTTCACAGGTGAATTCTATCAAACATTTAGAGACGAGCTAACACCTATCCTTCTCAAACTCTTCCAAAATATTGCAGAGGGAGGAAAACTCCCAAACTCATTCTACGAGGCCACCATCACCCTGATACCAAAACCAGACAAAGATGTCACAAAGAAAGAAAACTACAGGCCAATATCACTGATGAACATAGATGCAAAAATCCTCAACAAAATACTAGCAACCAGAATCCAACAGCACATTAAAAGGATCATACACCATGATCAAGTGGGGTTTATCCCAGGAATGCAAGGATTCTTCAATATACGCAAATCAATCAATGTGATACATCATATTAACAAATTGAAGGAGAAAAACCATATGGTCATCTCAATAGATGCAGAGAAAGCTTTTGACAAAATTCAACACCCATTTATGATAAAAGCCCTGCAGAAAGTAGGCATAGAGGGAACTTTCCTCAACCTAATAAAGGCCATATATGACAAACCCACAGCCAACATTGTCCTCAATGGTGAAAAACTGAAACCATTTCCACTAAGATCAGGAACAAGACAAGGTTGCCCACTCTCACCACTATTATTCAACATAGTTTTGGAAGTGTTAGCCACAGCAATCAGAGAAGACAAAGAAATAAAAGGAATCCAAATCGGAAAAGAAGAAGTAAAGTTGTCACTATTTGCAGATGACATGATACTATACATAGAGAATCCTAAAGATGCTACCAGAAAACTCCTAGAGCTAATCAATGAATTTGGTAAAGTAGCAGGATACAAAATAAATGCACAGAAATCTCTTGCATTTCTATACACTAATGACGAAAATCTGAAAGTGAAATTAAGAAAACACTCCCATTTACCATTGCAACAAAAAGAATAAAATATCTAGGAATAAACCTACCTAAGGAGACAAAAGACCTGTATGCAGAAAATTATAAGACACTGATGAAAGAAATTAAAGATGATACAAATAGATGGAGAGATATACCATGTTCCTGGATTGGAAGAATCAACATTGTGAAAATGACTCTACTACCCAAAGCAATCTACAGATTCAGTGCAATCCCTATCAAACTACCACTGGCATTTTTCACAGAACTAGAACAAAAAATTTCACAATTTGTATGGAAACACAAAAGACCCCGAATAGCCAAAGCAATCTTGAGAACGAAAAATGGAGCTGGGGGAATCAGGCTCCCTGACTTCAGACTATATTACAAAGCTTCAGTAATCAAGACAGTTTGGTACTGGCACAAAAACAGAAATATAGATCAATGGAACAGGATAGAAAGCCCGGAGATAAACCCACACACATATGGTCACCTTATCTTTGATAAAGGTGGCAAGCATATACAGTGGAGAAAAGACAGCCTCTTCAATAAGTGGTGCTGGGAAAATTGGACAGGTACATGTAAAAGTATGAAATTAGAACACTCCCTGACACCATGCACAAAAATAAACTCAAAATGGATTAAAGACCTAAGTGTAAGGGCAGACACTATCAAACTCTTAGAGGAAAACATAGGCAGAACACTCTATGACATACATCACAGCAAGATTCTTTTTGACCCAGCTCCCAGAGAAATGGAAATAAGAACACAAATAAACAAATGGGACCTAATGAAGCTTAAAAGCTTTTGCACAGCAAAGGAAACCATAAACAAGACCAAAAGACAACCATCAGAATGGGAGAAAATATTTGCAAATGAAGCAACTGACAAAGGATTAATCTCCAAGATTTACAAGCAGCTCATGCAGCTCAATAACAAAAAAACCAACAACCCAATCCAAAAATGGGCAGAAGACCTAAATAGACATTTCTGCAAAGAAGATATACAGATGGCCTACAGACACATGAAAGAATGCTCAACATCATTAATCATTAGAGAAATGCAAATCAAAACTACAATGAGATATCATCTCACACCAATCAGAGTGGCCATCATCAAAAAATCTAGAAACAATAAATGCTGGAGAGGGTGTGGAGGAAAGGGAACACTCTTGCACTGTTGGTGGGAATGTAAATTGATACAGCCACTATGGAGAACAGTATGGAGGTTCCTGAAAAAACTACAAATAGAGCTACCATATGACCCAGCAATCCCACTACTGGGCATATACCCTGAGAAAACCATAGGTCAAAAAGAGTCATGTACCAAAATGTTCATTGCAGCTCTATTTACAATAGCCAGGACATGGAAGCAACCTAAATGTCCATCGACAGATGAATGGATAAAGAAGATGTGGCACATATATACAATGGAATATTACTCAGCCATAAAAAGAAATGAAATGGAGGTATTTGTAATGAGGTGGATGGAGTTAGAGTCTGTCATACAGAGTGAAGTAAGTCAGAAAGAGAAAAACAAATACAGTATGCTAACACATATATACGGAATCTAAGGAAAAAAAAAAAAAGCCATGAAGAACCTAGTGGCAAGACGGGAATAAAGACACAGACCTACTAGAGAATGGACTTGAGGATATGGGGAGGGGGTGGGGTGAGATGTGACAGGGTAAGAGAGTGTCATGGACATATATACACTACCAAATGTAAAATAGATAACTAGTGTGAAGCAGCCGCATAGCACAGGGAGATCAGCTCGGTGCTTTGTGACCACCTAGAGGGGTGGGATGGGGAGGGTGGGAGGGAGGGAGATGCAAGAGGGAAGAGAAATGGGAACATATTGTATAACTGATTCACTTTGTTATAAAGCAGAAGCTAACACACCATTGTAAGGCAATTATACTTCAATAAAGATGTTTAAAAAAAAAAAAAAAAAAAGAAAATTGAAATCGTATCAAGTATCTTTTCCGACCACAATGCTATCAGACTAGATATCAATTACAGGAAAAAAAATCTGTAAAAAATAGAAACACATGGACGCTCAACAATACACTACTTAATAACCAAGACATCACTGAAGAAATCAAAGAGGAAATAAAAAAAAAATACCTAGAAACAAATGACAATGAAAACATGAAGACCCAAAACCTATGGGATGCAGCAAGAGCAGTTCTAAGACAGAAGTTTATAGAAATACAATCCTACCTCAAGAAACAAGAAATATCTCAAATAAACAAGTTAACCTTACACCTAAAGCAATTAGAGAAAGAAAGAAAAAAAAAAAAAAAAAAAAACCAAAGTCAGCAGAGGAAAGACATCATAAAGATCAGACCAGAAATAAATGAAAAAGAAATGAAGGAAACAACAGCAAAGATCAAAAAAACTAAAAGCTGGTTCTTTGAGAAGATAAACAAAATTGATAAACCATTAGCCAGACTCATCAAGAAAAAAAGGGAGACGACTCAAATCAATAGAATTACAAATGAAAAAGGAGAAGTAACAACTGACACTGCAGACATACAAAGGATCATGAGAGATTACAGCAAGCAACTATATGCCAATAAAATGGACAACCTGGAAGAAATGGACAAATTCTTAGAAAAGCACAACCTTCCAATACTGAACCAGGAAGAAATAGAAACTACAAACAAACCAATCCCAAGCACTGAACTTGAGACTGTGATTAAAAATCTTCCAACAAACAAAAGCCCAGGACCAGATGGCTTCACAGGCAAATTCTATCAAACATTTAGAGAGGAGTTAACACCTATCCTTCTCAAACTCTTCCAAAATATAGCAGAGGGAGGAACTCTCCCAAACTTATTCTATGAGACCACCATCTCCCTGACACCAAAACCAGACAAAGATGTCACAAAGAAAGAAAACTACAGGTCAATATCACTGATGAACATAGCTGCAAAAATCCACTGCACAATACTAGCAAACAGAATCCAACAGCGCCTTTAAAGGATCATACACCATGATCAAGTGGGGTTTATCCCAGGGATGCAAGGATTCTTCAATACATGCAAATCCATGTGATACACCATATTAAAAAACTGAAGGATAAAAACCATATGGTCATCTCAATAGATGCAGAAAATGCTTTCGACAATATTAAACACCCATTTATCATAAAAACCCTCCAGAAAGTAGGCATAGAGGGAACTTTCCTCAACATAATAAAGGCCATATATGACAAACCCACAGCCAGCATCGTTCTCAATGGTGAAAAAGTGAAACCATTTCCACCAAGATCAGGAACAAGACAAGGTTGCCCACTCTCACCACTATTATTCCACACACTTTTGGAATTTTTAGCTACAGCAATCAGAGAAGAAAAAGAAATAAAAGGAATCCAAATCGGAAAAGAAGAAGTTAAGCTCTCACTGTTTGCAGATGACATGATACTATACATAGAGAATCCTAAAGATGCTACCAGAAACCTACTAGAGTTAATCAATGAACTGGTAAGGTTGCAGGATACAAAATTAATGTACAGATATCTCTTTCATTCCTATACACTAAAGATGAAAATTCTGAAAGAGAAATTAGGGAAACACTCCCATTTACCACTGCAACACAAAGAATAAAATACCTAGGAATAAACCTACCTAAGGAGACAAAAGACATTTACTCAACAAACTATAAGACACTGATGAAAGAAATCAAAGATGACACAAACAGATACAGAGATATACCATGTTCTTGGATTGGAAGAATCAACACTGTGAAAATGACTCTACTACCCAAAGCAATCTACAGATTCAATGCAATCCCTATCAAACTACCAATGGAATTTTTCAGAGAACTAGAACAAAAAAAAAAAATTCACAATTTGTATGGAAACACAAAAGACCCCGAACAGCCAAAGCAATCTTGAGAAGAAAAACAGAGCTGGAGGAATCAGGCTCCCTGACTTCAGACAATACTACAAAGCTACAGTAGTCAAGACAGTATGGTACTGGCACAAAAACAGAAATATAGAGCAATGGAACAGGAGAG
The DNA here is from genome assembly GCF_028021215.1 of Eschrichtius robustus. Lineage (NCBI taxonomy): Eukaryota > Metazoa > Chordata > Mammalia > Artiodactyla > Eschrichtiidae > Eschrichtius > Eschrichtius robustus. Next base: position 32,705,160 of record NC_090831.1, on the reverse strand, counting down.
AAAGCCCAGACATAAACCCATACACATATGGTCACCTTATTTTTGATAAAGGAGGCAAGAATATACAATGGAGAAATCACAGCCTCTTCAATAAGTGGTGCTGGGAAAACTGGACAGCTACTGGTAGAAGAATGAAATTAGAAGACTCCCTAACACCATACACAAAAATAAACTCAAAATGGATTAAAGACCTAAATGTAAGGCCAGACACTGTCAAACTCTTAGAGGAAAACATAGGCAGAACACTCTATGACATCAATCACAGCAAGATCCTTTTTGACCCACCTCCTAGAAAACGGAAATTAAAAAGAAACATAAACAAATGAGACCTAAGGAGACTTAAAAGCTTTTGCACAGCAAAGGAAAACGTAAACAAGACGAAAAGGCCACCCTCAGAATGGGAGAAAATATTTGCCAACGAAGCAGCTGACAAAGGATTAATCTCCAAACTTTACAAGCAGCCCATGCAGCTCAATATCAAAAAAAAAAAAAAAAAGAAACAAACAACCCAATCCACAAATGGGCAGAAGACCTAAATAGACATTTCTCCAAAGAAGATATACAGATTGCCAACAAACACATGAAAGAATGCTCAACATCACTGATCATTAGAGAAATGCAGCTCGAAATTACAATGAGGTATCACCACACACAGGTAAGAATGGCCATCATCAAAAAAATCTATAAACAATAAATGCTGCAGAGGTGTGGAAAAAAGGGAACCCTCTTGCACCGTTGGTGGGAGTGTTAATTGACACAGCCACTATCGAGAACGGTATCGAGGTTCCTTAAAAAACTAAAAATAGAACTACCATATGACACAGCAATCCCACTACTGGGCATATACCTGGAGAAAACCATAATTCAAAAAGAGTCATGTTCCACAATGTTCATTGCAGCTCTATTTGCAATAGCCAGGACATGGAAGCAACCTAAGTGTCCATCAACTGATGAATGGGTAAAAAAGATGTTGCACATCTTCAATATAAAATGGAATATTACTCAGCCATAAAAAGAAATGAAATTGAGTTATTTGTAGTGAGATGGATGGACCTAGAGTCTGTCATACAGAGTGAAGTAAGTCAGAAAGAGAAAAACAAATACTGTATGCTAACACATATATGTGGAATCTAAAAAGAAAAGGAAAAGAAACGGTTGGGAAGAACATAGGGACAGGACAGGAATAAAGACGCAGACATAGAGAATGGACTTGAGGACATGGGGAGGGGGAAGGGTAAGCTGGGACGAAGTGAGAGAGTGGCATGGACTTATATATACTACCAAATGTAAAATAGCTAGCTCGTAGGAAACAGCTGCATAGAAGAGGGAGCTCAGCCCAGTGCTTTATGACCACTTAGAGGGGTGGGATAGGGAGAGTGGGAGGGAGACGCAACAGGGAGGAGATACGGGAATATATGGATATGCATGGCTGATTCACTTTGTTCTAAAGCAGAGACTAACACACCATTGTAAAGCAATTATAGTCCAATAAAGATGTTAAAATTAAATAAATAAATAAATGAATAATTTATGCCCCCCCCAAATTAAATCTTTTTTAAAAATAAATAAATAAAAAAGAGCACTCAATGACATGGAACGCTAAACCTAAGTGTTTTCAGTACTATAGTAAATGTAAATGGATTAATATCTCCTATTAAAGTGTAATTTTTAATATTATGTGCAACTAATTTTTTTTTCACAATATACAGGTAAAATACAAGAATTACATTACAAAGGAGAAAACATTCCATGTATTTAAAAACAATAAAACAATAAGCATATAATATGCATCTTAGATATAAGGAGTCTTTAAGTTCAGAACAATTTGTCATTATTGTAATTAGTATTATTATACCAATTTCTTTAAAACATTTCAATACTTGTTGTATTTGAAAAAATATTTTAATATTTTTTCTCCTCTCTTTTGTGGTCTAATACATGGTAAGTATTTAGCTGCTAACATAACTTAAAAAAAAATTTTGTTTTTTTACAGCTGAACAAAACTGAATCAAGAAGAAATAGATAACTTGAACATACTGATCAGTAAAAGCAAAATAGAGGGCTTCCCTGGTGGCGCGGTGGTTGAGAATCTGCCTGCCAATGCAGGGGACACGGGTTCGAGCCCTGGTCTAGGAAGATCCCACATGCCACGGAGCAACTGGGCCCATAAGCCACAACTACTGAGCCTGACTGTCTGGAGCCCGTGCTCCACAACAAGAGAGGTCACGGTAGTGAGAGGCCCACGCACCGTGATGAAGAGTGGCCCCCGCTCGCTGCAACTAGAGAAAGCCCTCACACAGAAACGAAGACCCAACACAGCCTAAATAAATAAATAAATAAATAAATAAATAAATAAAGAAAATTTTAAAAAAAATAGAATCTGTAATTTTAAAAAAACTCCCTACCAACAGAAGTCCAGGATCAGATGGTTTCACAGGCAAATTCTACCAAATATAAAAAGCAGAACTTACACTGATTCTTCTCAAACTCTTCGAAAAGATTGAAGAGTAAGGAATACTTCCAAAGACATTCTATGAAGCCACTATCACGCTGATATCAAAAACAGATGGGGAGGGGGCCTTCCCTGGTGGCACAGTGGTTAAGAATCTGTCTGCCACTGCAGGGGACATAGGTTCGAGACCTGGTCTGGAAAGATCCCACATGCCATGAAGCAACTAAGCCTGTGTGCCACAACTACTGAGCCTGCGCTCTACAGCCCACGAGCCACAACTACTGAGCCAGATAGCCACAACTGCTGAAGCCCACGCACCTAGAGCCCATGATCTGCAACAAAAGAAGCCACCACAATGAGCAGCCTGCACACCACAACGAAGAGTAGCCCCCGCTCACCGCAACTAGAGAGAGCCCGAGCACAGCAACGAATGCCCAATGCATCCAAAAATAAATAAAGAAAGAAATTTACTTAAAAAAAAACCAAATAAAACAGATGGGGACTTTTCTGGTGGTCCAGCAGTTAAGATTTTGCCTTCCAGTGCAGGGGCTGCGGGTTCGATCCCTGGTTTTGGAGCTAAGATCCCACATGCCTCACAAACAAGAAACCAAAACATAAAACAGAAGCAATATTGGAACAAATTCAATAAAGACTTTAAAAAAAGACACAGAGAAAGACACTACCAAAAAAGAAAACTGCAGGCCAATATCATTGATAAATATAGATGAAAAAATTCTCAACTGAATATTAGAATACCGAATCCGACAACACATAAGAGGATCGTACACCATGACCAAATTTGATTCACCCCAGTTTCACAAAGCTGTTTCAACATATGCAAATCAATCAACATGATACACCCCATCGACAAAGGAAAAACAAGAAACAAACGATCATCTCAATAGATGGCGAAAAAGCATTTGAAAAGCTTCAACATCCATTCATGGTAAAAACACTTACCAACGTGGGTACAGAGGAAACATATCTCAACATAATAAAAGCTATTTATGACAAACCCGCAGCCAATATAATACTCAACGTTCATAAGCTGAAAGCCTTCCCGCTAAAATCTGGAACAAGACAAGGATGCCCACTCTCACGTCTTCTCTTCAACATAATATTGGAAGTCCTAGCCACAACAATCAGACAAGAAAAAGAAATAAAATCTAACCAAATTGGAAGGGAAGAGGTAAAGTTGTCATTATATGCAGATGACATGATAATATATATAAAGGAAACCCTAAAAATTCCACACAAACACTACTAGAACTGATAAACAAATTCAGCAAACTAGCAGGATACAAGATTAACATATATAAATTGGTTGCATTTCCTGGTCTTTCTTTCTTTTTTTTTAAATTTATTTTGGCTGCATTGGGTCTTCATTGTTGTGCACGGGCTTTCTCTAGTTGTGGCCAGTGGGGACTAGACTTTCTTGTGGTGCGCAGGCTTCTCATTTTGGTGGCTTCTCTTGTTGTGGAGCACGGGCTCTAGGCATGCAGGCTTAATTAGTTGTGGCACATGGGCTGAGTATCTGTGGCTCACTGGCTCTAGAGTGCAGGCTAAGTAGTTGTGGCACACAGGTTTAGTTACTCCACGGCATGTGAGATCTTCCTGCATCAGGGCTCAAACCCGTGTCCCCTGTATTGGCAGGCGGATTCGCAACCACGGAGCCACCAGGGAAGTCCCTGGTTGCATTTCTTTACACTAACAATGAAATATCAGAAAGGAAATGTAAACAAGCAATCCTTTTTTTAATGGCATCAAAAAAATAAAATGCTTAGGAATAAACCTCACCAAGGAGGTGAAAGACTTATATACTGAGAACTACAAAACATTAGTAAAGGAAGCTGAAGATGATTCAAAGAAATGGAAAGACATCCCACGCTCTTGGATGGGAGGAATTAATACTGTTAAAGTGGCTATACTACCCAAAGCAATCTACAGATTTAATGTGATCCCTATCAAATTACCCATGACATTTTCCCGAGAACTAGAACAAATAATCCTAAAATGTATCTGGAACCATAAAAAGTCAGAAATGTGAACACAATGCCCAGGAAAAAGAACAAAGCAGGAGGCATAACCCTCCTAAACTTCAGAAAATACTACAAAGTTACAGTAATCAAAGCCGCATTGTATTGGCACAGAAAGAGATACATGGATCAATGGAATAGAATAGAGAGCTAAGAAATAAACCCACACACCTATGGTCAATTAACCTCTGACAAAGGAGGCAAGAATATACAATGGGGAAAAGACAGTCTCTTCAGCAAGTGGTGTTTTGAAAGTTGGAGAGCCGTATGCAAATCAGTGAAGTCAGAACATACCCTCACACCATACACAAAAATAAACTCAAAACGGCTTATATGCTTAAATATAAGATAGGACACCTTATAACTCCTAGAAGAGAACATAAGCAAAACATTCTCTGACATAAGTCATACCAAAATTTTCCTAGGTAGTTCTCCCTAGGCAGTACAAATACAGTAAGTCACCTACATACGAACCTTCAAGTTGCAAACTTTCAAAGATGCAAACGTCCATTCGCGTGTCCAATCGTGTAAGTTAGTTCACGTGTCTGGCATACATTGTCACGTGCGTGCTTCCTCTATATGTGGTTGTGCTTTTGTGTACTTTACAGTACTGTATAGAGTACAGTAGTACAGTACCTTTATTTCAAGCCCAAGATGTCTGGAAGCAAGCGGAAAAGCAGAGGTGATGTAGCTGGTACTGTTAAGAAGCGCCAAGCGATAATGACGGAAGCAAAAGTGAAAGTAATTGAGAGAGTGGAGCGAGGCAAAAAGATGTTAGACATCGCTCATTCTTATAATATGAATCATTCAATCATTGGCACGAATCTAAAGAACAAGGACAAGATCATGGAACATGTGAAGTCTGCTGGGCCGACGATGTTGACACAATAAACAAGAAACATGGAAAAGTGATGGAGGAGATGGAGAAACTTCTCAGTGTGCGGATGCAGGATCAACATCAGCGCTGAGTCCTGCTCAACTTATCGCTGATTCAAGAGAAAGCTAAAAGCCTTTATGAAGACTTGAAGAAGAAACACGGCAAAGAATCAGAGGGCACATCTTTTAATGCCAGCCATGGCTGGTTTCATCGGTTCAAGGCTAGAGCCAGCCTTCACAATGTAAAAGTAAGTGGAGAGACAGCAAGTGCAGATAGGGTAGCTGTCCAGGAACTTCCAGAAACACTTTGAGAAATTATTGATGATGGTGTGTATTTACCCAACCAGGTTTTTAATGTGGATGAGACACAACTGTACTGGAAGAGGATGCCAGACCGAAGTTACGTCAGTAAGGAGGAAAAGTTGATGCCGGGCTGTAAAGCAGCAAAGGATAGGCTAACTGTTGTTTGGTGGCAATGCTTCCGGTGAATTGAAGCTGAAACCTCTCTTAGTTTATCATTCACAGAACCCAAGAACCCTTAAAAACATAGCCAAGGGCTCTCTTCCTGTTGTGTGGAAGCGTAACCCCAAATCCCGGATTACACAGGCCACGTTCCAGGACTGGTTTTGCCACCACTTTATCCCAGATGTAGAGAAATATTGCTTGGAGAAGGACGTTCCAGCAAAACATTCTTTTGCTGCTCGACTATGCTCTGGGCCACCCCCCATTCATGGATGACTTTCATCCCAACGTCAAAGTACTGCATCTGTCACCAAATACTACGTTGCTCATCCAACCTATGGACCAGGGCGTTATAGCGACTTTCAAGAAATATTATTTATGTCACACTTTTTGTTAGGCAGTAAAGGTAAGTGACAAATCAGGAACAACCTAGGGACAACTTTGGGAGGACTATAACATCTACAAGACCATAAAAAACGTTGACTTTGCGTGGTGTGAGGGTATGGCGGTCACGATGAATGGGGTTTGGAAGAACCTTTGCCCACAGTTTGTTCATGATTTTTGTGGATTTGAGAAGGTAGATCAGAAGTCCGAAGAGGTCTTCAGCAACGTAGTGACCCTCAGCGAGAAGCTGGAGCTAGATCTGCAAGAGGACGATTTCGCTGAACTCCTTGCTGTGCAACATGAGCAGCTTACTGATGGAATTGGAGGCCCAGAGAAAGGATGAAGAGGGACAGGAGGAAGAAAAAGTAACTGAAGAACTGAAGAGATTCACGACACAGAAAATGGCAAGGGAATCTTCGTTATTTGAGGAAGCACTGTTAGTTTTTGAGGCACAGGACCCGAACCTAGAATGGGACCCAAAGGTGGCAGCAGCCATTCAGATTGCAATCCAGTGTTACCTTGTCATCTATGATGAGAAAAAAAGAGCTACTACCCAGACATCAATGGATCATTCTTTCAAGAGGGTAGATGGAATTAAATCCAGCAAGGAACCAGAACCTTTGCCATCAACGTCAGGTATGAGTGAAATTGCAGCTTGCCCTCTGTCTCCTACTGCTGATAATCCTTCACCCATAACATCTCCCACCTCCCCTCCCTCCTCCAATCAGTAACTCTGCTCGCCTGTTCCCTCGATATCAGCCCGAGTATCCCAGCTGTTGTACTGTATTACTGTACTTTTCAAGTTACTGTACTGTAAGATAAAAATGCTTTCTTTGTTTTTGTGCTTGTTTTTTATGTATTGTTTGCGTGAAAAGTATTATAAACCTATTACGGTACAATACCATATAGCCGACTGTGTAAGTTGGGTACCTAGGCGAACTTTGTTGGACTTACAAACAAATTGAACTTACAAACGCACTCTTGGAACAGAACTTGTTCATATGTAGGGGACTTACTGTAAAAGCAAAAAAGAAACAGGAACTAATCAAACTTATAAGCTTTTGCACAGCAAAGGAAACCATAATCAAAATGAAAATACAACCTATGGACTGGGAGAAAATATTAGCAAATGATGAGACTGACAAGGGCTTAATTTCCAAACTATACAAACAGCTCATACAACTCAATAACAAAATAACAAATAACTCAATGGAAAAATGGGTAGAAGACCTAAATAAACATTTCTCCAAAGAAGACATACAGAGAGCCAATAGGCACATGAAAAGATGCTCATCATCACTAATTATTAGATAAATGCAAATCCAAATTACAATGAGGTATCACTTCACACTGATCAGAATGGTCATCATTGAAAAAAAATCTACAATTAACAAATGCTGGAGGGGGTATGGAGAAAAGGGAACCCTTCTACACTTTCGGTGGCCATGTAAGTTGGTGCAGCCACTATGGAAAACAGTATGGAGGTTCCTCAAAAAAACTATAAAGAGAGTTGCCATATGAATTAGCAATCCCACTTGTGGACATATATCTAGACAAAACTATAATTCAAAAAGATACATGAAACCCTATGTTCATAGCAGCACTATTTATAACAGCCAAGACATGGAAACAACCTAAATGTTCATTGAAAAATGAGTGTATAAAGAAGGTGTGGTATACGTATAGAAAAGATATTACTCAGACATAAAAAAGAATGAAATAATGTCATTTGCAGCAACATGGATGGACCTAGAGATAATGATACTAAGTGAAGTAAGTCAGAGAGAGAAAGACAAATACCATATAATATCACTTATATGTGGAATCGAAAACAGGACACAAATGAGCATGTCAGCGAAACAGAAACAAACACACAGATATAGAAAAGAGAGTTGTGGTTGCCAAGGAGAGAGTGAAGGAAAGATTGGGAGTTTTGGAATAGCAGAAGCAAATTATTCTACATAGGATGGACAACCCACCAAGACCTACTGTATAGCACAGGAAACTATATTCAATATCCTGTGATAAACCATAATGGAAAAGAATATATATAGATATATAGATATAGATATATAGATATAGATAGATATATAGATAGATATAAAACTGAATCACTTTGCTGCACAGCAGAAATTAATACAACAATGTGTAAAGGCTGCAGAGGGTGTGGAGAAAAGGGAACCCTCCTGAACTGTTGGTGGGAATGTAAACTGATACAGCCACTATGGAGAACAGTATGGAGATTCCTTAAAAGCTAAAAAATAGAACTACCATATGACTCAGCAATCCCACTACTGGGCATATACCCGGAGAAAACCATAATTCAAAAAGATACATGTACCACAATGTTCACTGTAGCACTATTTACAATAGCCAGGACATAGAAGCAACCTAAATGTCCATCGACAGATGAATATATAAAGAAGATGTGGCACATCTATACAATGGAGTATTACTCAGCCATAAAAAGGAACAAAATTGAGTTATTTGCAGTGAGGTGGTTGGACCTAGAGTCTGTCATACAGAGTGAAGTAAGTCAGAAAGAGAAAAACAAATACCGTACGCTAACACATATATATGGAATCTAGAAAAATGGTACTGACGAACCTAGTGACAGGGCAGGAATAAAGACACAGATGTAGAGAACGGACTTAAGGACACAGGGGGCAAGGGGAGACAGGGACGTAGTGAGAGAGTAGCACTGACATATATACACTACCAAATGTAAAATAGCTAGTGGTAAGCTGCCACATAGCACAGGGAGATCAGCTCGGTGCTTTATGTCCCCCAGAGGGGTGGGATAGGGAGTGTGGGAGGGAGGCTCAAGGGGGGGGGGGATATGGGGATTATATGTATACATATAGCTGATTCACTTTGTTGTAAAGCAGAAACTAATACAGTGTTATAAAGTAAGTATACTCCAATAAACATGTATTTAAAAAACCCACAACATTGTAAATCAACTACACTTGAAAATATTTCTTAAGTGCAAACAATTTTCTGAATGTAAGTTTTTCTGTGTGTGTGTGTACAACAGGTTCAATATATATGAATTATGCCAAATTGATTACATTGCTTTTCAAAATAAAGAATTTTTGATATTTTACATCAGCCTCATGTTATAAATGCAGAAAAAACTATATTATTTTTTTCTAAAGTTCAGAAATAGCCATTTTGCTCATTCGGTATGCTATAAACCATTAACTATTAAAAAGGGATTCGTGACCTAATCCTTCCAAAGAAATATTTCTCCACTCACACAAGTTTAATAGAATGTTCCACCATGAACTGACTTCCCACCTTAGAGACACGAGATTTGCATCCTGAAATCTCTTTCTTGCAAAAATGTCCAATTATCATCCTAGCATTACAGAAAAGAAATGCTTTTTTCCAGATCTCAAATTCCATACAACTTTAGTCAAGACATCATGTATGTTTTTTTTTCACACACACACAGACTGTATTTTATTTTTACAAGAGATAAATCAACTGACACCAAACACTGTAAATGGATGACCACAACAAAAGCAACAATGATTGCAATTACCAAACACGAAACACACTCATACTATGTCATAATATTGACATTCAGTCCAGTAATCCTCCACTGTAACAGCTCCTTTACTTTGCAGTGAAAGACATCATGCATTTTTAAATAATCAGCACTCACCTGAGGTCTTTAAAAATCAACATAAACATAATTTTGTGTTCTCTTTCATTTACTCTGGTTCTAAGTGGTCATTTCTAAACGAAAGTATTTAAGTATGTTAACATCATCTTATAACATCATATTTCAAATGACTACCGTGTCTCCAAAGATGAAATATGAGGAACTCACAATTAGGCTCTCCAAAGTTTTGCTCTCTGAATGTGTATGACCCTTCTGCTGAACTCCACACTGTTCATCATTCTCTGAGAATATTATTTTTCTTGTACGGCCATCTCACATGCTCTTTCATTTCATGAAGTTTTTTCCTACAATGTTATGCCTAGTTTATTTCTGAGAATATGCATTATTTCAGAATGATATTTATAGACACAAAGACTTCTCTATAATTCCCTGAGAGTTTCAAGAACTCCTTCTTTTTTTTTTTTTTTTAATACCTAGATTCTGAAGCTCTCCACAAAGCATTACTAAACTTGCATTTACATAAGTATCTACATATTAATCACACATTAATGCATTCAAAATTGTATTATGATTTATTGCTAATTTTGGAGCTGTCTTCTTTACCACCCTCTTGGAAATCACTTTAATATTTGCACTTAGGACTTGAAAGAGAATGGATAAATAAAAACCTGAAGAATATGCAAATACAATTTATATATTTCTCATAAAATTAGGTGATTATCTAACCTTTATCCAGAAAAAAAGAAGAGCCCAGATACTCTGCAGGCATGATCCTCGAGAATGTGTGGTCTTCCAGCAGGAAAACATGCAGTAATCCATGTGGCAGAGTTTACCTGTGACCAGCTGGGGTTAGTGACCTATGCATTCCTTACATGCAACATATCAGGAGTGGAAAAAGGGAATTTGTCCGTTGTGGCAATAAGTATAATGAAGATTTGTAGCAGGTCATGCTCATATGTTCAACACAGGTACAATCAAAAGTTTGCTCAATTCTGGTAGATCTAAGTCTGTATCTGTTACCTTGTCTTTAACGAGGAAATGTCAGAACTGACTTACCAAAAAAAAAAAAAAAAGTGTTTTGTTTGTTTGTTTGTTTTAATTAGAGTCACGGTGAGTAAGGCAGAGTTCAGAACAGCTAATGTGACTTAGTGATTCTCTCATCACGAAATACAGTTTTTACTTCCCTGCTTATTCTCCACATCCTGTAGTAAGTAAAGTTTCAATGAAAGATAAATCTACAGCGTGAAAAGAAAAGAAAACTTACATGTGTTGATAAGGTCATTTTGACAGGTTTTACCACGTATGTCAGTGTTTCTGGGGATGGACACAAGCCAGAGCTCCCTGCTCTGACATTTTCACTGATGTCATTCCCCTTGATCCTCAATTTGAAAGTGGATAAAAATGTTTTCTATGCTTTCTTCTTTAAGAAATTAAATAAAGAATGCTTTCTAGACATGATCCTCTAATGATTTGCAGTCAGTGGTCATCAACAGAGGAAAAGCACAGAATCTCATCCCCACAGAAGGGTGACATTCAGTCAGGTAAGAAAATTCTCCCCGAAATCAGAGCTTCATCTTTAACATGCAATCAAAGGCTTTCACAGGTTCTTCATCACTCTGCACTCAGCCCTACCATATGGGATTGGCTCTGAGAATCTCACATCAGATGACTGACAAACATGTCATAGTACACTGATCTGGTACCAGATCCTGCCTCTCTTAATGGTCTCCCACAGGGACATTGGAATATTCTAGGATATTTCCTGGAGCCCTCTATTCTACACAGGTACACTTCCAAGTAGAAACAGAAGCTTGGATTCTCACTGGGACCCCTGCTCTGTCCAACCAACCTCTCTAGAAATATGATGTTCTAATCTCTCCTGATTAGAACATTTCAAGGTCTCTCCCTGTGCTAATTTAGTAAAGGTAAAAGAGAAACAAGAAAGAGCAAACTATGCAGGGGGCAATATATAAGATTCCTTTACTTAACGTATATATCTGATATACCCAAATACTGAGAAATATAGATTCATTTCATAATGTTCAAGAAAAGAGGAGGAGGAACCTCCATGCCAACAGTATATATAAAATGGAATCAATATTGCATAATCTCCAGCTTAAGCTTAGCTACGAGGTACTAATCCTTCTCATAAAGAAGCAATAGTTCTCCATCATTTGAAGCGCACTGAGGACTCAGACAGCTGGACACTGAAGGTGTAGCCTCCTCACTCGAATTCTGTACCTGCATCACAGAGCAGTGAAATATTCCCAAAGAATTATTAAGGATGAGGGGGGGAGGCGAAATAAAAAAGATGAATCCATAGTCTGTCCTACCGTCTGTTCTGTTGGATATTACCACCATCTTGGCCCAATATGACCTTCCCACTTTTCTCTGGGTCTCCCTACTTTCCACCTCCATCCTCTCATTATATCTTACCTATACTTGGGAACGACTCTAGTTTTTCCCCTTATCTTTATCGACAAGTAATCCAAATAGCAACTGTGTATATAACTCCTTAGAAACCTCAGGTCTGACTCAGTAATAATACATGACCTTCAAAGTCCAAAGTTTTCCTAATTCCCTTTATTATTATTATTATTTTTTTCTAATTTCCATGTACTTACACTGTTAAGACCTCCACTGTTCTCAGGTTCGTCTTTCCTGCAAAATCTGTCAACCTAGACATAGACTTAAGTACCACCCTCTAATTATCTCCTAGGGAATCCAGTTTTTAAAAAAGCCTCAGCAAGCCTTATGGACTTTATTAAAGACTCTTTAAGATAACCCATGGGAGATAGCAGCACACCCACAGATATCTATCTAATACACCCTCAGAGTAATTTTTTTTTCTCTTTTATAAAGTCTCTTCTGGCCAATGAAGACTCTCAGCTCTTCTTCTTCAACATATGCAGTGTCTCACCCTTCTGATTACTCTCTGCTCTATCCCAGGTCCACTCCCTTTCCTGATATTACATTCTTTCCCAATTTTGTATGTTGGTAAAATCAAATAACATAAAATATAACATGTTAGTTATTATAAAGTGCACCGTTCAGTGATATTAAATGCATTCATATTATTGGGCGATCAACATCACCATTTATCTTTCTAATTCTTTTCTACGTTTTAAAACTGTAACTCTATATCCTTTAAATATAACTTTCCTTTTTGTTCCATAACCACCTGAAAAGCGTCATTACCCTCCCAATTTCTGTGGTTTTGACTACACTAAGTACCCCCATATAATTGAAATAAGTAGTTGTATTGTTATGACTCACTAAAAGTCACAAAAATGACATTTTTGGTAGCTAAATTTCCTCAAGATTCATCCATGTTGTAGCATATTCCTAGATCTTTTCCTTTTTAACTCTGAATAATATTGTATTATATGGGTATACCACACTTTGCTTATCCAGGAACTAGTGGATGAACACTTAGGTTGCTTTCATATTTTAGCCACTGTGATTATTACTGCTCTAAACACTGGAGTACAAATATTTCTTTAAGACCCTGATTTCAATACCTTTGGGTATACCTCATAGTAAAATTCCTGGATCATGTAGTAATTCTATTTTTCAATATCTGAAAAATTGCCATACTCTTTTGCAAAGCAGCTGTATCATTCTGCATTCCCTCTGACATAGCACAATGGTTCCAACTCCCTCACATCCTCACCAATAGTTGTTTTCTGCTTGTGTATGTGTGTGTGTGCTTGTGTGTGTATGCATGCACACAAATATATAAACATGCATTTAGTGATATGGAGCATCTATTCAAGTGCTTAGTCATTTGTACATCTTTTTGAAGAACCATCTATTCAAGTCTTTTATCCATTTTTGAATCAGGGTGTTTGCTTTTTGTTCAGTTGTAGGAGTTCTCTGTATATTCTGAATAGAAATCTCTTGTCAGATAGATGGCTCTGAAATATTTTCTCCCATCTTGTGGGTTGCCATTTTATTCTGTTTACATTTCTTTGATACACATTTTTTTTAACTTATGTACTGCAAATTGTTTATTTTTTTGTTAGCTGTACCTTTGTTGTTCCTTCGTTTCAAAGGGAGGAAAACACTGCCAAATCCAATATCATGAAGCTCTTGTCCTGTATCTTCTTCTAAGACTTTTTTATATTATTAGGTCTTATATTTAGTTTCTTGATACGTTTTCATTAATTTTTGCATATGATGTTAGGTAAGGGTCCACCTTCCTTCTTTTGCATGTTGCCCACAAGACTTCTCAGCACCATGTGTTGAAAATACTATCCTTTCTAGTTTGAAAAGTCTTGGCAACTTGTCAAAAATCATTTGGCCATATATCAGGGTTTATTTCTGGGTGTTGTATTCTAGTCTATTCTATTGGTCTTGAATAAGGGAGAAAATAGTATAACCTATCCAGGTTGATGAAGAACATAAAGAAAGACCAGGACTGAGAATTAGGAGGGCAATATAAAACAGCAGGGAGTAAAAGACAGTGTGAGAGAAGATCTTGTATTTGCGAGTTCATGGAAATAGGATCATGCTAAAACCACTAAACACCTGACTTTGAACAATACGGTAAATGTGCCAGCAAGAAACATAACACTTACCCATCTCTGGGAAATATAGTATGGGCATAAAGATAAACTACACACAAATATATTAAAAAGGGAAGGGTTTTCATGGTGTGAGAATATTGTGGCATTTGAAATACAATTTACTTCTGTTCTACCATTGTCTCTAAAATTTATCAAAGTGTATATACAAAAGCAATTCTAATTCTGGTAATGTGCTTGACAGGTTTATATATGAACTTCAGTAGAGCAGTAAATGTACATTCATAGTAGGACTGTTCCCTAAACCAAAAAAACAAAACACAAAAACTGCAAAGACTAGAGTTCACTTTGTCAACACACATACAGATGCAATGATGGTTAACGGTCCGAAAACAGAAGGTGAGCATGGGTGCAAGAGGTTAATCCCCAGGCTGGGTTGGGGTGCAGAGTTTGAGGGTAACACAAGTAGAAAAGGCTTTTGTCCTATCCTTGATTTTTGAGGTATGGAAATTCACAGGTCACTACCTTCATTTCAAACTGAATGAATGCACTATTCAATTTTTTTAAACAGGCGAAGTAAACATGAGTGATAATAAATTTCAAACTGTCGCTAATCAAATAAGATACTAAGAAAACTTAAATAATATGATTTAAGAATGAAGTAGAGAGATTGTCCAACATGGTAGCATTCAAAGACCCAGAGCTTGATGCCTCTGATGGGCACACCAAAGTCACAACTGTTTACAGAACAGCAATTGATGAAAAAGGCCGGGACCTACCATAAAAGATGTTTTACAGCTAAAGATATAAGGAAGGCACCTCGACAAGACAGAAAGGAAGGGCAAAATCTCAATAGAGTCAAGACCCATACCACCAAGTGGGTGGCCCACAAATGGGAGAATAATTACAATTTCAGAGGTGCTCCCAGGTAGCAAGGGGTATGAAGCCAACATCAGGCTCCCAAGCCCAGGGATCCTGTTGTGGAAAGAAGAGTTCCTAGAGTGTTGTGCTTTGAAGACCAGTAGTGCTTATTTTCCAGAGAGCCAGAGGGTTGTGGGAAATAGAGATTCCACTCTTAAAAGATGCTCACAAAATCCCACATGATCTGAGAATCAGAACAGAAGCAGTCATTTGAAAGGATCCCGGGTCACACCTACCTCCTGATCTTGGAGAGTCTCCCAGAGAGGCAAGAGGCAACTACAGCACAGCCTCAGGGACAGAGACACTGGCAGCAGCCATTCGGGGGAGCTCCTTCTACCTCGTGGACGCTGGTACCAGCAAGCATAATTTCAGAATCTTCCCTGTAGCTTATCAGCCTCAGGACCGAGCCCCACCCATTTCCACCAGACTACAGACACAAGTACTAGGATGCTGCAGGCCAAGCAACTAACTGAGCAGGGGCATAGCCCCATCCACCAGCAAACAGGCTGCCTTCAGATCCTCTCAGTGCACAGCTGCCCCTGGACATGGGTCCAGCCACCAAAAGCCCCAGGACCAGCCTCCACACCTCAGTGGACAGGCACCAGCCCCAGAGTCCCTGGGCCCTCTGACAAGTGAGCCTGCTCTGGCCTTGGAGTCAGCCTCACCATCGGCAGGTGGTAACTGCACACGGACTGGATGGAGCTTGGACCTACCCAACAGCAAACCTGCTTTAGCAGTGGGGTCAGCCTCATACACCAACAGGCACACACCAGCTCCAGGAATACCACAGCCCAGCAGCCTGTGTAACCAGGCCACTTAATTGCAGGCCAGAAGCAGCCATGGACTCAGCTGGGTCCTGACCCTGCCCATCAGAATGCCAACACAAGATTAGGGATACCCCCGGCCCTGCAGAGAGCTGTGTCAGGAACAGTGATCCAACACCAACTCTGTGGCTCCTGGGCCCTGCAGCCAGAACGCAGAACCTGTCTCTTCCTCCCAGTAGCCAGCATAGCCCCAGAACCAGTGACTGGGCACTAGCCCTGATATCACCTGGACTGCAATTCTACCCATAAGTGAACCAGCACCAGATTTGGTGTCCCCCAGAGTTGTGCAGCCAGCTGCCTTATGATTTAGTCTCACCAAGCAGCACAGGCAGCCTCCATACAAGGCAGAGCCTGGCAAACAAGCAGTCTGGGGGCAGCCAAGCCTACCAGACTACCCACAGTAGTCAGCCCACCACAGCAGAAGAGCCCAAGCAGCCCACATAGGGGGTACACCTAGAATATATAGCTCTAGTGACCAGGGGAGAGGCGGCTGCTGGGACCCATAGGACGGCTCCTACAAAAGGCCACTTCCCCAAGGTCAGGAAATGTAACGAACCTACTACACACATAGCAATAAAAACAGGAAGTTAAGAAAAATGAGGTAACACAGAAACACGATCCAAATGAAGGACCAAGATAAGAATTCAGAAGAAGATCTAAGTGAAGTGGAGATAGCCAATCTCCTCAACAAAGGGTTCAAGGTAATGACTGTAAAGATGATCAAAGAACTCAGGAGAAGAATGGACGGCCAGAGCAAGAAGTTAGAATTTTTTTAAAAAGAGTTAGGCCATTAAAGAACAACAAAACAGAGATGAGGAATACAATAACTGAAATGAAAAATACATTAAAGGAAACTACTGTAGACTAAATGATACAGAGGAATGAATCAGAAAACTGAAGGACAGAGTACTGGCAATCACTGAAGATGAACGGTAAAACAATAGATTAAAATGAAATGAGGAAAGTTGAACAGACTTGTGAAACAACATCAAGTGTACTAATATTTGCATTATACTGGTCCCAGAAGCAAAAAGGAAAGACAAAGCAGTGTAGAACATACCTGAAGACATAAGAGTTGAAAACTTCCCTAACCTGGGAAAGAAAACAGACATCCAAGTCCAGTAAACACAGTGAGGCCAAAACAGGATCAACCCAAAGAGGACCACACCAAGACTCATTGTAATTAAAATGGAAAAAAAAAAAAAATAAAGATGAAAAGACACTATTAAAAGGAGCAAAGGAAAAGCAACAAGTTACAAACATGGGAAATTGCATAAAGTTATCTGCTGACTTTTCAGGATAACCTCTGCATGCCAGAAGGGAGTGGCATGGTATATTTAAAGTCATGAAAGGGAAAAGCCTATAAGCAAAATTACTCTACCCAGCAAGGCTCTCCTTCAGATTTGATGGTGAGATCTAAAGTTTTACAGAGAAGCAAAACTAAAAGAGCTCAGCATCGCCAAACCAGCTTTATGAGAAATCTTAAAGGGGCTTTTCTAAGTGAAAAAGAAAAGGTCACGATTGAAACATAAAAATTAGGAAAGGAAACTTACTAAAGGAAAAACCTCATTGGTTAAGGCAAATATTCAACAAAGGTAGTAAATCAACCATGGACACAGCTAATAGGAAGGATGAAAAAAAAAAAAAAGCAGTAATAAAATCATCTATATTCACAATAAGAAGTTAAGGGACACACAAAACAAGTAGATGTAAAATATAAGGTCAAATTCAGTAACTGTGGGGGAGCAGAGTAACAATGCAAGGTTGTTAGTGTCCATGTGAAATTAAGAGCTCAGCAACTTAAATAATCACACACACACACACACACACACACACACACACACAAACAAAACTGAAAGAAATCCAAACATAATATTAAAGATAGTCCTCAAATCACAGATGAAGGGAATAAAAGGGGAAGAAAGGAACACTGAAGAAATTAAAGAGGGATTCTAAAAATACCCAAGACAAATGAAAATGAACACACAATGATCCAAAATCTATGGGACACAGCCAACTCAGTTCACAGGGGGACGTTATAGTGATACAAGCTTATTCTTAGGAATCAAGAAAAATATCAAATAAACAACCTAACATTACACCTGAAGGAATTAGAAAAAGAAGAAAAAACAAAACTCAAAGCTGTCAGAAAGAAAAATTAAGAAAACTATACCATATGCAATGACATCAAAAAGAATAAGATACCTAGGAATAAACACACCTAAGCAGGTAAAAGACATGTGCTCAGAAATCTATCAGCCATTGGTGAAAGAAGTTGAAGACAACACAAAAAGATGGAAAAATATAGCATGTGCATCGACTGGAAGAATTAATACTGTTAAAATAACCATACTACCAAAGACAATCTACAGATTTAATGCAATCCCTATCAGAATACCAAAGCATTTTCACAGAACTTGAAAAAGTAATTTTAAAATTTGTATAGAAACACAAAGACCCCAAATAGCCAAACAATCTTGAGAAAGAACACAGCTGGAGGCATCACGCACCTTGACTTCAGACTATACTGCAAAGCGACAGTAATCAAAGAGAAAGGTACCAGAGCAAAAACAGACACAAAGATCACTGGAATAGAATAGAGATCCCAGAAATAAGCCCACACACTTATATTTAATTGATTTATGGCAAAGCAGGCAATATGGAGAAAAAACTGTCTCTTCAATAAGTGGTACTGGGAAAACTGGTCAGCTACATGGAAAAGAATAAAATTAGATTATTTTAGCACACCATATATAAAATAAATGCAAAACTGAATAAAGACCTAAATGTAGGACCAGAAACCATAAAACCCCTAGAGGAAAATATAGAACATTCTTCAACATAAATGATAGCAACAGTTTTAGGTTCAGTCTACTAAGGCAAATGAAACAAAAGCAAAAATAAACAAATGGGACTTCACTAAACTTAAAAGATTTTGCACAGCAAAGGAAACCAAAGACAAAATGAAAAGACAACCTGCTGAGGGAGAGACAATATTTGCACATGATAAGAGGTTAACATCAAAAAAGATGACCAAGCAAGGGTTCATACCTAAACTACAGAAACAGCACATACAACTCAATATCAAAAAAAAAACACCCAAAATCTTTTTTAAAAAAATGAGAAGACCTAAATAGACATTTTTTTCCAAGGAAAAACTACATATAGACAGCCAGAACTCACAAAGATGCTAAACATAGCTAATCAGCAGTAAAATGCAAATCAAAACTATGAGATATATCACCTCAGTCTTGTCAGAATGGCTGTCATCCAAAAGATCACAAATAACAAAGGTTAGTGAGGATGTGGAGAAAGGGAAACTCTTGTACACCCTTGATGTGAATGTGAAGTAGTGCAGCTACTGTGGAAAGCAGAATGGAGGTTCCACAAAAAACTAAAAATAGAACTACCATACTATCCAGCAATTTCACTGTTGGGTATATCAGCAGAAAACAAAAACACTATTTCAAAAAAAAATAACTGCACACCAATGTTCATAACAGTGTTATTTGCCATAGCCAAGATATAGAGTCAAACTAAGTGTTCATCAATAGCTTAGTGGATAAAAAATGATTTTTTTATGATGACTTCAGCCAAAAATGAAATTTTGCCATTTGCAAGAACATGGATGGATTTGGAGGGTATTATGCTTGGTAAAATAAGCCGCAGAGAAAACAAGCATGGCATGGTATGAGAAAAAAAGCATGGCATGGTATGAGAAAACAAGCATGGTATGTTATCACTTACACGTGGCATCTAAAAAATGGAATACAATAACAACAAAAAAACAGACTCACAGATTAAAGAACAGACTAGTGGTTACCAGCAGGGAGAGATAGGGTGGAGGAGCAAAATAGTGGTAGGAGATTTTGAGGTACAATCCACTATGTATAAAATCAATAATCTACAGTGATGTACTGTATAGCATGGGGAATATAGCCACTCTTTTATAATAACTGTAAGTGGAGAAGAACCTAAACATTTATGAATCACTATGCTGTACCTCTGAAACTAATATAATAATGTAAATTAACTATACATCAATAAAATATAAAGTAAGAAACAATAAAGGGGAGACACAGATTATTAGATAGAAATCAATTAAATATACACAAGTTTTGGAAATCAAGGAATTAAAAAACAACACGTAAGACACAACATTGGCATTTAAAGTGTACAATCTATTCATTTAAAAGAAATCATTTCAGTGGTAAAAAATGGTACCCATTCTCACAATTTTGTATATCTAGGATAAATTATTATCTACAAAAATATGTTACAAATATTCACTCAAAAAGAAAGAGAAAATTGGGATAAACCCATTTTAATATACAAATTTAATATCAAAGTCTCTATGCAAAATTGATTTGAATAAGTTCTGTTAGCCACTTCTAGTTTCTTTGTGATGTAAAATCTTTTAAAGCATAAAAATCAGCCTTTCTACATTATTCCATTAGACATACATAGAAGTTAAAAGAAATGAGAAGACAGAACAATCAACCAGGAAGGTGAATTTACTGAGAAACAGTCATTCGTTCTCCCTCCTCCTTTTCTTTTCCTCCTTTTCCAGGTCTCTTTCGGTTCCGATCAAGAGAAATCTTGAGAGTTCTGAGAATATTTCTTTGAGGGCTTCAAATCACCATACCTACATCCTCTGCCACAACTACACACACGGGAACAAAAATAAACCTCTGCTATCTACTCACGTAGGAGGGATTCATGCAAAATAAACTCCTACATGGAGACCAACAGGTGAGTTTTCTACCTGTTCTTTCTAATGTCCTTCCATTATAGTAAATCCCACACATTATGAGGAAGAAACGGTTATGTGAGCTTTTCCTTGAAGTCAAAGAACTTGCATTCATTTCAAGTACCTGGTGATCATAGGGTACAGCCAGGGAAGGTGCCATCCCCCTTGGGGGGAGGGGCGGTGGATGGGCTCCCACACCCATGCACCTCCTGATGCACAGATTCTGGAGAAACACAGGGCGGTCACACCGCAGTCAGCCTGTCAGGCTGTCGGGCCACTGGGCAACCCGACCAGCCTGGAAGTGCCCCATCAGTTTGCTGAAAGCAAAACCCTGTCCCCCCTGTGAAGCCAGGCAATTTGAGTCAGAGAGTCAGAGGAGACCGGTAATCAACTCCTCCTCTCTGCTCACCTCCTTGGGGTTACAGCAACCCCAACTCCAAACCCAAATCTGACCCTGGAGTGCCAAACTGGGAGTGGCAGGTGGGCTCTGCCGGTGCTTCAGCGCCCTCTGGAGGTTGTCTGCTCTAATGGCAACTCTCAGCCCTTCCTCCTCCTCCTTCCCTAGTCCTGGGGGCTGCCTTGGCCTCCTGCAGCTGCTGGCCTGAATTCATTCTTCTTTTTTCTCCAATTACAATGAAGTGTCTTACAGAGGTTTGGAATCTCTTCAAGAAGGAAGGAAGATCTTTTAGCCAATACACCTTAACCGTGAGAAGTTGGTTTCAAGAATGAACCTGAAATACTGTATTTTTCTCCTGATGATTCCAAGGAGAGACAGCTCAAGTTTTCTAAATCATAAGAAAAACCAAGGTAAATATGATATTCTGAGCCAGAGATGAAAAAGCAGTTTTTAGCACCCCCTCCTCATGTCATATGACCGGGATTTAAATCAATCAACTGCCACTGGTTTTTAAATCAAGTGACCCAACTTTAAATCCATCAGCTGCTTCCCTGTAACTCACGTGACTTGGCTTTGAATAGTAAGAAATGCAGAGGTATAAAAATGATGTTCTGAACAATAAATGGAAAGACAACATTTTAGAAAGTTTTTTCCTTTTCGAATGGACCATTCATTGCCTACAGAATAAAGGATTCCCTTGTGGATTTCTTGAACTGTAAACACATACATTGTCTCCGTTGGCTTGATTGACTTAGATTTTGGGTGTTGTTGTTGTTGTTGTTGTTGTTGTTGTTGTTGTTGTTGTTGTTAACATCTTTATTGGAGTATAATTGCTTTACCTTGTTGTGTTAGCTTCTGCTGTATAACAAAGTGAATCAACTATTCGTATACATATATCCCCATATCCTCTCCCTCTTGTGTCTCCCTCCCACCTTCCCTATCCCACCCCTCTAGGTGGTCACAAAGCACTGAGCTGATCTCCCTGTGCTATATGCAGCTGCTTCCCAATAGCTATCTATTTCACCTTTGGTAGTGTATATATGTCCATGCCACTCTCTCACTTCATCCCAGCTTACCCTTCCCCCTCCCTGTGTCCTCAGGTCCGTTCTCTACATCTACGTCTTTATTCCTCTGCAGCGACTCCTGCTAGGGACGGATACTTCCTTTTATGCTCAGGGAAATCCCCTAGTTTGAATATGATTTGAGTTTGATCCTGTGAAACCATCAGAACTTCCCACCAGAGATAAATGAGGAGATTCTGGCCTTTATTAGTATGCATGATGAACACGGGTGTCCTGGCTGTACTTGCCAACCCTCCTATTTTACCCACCTATTTTTATCCACCTTCCTCCCTGTGAGTACCTTTGACCAACCCTGAGTTCAGACTCCTGACCTATTACAGTGACTTTGTCAGCCTTTCTTTAAAAATGGACAGGTAATAAAACGAATTTAACCTAGAAGCAGCAGCTCAGTAAGGGAAATAAAATCATCAGAAGTTATCTAATCACAGCCACAGCCATCCAGGGCTCTGTCTTACCTGCTGGGTCATAAGAATGGGACCTTCCTAAACTTGAAGGGCATCCAATCAAATAAGTAAAGGTCTGCTCACCTCTGGCTCTTGGAGGGATTGCTAGGCACTCTACCCAGTGTATACTAACTGCAAAACACTGTCATGGTTGTGAAACACCTATGTTCCAGGAAAGCTTTTTGGGGTGCATGGGGAAGGTTTCTTTTTGACATCAAGCAAAAAATAAATCACCAAGCTCTTTGAGCACAGGGGTTCTTAAGAGGGCAGTAGAAGGAAGGAATGGGCAGAAAAGACGATCTCCAGTGAAGTGAAGGCCGTTTTTCCAAAAGAGTAGGATTTAGTCTCAGTTTAAGGAGAACACTTTTAAATAGCTGGGACAGCTCCAAACTGCAGTTTAGGGAACGAGTGCTTCAAAAGAACAGTGCTTTAAAAGTCCTGGCAAGGCAGCAAGAGGATGAAGAGTTGGTTTTGCATAGTTTTGAACACAGGAGTAAAGAAGCAGAGGCATCTCTGACTAAAAGGCCCTGAGATCCTATGGCATCAATGGGTCAGTTGCAGGGGCAGGGGGTGTGGGGGGCGATATTTCTCTCTCAACGTCTCCCAGGGCAGCCACCCCTCCCGACCCCACCCCCCCACTCCCTCCACCCTTCCTCCCTCCACTGTTGGGTTCCCAGGAACAGCACTTTTCAAGCTGGAGCCCTCAGGCACCATCTCTGCTGTCTGGATTCTTCCTGGAGCCTGGCAAGTTCTGGGACAGGAAGGCGGGTCTGCAAGGCCGCTGAGGTGCAGTCGGACCTGGAGGCCTGGAGGGGAACTGGAGCCCTGAAGCCCACCCACGTCCTTGAAGCCGAGGGAGGAACACATCCTCCTAACAGTACTTCTCAGGGGTCAGCGTGCTCCCCACCCGACGGTGATCCATACTCACTTGAGGCAGCAAGGACTGCCTCTAACTGGCCCCCTCGATTCCGCCTTAAGGGTCCTCGCACATGTGTGATAGCGCAGGCCCCCGGATCTCCTTAGTCAGCTGAGGCCAGTGCTGCCGGCATCCCTCCAGTCCCATCCCCCAGCCCCTCCCTCTGGGACTGTATCTAATAGAAGAAAGAGCACAGAGGAATTAGCTGAATCAAGGGACCTGGGAGCCTGGGGATGAGTTTGAAGACCGAGAACCTAAGGCGCGATTACATATTATTGGAAACTCTTGTGGAGTGTGTGGGGGGGAGGTTAGGAGGCTGAGAGGCTGAGTCGACCTGGTGAGTCCAGCCCCAGGACACCACACAGCCCTGTCCCCCTCTCCCTGCCGTCAGACAAGCGGTGCCGCAACTCCAGCCGGGACTCTGCACTTCCCCCTCCCTGATTCTCCAGAAGAGCAGGTGGCCCCCCTCTGAGGGCAGGGGCAAGACAACAGACCAAGTCCCCCTGCACTAAGGCGCTACTGGAATCTCTTCCTGAACAGCAGTGCTGGCTTGGAGCGAACCCGTGCACCGCCGAAGTTGGTCTCGTCCTGCAGCTGAGGGACGCAGGCTTTAAGTCAGCTGCCTTGGCTTTAAATCAGTCAGTCCCCCCTTTAAGTCAGGTGACCCGACTTTAAATCACTGTGTGCCCCTCAAGCCTGCCACTTCAAAAGTTGGGAACTTCACTTTGATCCCAGCACCTCACACAGCTGAATGCACACTGTAGTCACCCCCAAGCCTGGCTTAGAGGCAGGATATAAGGTAAGGGGATGGGCTGCACACCTGGTGAGGAGGGTGCACTTCATGTACCAGAAGGGTCCAGGTACTCTGGGTACAGCAAGCAGTGCACGATACAGCAGCTCCCTGGCAAAGCTGGTGATGCACAGGGGGAGCAGGCACACCCAGGCACGCAGAGGTTCCAGGCCGGGAGCTGGGGCACAGCCAGCCGGGAGAGTGTGAAAGCCGAGGATCTGAGCCTTCTTGAGAAAGGCAGACACAGAGGATGGATGAGAAACAAAGACCAGATGAAACATGGATTTGAAAAGCACACCCTGCTCTTGAAATTGGGGTGGGGTCACCCCAGATTTGAGTCTTCTTACGCCCCAGTACCTAGTGCTTTGGCATTTGCCCAATTACTTATAAAATGTGACTGATAATATCTAAACCATAGAATACTGCATTTGGAGTGGTTTTGCGTGTTTATGTTTCTATAGTGGAATAATCTTTTCTACACGAAAAATGTACACAATCTGAAATAAATTCAAACCCCTCTTTAAAAAGTACTATATCGGACTTCCCTGGTGGCGCAGTGGTTAAGAATCTGCCTGCCAAGGCAGGGGACATGGGTTCGAGCCCTGGTCAGGGAAGATCCCACATGCCACGGAGCAGCTAAGCCCATGGGCCACAACTACTGAGCCTGCAGACCACAACTACTGAAGCCCACGCGCCTAGAACCGGTGCTCCACAACAAGCGCAGCAAGAGAAGCCACCGCAATGAGAGGGCCGCGCACCGCCACAAAGAGTAGCCCCCGCTTGCCGCAGCTAGAGAAAGCCTGCGCATAGCAACGAAGACCCAACGCAGCCAAAAACAAATTAATTAATTAATTAGTTAACTATTTTAAAAAAGTACTATGTCCTTCTGTACAGCTTCTCTGGGAAGAACAGAGAGATGGCGTAGGAGAGTGAGAAAGACCAATATTTAGTGCACATCTCTCATGCAGGTGCTCTGCTGGCTCAGATACATTTATCCCCACTTTACAAAGGAGGAAATAGTCTCAGAGAGGTTTAGTAATTTTCCCAAAGCCAAACAGCTATGGAGTGGCAGAACCAAGATCTGAACCAAGTCTGTTACCTTCAAAGCCTAAGTCCTCATCACAGCAAAACTCAATTAATATTTACATTTATCGAATTACATTGCAACCTGGGGAGTTCTTGGCACAATCCTGAATAAGAGTGAGAAAGAAAGAAATAGCATTGTTCCTACAGTCAACCCAAATTTTTGGAGCAGCTCCTAGATGCCTGGCCCTTTTTGGGGTTCAGCAGTGATCAAGACAGGAAGAGTCCTGCTTTCATGAACCACGTAGTGGGGAGGAGAGACGGGTGCAACTTGGGTGAGGGATTTCACCTTGCTGGACCTCTGTTTTCTCATCTGGAAAATGGGATGGCTGTTCCTCATTTCCTGGGATTGTCCAGCCCTCACATTCTCTGATTCCATAAGAAGCATTTGTTTTCCTGTCTCTTTAAAATTCATTCAGGCCGTGAGCTGTGATGAATGTTGTTAGCTGCTCCCCAAAGCACTCTATTCCCACCCTTTTCCTGTGATCAGGTCTTTCCCGAAACATGACTCACAGTCAGTCAGTCAAGTCACAGAACCTAAGGGGCACCCAGCAGAAAAATTCCAACCCTTGCTTCCCAGGAGCTCTGCGGTCTACCTGCCAGGTAAACTTAACTCACCTGGCACAAGGTGGCCATCCCTGGTTTCACATCAACATGATCTCAGGCACAAACCTCCTTGTTTTTCCATTTTGTCTTTAAGTTACTTGTTGAAACAACTGCACAAATATGACAAAGGTATAAAATCAGGCATCTTCTGCCCCGAGTGCCTACTAATAAATGATTTTCTGCCACTTTAATGATAAAGATAGAACATTTCAACATTCTGCTACCCTTATTATTTGTCATTTTTGTTGATATTTCTATTGAATACATCTTTCAATATTTTAACAATGGAACATTTATTTAGGTTGTTCCACACCCAGCCTTTAGTGGTAAAGGTTTTGTTGTTATATTTCTATTATGTTTCCTTTAAAAATCATTATCCTATCTAAATGGATTAAGTCAATTCTATAAGCATTTATCTTATGATATTGATGAAATTGATACATAGAGGGCAGTAGTACAAGTTGATTGGACTTGAGAACCTCTATTAGCACAGTTAAGTATAAATATTGTCTATAGGTAAACCAAAGTACATGCCGAGTGAGATTCTCCGACTTTTTTTCACTGTCTGCCCCTCAAGCCTGTGGGAAATGGAATATTTCTTGCCCTATCAGTAAACAAAGGATGTCACAGTCTTCAGCACTTGCGGCCCTCCAATGTGAGCCGGCAGGCCCTGAGGCACTCAGGATATGCAAATACAGAATGCAGGCCCCAGAGAGCTGAGGTGCATATCAAAGGAAGGATTTCAGTGAGCCCAAGCAAAGAAAAGCGCCGCATTCCTCACCTCGGGAGAGCTGGTTTTCCTCAGTTAACAATCACCTTTTGATGTTCCCCATTACCTGCGCCAGTCCCCTGCCCTGTCCCCTCCCCCCGGTACTTTAGCTCAGGGAGGAAGGAGCGCAGAGGGACTCGGCTGAATAAGGGGTCTGCGCGCCTCAGGAGGAGTTTTCAGCCGCTTTCCCCGCAGTCGGGAGGAGGGGCGCTGACGCTGCAGCCGGACCCTGCGCCTCCCTTGCCCCGTTTCCCCTCAGGACGCTCAGGCCGACCCCCTCCCCACGCCCACCAGGCCTCGCGAGCCAGGCCAAGGGCAGGGGCGAGAGGAGGGACCGAAGTTCCCGGGGACCAGACGCTGGAGGCCGCTCTTTCTGCACAGCAGTGGCGGGTGACAGCGAACCCCTGCCCTTCAGAAGCTGGTCTTGTGCTGCCGCCCGGGCACCGGACCAGGCCGAGGGTCGGCGCCCACTTACCCGGCCCGCCGTCCCCGCGACTGTCACGGCTTCGGCCGCCAGGGCACCTCCAGAGCCGGCAGCCTCAGTGAGGTCGCCCTCCCCTCGGGCTCCGGGGCAGTTCCGTGAAGGCGGAGGGAAGAGACCCCGCCCGAGCCGGGAGTTCCAGCTCTGAGGAAACGCGGGCTCTGTTCAGCGCGCAGTGGGTGGGACCGCCCTGCCCCGAGGCCTTCCGGGAGGGAGCGGGGCGGCGGGGGAGGGAGCCGCCAGGAGCGCAGGGCCCCGTCGGGGGTCCTGGAGGGGCGGCCCGGCCTGGGGGCCACGCCCACTGTGGCCGCAGCCCAGGTCTTTTTCCTGGAATCCTACACGAAAAAGTTAGAAAGATACACATTCTATAGTAAATATTCACAAATGATTGTTGCTGCTGTGCTCACTATTCTATTAAAGGTGTAAAATCCATAAAACACTTTAAGTTCAAAATTAAATATGAATTTTTACCTTTCTAATTATGTCTCTGATATTCACAGTTGTGGTTAATGAATCAGAGACTGTGGCATCACTAGTTAAAAATGAGCTTGCTAAAAAAATAGAACTCAGGCCCGCCGGACCTACTGAATCACAATCTGCACTTTTACAATCTCCCCAGTGTACTTGTGTACCCATGAATAGTTGAAAGGTACATTTCTACCTCGACATGTCTTTTCTGTATGAGAAATACACACATTTTATCCAGTTTGATATACATAAAACACTCAAAAATGCATATGCCTGTGTTGAAACCATCATTTTATCATTTCTTTTCCAGACAAGTATAGTCTCTATACTGGTTTTGTGGATCACATGCCATACTCTTTTCTTGTAGTTAGAAATAAGGTACAGAAAGTTACTTTGTAAAAAAAAAATATATATATATATTATATATATATATATATATATTTATATATATATATGTATGTGTGTATATATATATACATATATATATATATATATATATATATATATGTATATATATATTAGTGGATAATTGAAGACACTCTTCTAAATTGAAAGCAGTTCTCTTAACTTGTTGTTTTCTTCTTGGGTCACATTATGAACTCTTCCCGTGGCCACATGGCATGTGTACTTTTTAATTTCAGGGACTGCTGACATTCCAGGATGTGGCCATAGATTTCTCTCAAGAGGAGTGAGAATGCCTGGACCAAGATCAATGGGAATTGTACAGGGATGTGATGTTAGAGAAGTATAGGAACCTGCTCTCCTTGGGTGAGGATACCTTCCTTCCAGAATTCCTTATCCAACCACAGGGTTTGGAGTCCTTCATCTGTAGAATGTCTCCTGAAATCTTCTGCTTCCTACAATAGGGTTTCAGATTGCAACGTTTCAGGAAAGATTGGGAGTTTGTGGGTATAATTTTTCTTATTCTTTTAAAATTGCAGCCTCCCTTTTAATAGACTTTGTAACTGCTTGGGATGTGTCTATATGAACTGTGCACTATATACTTCTGTTATAGTCCTTACAATATTTTATTGTCTTCTTGTCTGTAACCATTTTCCATGGATTCTTTGGGCTTAAGGTATATTAAAAGGGAGACTGCGATTCTCCCTTTAAAAGGGGACTTATTAAAAGGGGACTTCCCTGGTGATGCAGTGATTAAGAATTCGCCTGCCAATGCAGGGGACCCGGTTCGATCCCCGGCCAGGGAAGATCTCACATGCCATGGAACAACTAAGCCAGTGGGCCACAACTACTGAGTCTGCACGCCACAACTACTGAAGCCGGTGTGTCTTGAGCCCGTGCGCCATTTATTTTTTGGAGAATAAAACCACTTCTGAGTGATTAAAATTTAGGCCAGCTAGTCAAAATGCTTTATCACCTGCTCTTCTAAAACACTGATCAATGGAACAAGTTTTACTAGGGATAACAGTGTAATTGTATTCTGGAGTTCATATGGGCAATATGGTTTATGACCTTGATGCTGGATCAGGACATTTCAACGGTATAACTGCTCTTAAATGTCTGTTTGTTCAACGATTAAAGTCTCATGTGATCTGAGTTCAGACTGGAGTCATCCTGGTTGGTTTCTGTCTATTGCAGATTTCTTCCAGTATGAAAGGACAAGAGCAATACGGCTTACTTTACAAAATGTCTTCAAACTAAATGATGATATACACTACATTCAATTAATTTATACATACCCTACTGTAGAACAGGGTTCCTTACGCTGGCAGAGCCCGGTAATTATGTAAAACTGAAACTTTTTCTGCACTGGTTCAAGTCCTCTTCCTAAGAATATGTTTATAATCAAGATTCTTTCACAAATTACCCAATTTAATTCACCATAGCATTCCTCATATTAACTAAATGGAAAATCCTAGGCTATATACAAATCCAGAAAGGGCCAAAGATCATCAGCCCCCATGGATGATTACAACCCATTGCTGAGGCATTCAAATTACTTATTAAAGAACCACTATGTCCATCAACATCATCAATTTATATATTATTGTCCCAATGCTAGCCTTAACCCTGGCTCTCACAACGTGAATTCCTCTTCCCATATCTTATCCACTAATTAGTATAAATGTAGGCATATTATTTATATTAGCCATATCACACCTAGCCATTTATTCCATCCGCAGATCTGGATGAACTTCACATTCAAAATACTCACTCACTCGAGCTCTAGGAACAATAGCACAGACAATCATCTCATATGAAGTAATGTAGCAGTTATTCTATTCTCAGTCTTACTGATAAATGGATCATTTACACTTTCAACAGTAATTATTACACAAGAACACCTATGACTAATTTTCGCCTGACCCCTATCCAGAATTTGATTATCTCCGCAGTAGCAGAAATCCAATGAAGCCCCACTTGATTTAACAGAAGTAGCATCAAAACCTGTATATGTCTTCAATGTAGAAAATGTAGCAGGCCCATTCACCCCGTCCCTCCTAGAGAATATGTCAATATCCCTATAATAAACATTTCCACAGCAATCTATTTTTAGGAGCATTCGACAATCCCTAGGTGCCAGAATTGTATACAGCCCAAGTCATCATTAAAACACATCTAACAATCTCCTTTCTATGAGTTTGAGCCTCCTACCTACAATTTTGATATGATCAACGCATACATCTCTTATAAAAAGTTTCTTTACGACTAACATTAACCCTATGTGTATGAGAGTTTTCACTACTTGTCATCATACCAGGCAACCCACCACAAATTTAAGAAATATGTCTGACAAAAGAGTTACTTTGATAGAGTAAATCATAGAGGTTTCAATGCTCTTATTCCTGGAATTGAATTCTTCCTAATAATTTTACATTCTCCATGTTACCTACCACATTACACCACATGCTATATAGTAAAGTTCTCTAAGTAAGCTTCAGGCCCATACCCCCAAAATATTTTTGTATATCCTTCCTGTGCTAATAAACTCTCATTGTTTTTACCATCATTCTACTGACCATTTTCTCAGGAAATATAATTGTATAACAAGCTCACACTGGTTAATGGTATCCCCATTCTAATAAAAAAACATGAACCCATAAGCTACAGAAGCATCCAACAAATATTTCCTAAAACAGTCCACCACATCAATACTACTTATAATGGTTATTATCATTAATCTACTATACTCTGGTCAAAGAGCACACTGAATAACAAAAATCTTTAATCCAGCAGCATCCACCCTCATGACAATCGCCCTTGTCACAAAAGTAGGACTTTCCCCATTTCACTTCTGAGTGCCTGAAGTCACACAAGGCATCCCATAAACAGCAGACCTGATGCTATCAACATGACAAAATTGCACCCCTATCAGTTTTATACCACATGTCACCATCCATCAACCTAAATATACTATTAATCATAGTGATATTATAAATCATAGCTGGAGGCTGAGGCAGACTTCGCCATACTCACCTGGAAAATATTACACCCTCCTCATCAATCGCCCATATAGGATGAATAACAGCTATTATAATGTATATTCAGATTATAACAATCCTAAACATACTAATTTATATCATAACAACACTATCTTCTTCTTATTTATGCCCAGATCATGTACTACAAGAGTATCATTATCATGCACATGAGATAAAACACCTCCCATCACAATCATTTTCCTCACCATTATAGTATCATTAGGACATCGCCCATCACTATCAGGGTTTCTACCCAAATGAATAATTATCCAAGAGATAACAAAAACGACAACATCATTCTACCAACACTAATAGCCATCATAGCAGTCCTCAGCATATATTTCTACTTGCAGCTAACATACTCCACATCACTAACTATATTCCCTTCATTAAACAACACAAACACAAAACAATTTGAACATACAAAGAAATAACCTTCCTATCATTACCAATCATAATACCCACACGATTACTACACACAACACCCATTCTATCGGTGCTGGACTAGGAATTTAGTTTAGTTCAGACCAAGAGCTTTCAAAACCCTAAACAAGTGAAATTTACTTAATTCCTAGAAATAAGGATTGCAAGACTTTATTCTACATCAATTGAATGTAAAGCCAACACTGTATTTAAGCCAAATCTTTACGAGATTGATGAGTTTTAACCCCAGGAAACTTTAGTTAACAGGCCAATCCTCTCGTCAACTGGCTTCAGTCTACTTCTCCTTCATTTGAGAAAGAAAAAAAGAAAAAAAAAAAAAAAGGCAGGAAAATCACTGGCAGAATTGAAGCTGCTTCTCTGAAGTTACAATTCAATTTGTTGATTCACCACAGGGTTTGCCAGAAAGAGGGCTCAATCTCTGTCTTTAGATTTACAGTCTAATGCTAACTCAGTCATTTGACCTCTGTTCATACACTGCTGATTATTTTCAACAAATCACAAAGATATCGGCATTTTATATTTACTATTTGGTGCTTGAGCTGGAGTAGCAGGCAGCACCTTAATTATATTAATCCAGGCTGAGCTATGCTGACCTGGACCGCTACTTGGAGATGCCCAAATCTGTAAGGTAGTCATAACAGTCCCTGCACTTGTAATAATTTTCTTTACAGCTGTACCCGTTATGATTGCAGGCTTTGAAAACTGACTTGGGCCACTAATAACTCAGACACCTGAAGTAGCATTTCCCCCAATAAATCACATAAACTTTTGACTACTTCCCCCATCATTCTTACTCCTACTCATATCACCAATAGTAGAAGCTGGTTCTGGTACCAGTGGAACCGTGTATTCAGCTCTAGCCTGCAATCTGGCCCATGCAGGAGCCTCTGTCGACCTAACTGTTTTCTCCTTACATTTAGCAGGTGTCTCCTCAATTCTTGGTATTATTACTTTTATTACTACAGTCTTTAATACAAAACCAGCAGTCATATCCCAATACCAAACACCATTATTTGTTTAATCTTCCCCAACTATAGCCATATTACTATAATTACCAATCTCAGTCCAAGCAGCCAGAATTGCCATGCTGTTAAGAGATAGAAATCTAAACACTACTTTCTTTGACCCTGCAGGAGGAGACCGAATCCTATACCAACACCTATTTTGATACTTTGCTCACCCTGAAGTCTGTATTCATGGCCTAACAGGGTTTGTTATAAACTCACATATCATTACATACTATTTAGGACAAAAATTGCCTTTCAGCTATCTGGGAATAGTATGAGTCATGTCCACTGGTTTTTTAGGAGTTCTCTTGTGGGCCCATCATATGTTTACCATAGGGATAGCTGTGGACTCAGGAGCATACTTTGCATCAGCTACCGTAATTACTTCTATCCCTACAGGAGTAAAAGTATCTAGCTGATTAGCAACTCTTTATTTAATTTTTCTTTTTCTTTTCTTTTTTTTTTTTTTTTTTTTTTGGCTGAGTTGGGTCTTGGTTGCTGCGCATGGGCCTTCTCTGGTTGCGGTGAGCGGCAGCTACTCTTCGTTGCGGTGTGCGGCCCTTTCATTGCAGTGGCTTCTCTTGTTGCAGAGCACGGCCTCTAGGCGCGTGGGCTTCAGTAGTTGTGGCTTGCGGGCTCTAGAGGGCAGGCTCAGTAGTTGTGGCACACGGGCTTTTTGCTCCGCGGCATGTGGAATCTTCCCAGACAAGGGCTCGAACCCGTGTCCCCTGCATTGGCAGGCGAATTCTTAACCACTGCGTCACCAGGGAAGTCCCTGGTTAGCAACTGTTCACGGAGGTAATACTATATGACCTCCCACTATATTATGAGTTTTAGGCTTTAGTTTTTCTTTTTACAGTAGGTGGCTTGACAGGAATCATCTTAGCCAACTCATCCCCAGACATTGTCCTCCAGGATACATACTATGTAGTAGCACACTTCCATGACCTAATGTCCATGGGAGCAGTCTTCACTATTATAGGAGGCTTCCTACACTGATTCCCACTATTCTCAGGTTATACAGTTAACTCAGCATGAGCAAAAATTCACTTCACAAGTACATTTGTAGTAGTAAATATGACTTCCTGCAGCACTTTCGTGGCCTCTCAGGGATGTCACTACGTTAGTCTGAGTACCCTGAGGCACACACAACATGAAATATTTTGTCTTTAGGCTCATTCATCTCAGTAGCAGCAGTAATGCTAATAATCTTCATACTTTGAAAAGCATTTGTGTCTAAACAAGAAGTCTTAGCAGTGGAAATTGCTACTCCTAACCTAGAATGGTTACACGGATGTCCTCCACCATATCGTATGTTTCAAGATCCTACCTGTGTAAATGTAAAATAAGGAAGGACTCAAGTCCTTTTCAACCAGTTTCAAGCCAACACCATAACAATTATGTCTTCCTCAATAAATGAGATAAAAGTAAAAAGTGATGTAGCTTTGTCAAAGTTAAATGATAGGCTAAAATCCTGTATATCACTAAGGCATATCAATTTCATCTAGGCTCTCAAGATACAACATCACCGATTATGGAAGAACTTTTACATTTTCTTCATCACACATTAATAGTGATTTTTAAAATAAGTTCTCTAGTCCTCTATATCATTTCACTAATATTGACATCTAAACTCATATGCATACAATAGATGCACAGGTAGAGAAAATGTGAACAATTTACTAGCTATTATTGTAATCTTAATTGCCCTATCATCATTGTGAATCCTTTACATGATACATGAAATCAATAACTCTTCCCAAACCATAAAAAACTATGGGTCAGTAATGATACTGAAGCTACAAATACACAGATTATGAAGATTTAAATGCTGACTCCTCTGTAATCCCCACATCAGAGCTAAAACCAGGAGAATACTGACTAATAGAAGTCAACAACCGAGTAGTTAGGGATAGTCATTGAATATTAGTTTCATCTGAAATTGTTGTACACTCCGGAGTTGTTCCTTCTCAGGCCTAAAAAGAGCTGCTATCCCAGGACGCCTAACTTAAAGAATCCTAATATCAACAGGACCAGGCCTATGTTGTGGACAAGAGAGCTCGTTTTCCTGAGTTCAAAGACAGGACAGAGGGATATGGCTGAGATATGGGGTGAATCTGGAGCCCATGGGGATGCAGTCTCCAAGCTCCAGTATAGGAATGGGGCCTCTAGGGTCCCAGGCCACCCACCACGCCCTCTCGAGCAGGATCTGGGCAACATTCCCTGTCAGTGATGAGGCAGCCCTAGCACTTGTCACGCCCCGATGTCGTGTCCTATGTGGGCCCCATGCTCTTGGGACCACACCCCACACTCTGCAGGTCCATGCTACAGGGTCCTTCATGCCTCAGGAGTAGAGACCACACAGCAAGCAGTTCCCTCCCCAACCAGCAGGAGGAGGGGAGGAGAGCAGGGGCACCAGGGGAATCTCACTCAGACAACAACACCCCAGCGGTGCCAGCGGGGACAGTGATGATGCAGATGAGGCACAGACCAAGAGATGGGACCAGAGGACCCAAAAGGCAGCTGGTCAGGTCCTGGCTCACCTGTACCCCGGACACCTTTGTCCCGCATACACCCCCTTCCTCATACACCCTCTCCTTAAATGCAGATTCTTCAGATGCAAACAGGCAGAGCTTCAGACTGAAAGTCAGCTCGTCCAAACTGACCCGTCAGCAAACACTGCAGGATTCCACTCCAGTGGGTGCCCTGGAGTCGACAACACAGGGACTGAAGTGGATATCGGTGCCAGGGGCAGTGGGAGGGAATGGGGAATGAGACTTTCATGGTTGTGGAATTTTGGTTTTCCAAGATGAAAAGTTCTAGGGATGGTGGTGATGGCTCCACGAGAAAGTGAATATAGCTCATGCCTCAGAAACGTGCACTTAAAATGGTGATGATGGTAAAGGGTATGTGACGTGTGTTTTATTTCACTTAAAATAAATTCTTAAAATAATGTCTTGTTAATTGAGATTCCATTTCGACTCCCCTTCATCACAAATGTCGGAGGCCCAGACACAGTCCCCTACCTTAGGGGCCATCACGGTACCCTCACAGAGCACGTGGGAGACCATTCTTAGGGGGGGGGGCCAGTCTGTGCTCACCTGACCTCTGTCCAGGGGGACCCAGGCAGTGGTGACCCCCATAGATTAGACATATGATATGCTATAGTATTAATATGATACCACCAAGTGTTGTCACTCACCGGAACACAGAGCAGCAACCCACTCAAACATGCCTGACCTCATATGATTGTGACAAGATTAAGAGAAGAAAAGGAACCACAGGTTAATCAGGACAACACCCTTAATGCAGAGGTTGGAAATCTCAAAGGGGACAGGACACACTGCAGGCAAAGAGCACATATGCGGTCTCCCCATACATGTGATCCTGACCCATGCAGGTATGGTGAGACCCACACAGTCCCCGCACCGTATACCTGGGGCCACACATCCACACTCACCAGGGTGACCCACCTCCCCAGACCCCTCCACCTGGGTCACATGTCCACAGTCCCAGGGTGACCTCACCTCCCCAGACCCTGCACCTGGGGTCACACGTCCCCTTGGTCAGGAAACCATGGCTCTGCAGGGGGCTCCCCCAATGTGGAAACAAGCTGGGTGCCTGAGACCTCCTGGGATGGGAAAAAGTGTCAGGTGGGTCTCCTTTCCCCACACTTGTCCCAGAGGAGCCCTCCTCTTCTCACTTTGGTTCTGTGTGATTTTAACTGTTTTTAAAGCTTTCATACTAGAGTTGAACACACGACCCTGGTGCTGGCATGCTCAGTCCTTTCTCGTCTCACTTACACGTTGAGAAAACCCACAGGACAGCAGGGCTGAAAGCCGAGGGGCAGCTCTGGACTCTGCTGAGTAGGGACGGTAGACTGGAGGGAGAGCTCAGCAGCAGCCTCAGCTGTCACCCATCGGCCTTTTGTCCGATCTGCGTGCCCTGCAATCAATTCACCAGCTAAACCTGTTTCCCTATGCACCATGCACATGCTGGTAAATTGGAATTATTGCCAGGTAGTCCTCCTGAGGATTCTCCATGAGCCCCAGGGAAGGTGAACCTTGCAGGGATTAAGACTAAGGCCCCGACCATAGCACTGACCCTTGGGAGGACCAGATCACCACACTCAGAAGAGAGGCTGTTACGTAGACAAGCCCACCTCAGCTCCAGACCCCAGACATCTAAGCACTGACATTCAGATGCAGGCACGGAGCTTCCCAGTACTGAGGCCAGGCCGGGTCTCTACCCAGGTCCCCATAGTCCTAGCGTACACAGAACATGGTCAGGTCTAAATCTTCTTATTATAGACAACACATGGTCAGCTCTAAAGATAATCAGTAGACAGGACATGCAGAGGTCTAAATCTACCATGTAGACACAACTGGATCATGTTTAAACTAGCTTAGGGCTGATCTCATAGGAGGTACAGATCACACACATGGGTCTCTCATCTTTGGACACCCACATCAGGAAACTGAACAAAATCTTTGTCATTAAACATTTCAACAGGCAAAACAGAAATGTTCCCAATTTCTCTGGCCACCTGATGGTCAGGATCCACGGGCGAGCCACGAACTTCTTAGAGTGCAGCCCAGTCTGCTGCCAGGACAGACAAGAAGTGGCCTGATTCCAGCCTCCCAGGCTTCCAGAAGGAGGCGGCCACACTGGAAGCCCAGGCAGGAGAGTCCTGCATGGTCCGGGCCGGGAGATCCGGTCTGTCCATTCGGCTGGCCGATTCCGGGCGGGGCGCTCAGGGCCGCTGAGAGCCCTGCACTCAGGTCCTGCTTCCCTGCAGCGTGTGCGTGTGCGTGTGTGTGTGCGTGTGCGTGTGTGTGTGTGTGTGTGTGTGTGTGTGTGTAGAGGGGGCGGTGGCTGACGGCTCCCATGGCCCCCGTCCCGGGCACCGCGCTGTCTTCGAGGGGAGGCACGGGGAGAGGTAGGGGCACAGAAGCCGTTGGAGAGGAGAACCCACCGCGGAACTCCTTGCACACTGGCTCGCCCCACCCGGAAACCCGCCTGCCCATCGTGGGCCGCATGTCACCCCCCAGCCCCCCACCCCCGAGGGCAGGGTGCCTGCTCTTTCAACAGCACAGGGTCTCACATGAAGGAGACCCAGTGGGGACTGTCACACCCCCCCCACTCCTGATGCTGTGTTTGGGGAGAATGAACCCCCTTGACTGGGCGATGGGACCCTGTGTGGAAAGAGGTGGCGGCCCCATCCAAGTCGGGGCCTGGCTGAGAGATGGGAACACAGGAGCCAAGTGCAGGGCCTGGAGGCCAGGCCAACAGGAGGGGCACCCCCAGCCTTGGCCGGGCTCTCCAACGGTGACATTGTTGCTTTAGGGGACCTGGGGCAGGCGACTGAATGTCATGGGAGTCTAAACTGGACCCTGAATGGGCCTTAAAGAAGGTGTGAAGGATGTAACTGAGACAGTGACAGTCATTGGAAGACAAACTCTGTGTCAGGATATCCTGCTCCATCCATTTAAATCCCTGAGATCTGTGACCTTTACGTGGCTACGCAGGATTGTTAGAGCAGCTGCGTGCGGATATATCTGGGGCACAATTCAGTCTGCAACCAACTTGCAAGTGGTCCCAGCAAACACACAGGTGTGCGCACAGGCAGGCACAGCACACACACAAACATATGCATGTGCACAGCACAAATATATTCACACACTAGCATGTGAACACACATGCACCCATATGCCCATGCACACACTAATGTGTGCAAGTGCACATACCTATGCACATGCACAGCATATGTATGCAAACAGGCACATGCACACGCATAGCACACACACAGGGAATAAAGTGAATCCGTAAAGCATTCATTCCTGAACACAAGTGAAGCTGACATGTATTTTTCCCTTTTCTTAGCCTTGATGTTTTCCACAACAAAAAGTTTAAGAAAAAAGTTAATGGCAAATGACTTTTGATTCATAGGACATTCTGATGTTATTCCACAAATATTATGACAGGAGAAATGAATGTAGATATTACATGTGTCCACTAATGGATGAATGGAGAAGAAAAACACGGTCCATCAATACAAGGGGATGCTATTCAGCCTAAAAAGGAAGGCAATTCTGACACAGGCTGCAGCAGGGATGAACCTTGAGGGCATTATGCTCAGTGATGTAAGCTAGACACAAAAAAACAAACAGTGCTTGATCCACTCATACAAGGCCCCTAGAGCAGTCGGAAACATAGAGACATAAAGTAGGATGTTGAGTGCCAGGGGCTGAGGGAGGGACAATGGGGAGTGAGTGTTTAATGGGGACTGTTTCAATTTTGCAAGATGAAAAAGTTCTGGAGGATGATGGTGGTCAGGTTTGCACAACAGTGTGAATTACTTCTTGACCCTGAAATGTGCACTTAAAAATGGTTAAGATAGTACATTTTATGTTCTGTATATCTGACCACAATTTTTAAAACTTTTTAAAAAACAACAGGAATTAGTCCATGAATACCACAAGATGCACAACTTCACTAACAACAGAGGGATTAAAGCCATAAGAAAAATACTGTGCATACACCTACCAGAATGGCAGACATGAAAGACATAGTATCAAATATCAGCAGGATGTGGAGCAATGGAAAGCCTGGTACGCAACGGGGGGATGCAACCACTTCTGAAACAATCGGGCCTCAGATAGCGAAGTCCGTGCACAGAGACCCACAGTGCTCCTCCCAGTTGAACACAAACCCACCAGCCCTGCACCAGGACACACGGACATGGACTCGCAGCCACAGGAGCCAAACCTGAAAGAACCTGAAGGCCATCACAGGCGGATGCAGAAATGAACCATGCACGCTCCTATGAAGGAATGTTCCACAGCAATGGAGTACATTTTGTTTAAAGATAGTAAAATTATAAAAATTATTTTTTTTAAAAAAACTATATTTACAAGATGAAAGAATCTATAATTCTGGCACCTAGGGATTGTCGAATGCTCCTAAAAATAGATTGCTGTGGAAATGTTTATTATAGGGAAATTGACATATTCTCTAGGAGGGACGGGGTGAATGGGCCTGCTACATTTTCTACATTGAAGACGTATACAGGTTTTGATGCTACTTCTGTTAAATCAAGTGGGTCTTCATTGGATTTCTGCTACTGCGGAGATAATCGAATTCTGGATAGGGGTCAGGCGAAAATTAGTCATAGGTGTTCTTGTGTAATAATTACTGTTGAAAGTGTAAATGATCCATTTATCAGTAAGACTGAGAATAGAATAACTGCTACATTACTTCATATGAGATGATTGTCTGTGCTATTGTTCCTAGAGCTCGAGTGAGTGAGTATTTTGAATGTGAAGTTCATCCAGATCTGCGGATGGAATAAATGGCTAGGTGTGATATGGCTAATATAAATAATATGCCTACATTTATACTAATTAGTGGATAAGATATGGGAAGAGGAATTCACGTTGTGAGAGCCAGGGTTAAGGCTAGCATTGGGGCAATAATATATAAATTGATGATGTTGATGGACATAGTGGTTCTTTAATAAGTAATTTGAATGCCTCAGCAATGGGTTGTAATCATCCATGGGGGCTGATGATCTTTGGCCCTTTCTGGATTTGTATATAGCCTAGGATTTTCCATTTAGTTAATATGAGGAATGCTATGGTGAATTAAATTGGGTAATTTGTGAAAGAATCTTGATTATAAACATATTCTTAGGAAGAGGACTTGAACCAGTGCAGAAAAAGTTTCAGTTTTACATAATTACCGGGCTCTGCCAGCGTAAGGAACCCTGTTCTACAGTAGGGTATGTATAAATTAATTGAATGTAGTGTATATCATCATTTAGTTTGAAGACATTTTGTAAAGTAAGCCGTATTGCTCTTGTCCTTTCATACTGGAAGAAATCTGCAATAGACAGAAACCAACCAGGATGACTCCAGTCTGCACTCAGATCACGTGAGACTTTAATCGTTGAACAAACAGACAATTAATAGCAGTTATACCGTTGAAATGTCGTGATCCAGCATCAAGGTCATAAACCATATTGCCCAGATGAACTCCAGAATACAATTACACTGTTATCCCTAGTAAAACTTGTTCCATTGATCAGTGTTTTAGAAGAGCAGGTGATAAAGCATTTTGACTAGCTGGCCTAAATTTTAATCACTCAGAAGTGGTTTTATTCTCCAAAAAATAAATGGCGCACGGGCTCAAGACACACCGGCTTCAGTAGTTGTGGCGTGCAGACTCAGCAGTTGTGGCCCACTGGCTTAGTTGTTCCATGGCATGTGAGATCTTCCCTGGCCGGGGATCGAACCGGGTCCCCTGCATTGGCAGGCGAATTCTTAATCACTGCATCACCAGGGAAGTCCCCTTTTAATAAGTCCCCTTTTAAAGGGAGAATCGCAGTCTCCCTTTTAATATACCTTAAGCCCAAAGAATCCATGGAAAATGGTTACAGACAAGAAGACAATAAAATATTGTAAGGACTATAACAGAAGCATATAGTACACAGTTCATATAGACACATCCCAAGCAGTTACAAAGTCTATTAAAAGGGAGGCTGCAATTTTAAAAGAATAAGAAAAATTATACCCACAAACTCCCAATCTTTCCTGAAACGTTGCAATCTGAAACCCTATTGTAGGAAGCAGAAGATTTCAGGAGACATTCTACAAATGAAGGACTCCAAACCCTGTGGTTGGATAAGGAATTCTGGAAGGAAGGTATCCTCACCCAAGGAGAGCAGGTTCCTATACTTCTCTAACATCACATCCCTGTACAATTCTCATTGATCTTGGTCCAGGCATTCTCACTCCTCTTGAGAGAAATCTATGGCCACATCCTGGAATGTCAGCAGTCCCTGAAATTAAAAGTACACATGCCATGTGGCCACGGGAAGAGTTCATAATGTGACCCAAGAAGAAAACAACAAGTTAAGAGAACTGCTTTCAATTTAGAAGAGTGTCTTCAATTATCCACTAATATATATATACATATATATATATATATATATATATATATGTATATATATATACACACATACATATATATATAAATATATATATATATATATAATATATATATATATTTTTTTTTACAAAGTAACTTTCTCTACCTTATTTCTAACTACAAGAAAAGAGTATGGCATGTGATCCACAAAACCAGTATAGAGACTATACTTGTCTGGAAAAGAAATGATAAAATGATGGTTTCAACACAGGCATATGCATTTTTGAGTGTTTTATGTATATCAAACTGGATAAAATGTGTGTATTTCTCATACAGAAAAGACATGTCGAGGTAGAAATGTACCTTTCAACTATTCATGGGTACACAAGTACACTGGGGAGATTGTAAAGGTGCAGATTGTGATTCAGTAGGTCCGGCGGGCCTGAGTTCTATTTTTTTAGCAAGCTCATTTTTAACTAGTGATGCCACAGTCTCTGATTCATTAACCACAACTGTGAATATCAGAGACATAATTAGAAAGGTAAAAATTCATATTTAATTTTGAACTTAAAGTGTTTTATGGATTTTACACCTTTAATAGAATAGTGAGCACAGCAGCAACAATCATTTGTGAATATTTACTATAGAATGTGTATCTTTCTAACTTTTTCGTGTAGGATTCCAGGAAAAAGACCTGGGCTGCGGCCACAGTGGGCGTGGCCCCCAGGCCGGGCCGCCCCTCCAGGACCCCCGACGGGGCCCTGCGCTCCTGGCGGCTCCCTCCCCCGCCGCCCCGCTCCCTCCCGGAAGGCCTCGGGGCAGGGCGGTCCCACCCACTGCGCGCTGAACAGAGCCCGCGTTTCCTCAGAGCTGGAACTCCCGGCTCGGGCGGGGTCTCTTCCCTCCGCCTTCACGGAACTGCCCCGGAGCCCGAGGGGAGGGCGACCTCACTGAGGCTGCCGGCTCTGGAGGTGCCCTGGCGGCCGAAGCCGTGACAGTCGCGGGGACGGCGGGCCGGGTAAGTGGGCGCCGACCCTCGGCCTGGTCCGGTGCCCGGGCGGCAGCACAAGACCAGCTTCTGAAGGGCAGGGGTTCGCTGTCACCCGCCACTGCTGTGCAGAAAGAGCGGCCTCCAGCGTCTGGTCCCCGGGAACTTCGGTCCCTCCTCTCGCCCCTGCCCTTGGCCTGGCTCGCGAGGCCTGGTGGGCGTGGGGAGGGGGTCGGCCTGAGCGTCCTGAGGGGAAACGGGGCAAGGGAGGCGCAGGGTCCGGCTGCAGCGTCAGCGCCCCTCCTCCCGACTGCGGGGAAAGCGGCTGAAAACTCCTCCTGAGGCGCGCAGACCCCTTATTCAGCCGAGTCCCTCTGCGCTCCTTCCTCCCTGAGCTAAAGTACCGGGGGGAGGGGACAGGGCAGGGGACTGGCGCAGGTAATGGGGAACATCAAAAGGTGATTGTTAACTGAGGAAAACCAGCTCTCCCGAGGTGAGGAATGCGGCGCTTTTCTTTGCTTGGGCTCACTGAAATCCTTCCTTTGATATGCACCTCAGCTCTCTGGGGCCTGCATTCTGTATTTGCATATCCTGAGTGCCTCAGGGCCTGCCGGCTCAC
The DNA here is from genome assembly GCF_028021215.1 of Eschrichtius robustus. NCBI lineage: Eukaryota > Metazoa > Chordata > Mammalia > Artiodactyla > Eschrichtiidae > Eschrichtius > Eschrichtius robustus. Next base: position 32,661,834 of record NC_090831.1, on the reverse strand, counting down.
ATTGGAGGGCCGCAAGTGCTGAAGACTGTGACATCCTTTGTTTACTGATAGGGCAAGAAATATTCCATTTCCCACAGGCTTGAGGGGCAGACAGTGAAAAAAAGTCGGAGAATCTCACTCGGCATGTACTTTGGTTTACCTATAGACAATATTTATACTTAACTGTGCTAATAGAGGTTCTCAAGTCCAATCAACTTGTACTACTGCCCTCTATGTATCAATTTCATCAATATCATAAGATAAATGCTTATAGAATTGACTTAATCCATTTAGATAGGATAATGATTTTTAAAGGAAACATAATAGAAATATAACAACAAAACCTTTACCACTAAAGGCTGGGTGTGGAACAACCTAAATAAATGTTCCATTGTTAAAATATTGAAAGATGTATTCAATAGAAATATCAACAAAAATGACAAATAATAAGGGTAGCAGAATGTTGAAATGTTCTATCTTTATCATTAAAGTGGCAGAAAATCATTTATTAGTAGGCACTCGGGGCAGAAGATGCCTGATTTTATACCTTTGTCATATTTGTGCAGTTGTTTCAACAAGTAACTTAAAGACAAAATGGAAAAACAAGGAGGTTTGTGCCTGAGATCATGTTGATGTGAAACCAGGGATGGCCACCTTGTGCCAGGTGAGTTAAGTTTACCTGGCAGGTAGACCGCAGAGCTCCTGGGAAGCAAGGGTTGGAATTTTTCTGCTGGGTGCCCCTTAGGTTCTGTGACTTGACTGACTGACTGTGAGTCATGTTTCGGGAAAGACCTGATCACAGGAAAAGGGTGGGAATAGAGTGCTTTGGGGAGCAGCTAACAACATTCATCACAGCTCACGGCCTGAATGAATTTTAAAGAGACAGGAAAACAAATGCTTCTTATGGAATCAGAGAATGTGAGGGCTGGACAATCCCAGAAAATGAGGAACAGCCATCCCATTTTCCAGATGAGAAAACAGAGGTCCAGCAAGGTGAAATCCCTCACCCAAGTTGCACCCGTCTCTCCTCCCCACTACGTGGTTCATGAAAGCAGGACTCTTCCTGTCTTGATCACTGCTGAACCCCAAAAAGGGCCAGGCATCTAGGAGCTGCTCCAAAAATTTGGGTTGACTGTAGGAACAATGCTATTTCTTTCTTTCTCACTCTTATTCAGGATTGTGCCAAGAACTCCCCAGGTTGCAATGTAATTCGATAAATGTAAATATTAATTGAGTTTTGCTGTGATGAGGACTTAGGCTTTGAAGGTAACAGACTTGGTTCAGATCTTGGTTCTGCCACTCCATAGCTGTTTGGCTTTGGGAAAATTACTAAACCTCTCTGAGACTATTTCCTCCTTTGTAAAGTGGGGATAAATGTATCTGAGCCAGCAGAGCACCTGCATGAGAGATGTGCACTAAATATTGGTCTTTCTCACTCTCCTACGCCATCTCTCTGTTCTTCCCAGAGAAGCTGTACAGAAGGACATAGTACTTTTTTAAAATAGTTAACTAATTAATTAATTAATTTGTTTTTGGCTGCGTTGGGTCTTCGTTGCTATGCGCAGGCTTTCTCTAGCTGCGGCAAGCGGGGGCTACTCTTTGTGGCGGTGCGCGGCCCTCTCATTGCGGTGGCTTCTCTTGCTGCGCTTGTTGTGGAGCACCGGTTCTAGGCGCGTGGGCTTCAGTAGTTGTGGTCTGCAGGCTCAGTAGTTGTGGCCCATGGGCTTAGCTGCTCCGTGGCATGTGGGATCTTCCCTGACCAGGGCTCGAACCCATGTCCCCTGCCTTGGCAGGCAGATTCTTAACCACTGCGCCACCAGGGAAGTCCGATATAGTACTTTTTAAAGAGGGGTTTGAATTTATTTCAGATTGTGTACATTTTTCGTGTAGAAAAGATTATTCCACTATAGAAACATAAACACGCAAAACCACTCCAAATGCAGTATTCTATGGTTTAGATATTATCAGTCACATTTTATAAGTAATTGGGCAAATGCCAAAGCACTAGGTACTGGGGCGTAAGAAGACTCAAATCTGGGGTGACCCCACCCCAATTTCAAGAGCAGGGTGTGCTTTTCAAATCCATGTTTCATCTGGTCTTTGTTTCTCATCCATCCTCTGTGTCTGCCTTTCTCAAGAAGGCTCAGATCCTCGGCTTTCACACTCTCCCGGCTGGCTGTGCCCCAGCTCCCGGCCTGGAACCTCTGCGTGCCTGGGTGTGCCTGCTCCCCCTGTGCATCACCAGCTTTGCCAGGGAGCTGCTGTATCGTGCACTGCTTGCTGTACCCAGAGTACCTGGACCCTTCTGGTACATGAAGTGCACCCTCCTCACCAGGTGTGCAGCCCATCCCCTTACCTTATATCCTGCCTCTAAGCCAGGCTTGGGGGTGACTACAGTGTGCATTCAGCTGTGTGAGGTGCTGGGATCAAAGTGAAGTTCCCAACTTTTGAAGTGGCAGGCTTGAGGGGCACACAGTGATTTAAAGTCGGGTCACCTGACTTAAAGGGGGGACTGACTGATTTAAAGCCAAGGCAGCTGACTTAAAGCCTGCGTCCCTCAGCTGCAGGACGAGACCAACTTCGGCGGTGCACGGGTTCGCTCCAAGCCAGCACTGCTGTTCAGGAAGAGATTCCAGTAGCGCCTTAGTGCAGGGGGACTTGGTCTGTTGTCTTGCCCCTGCCCTCAGAGGGGGGCCACCTGCTCTTCTGGAGAATCAGGGAGGGGGAAGTGCAGAGTCCCGGCTGGAGTTGCGGCACCGCTTGTCTGACGGCAGGGAGAGGGGGACAGGGCTGTGTGGTGTCCTGGGGCTGGACTCACCAGGTCGACTCAGCCTCTCAGCCTCCTAACCTCCCCCCCACACACTCCACAAGAGTTTCCAATAATATGTAATCGCGCCTTAGGTTCTCGGTCTTCAAACTCATCCCCAGGCTCCCAGGTCCCTTGATTCAGCTAATTCCTCTGTGCTCTTTCTTCTATTAGATACAGTCCCAGAGGGAGGGGCTGGGGGATGGGACTGGAGGGATGCCGGCAGCACTGGCCTCAGCTGACTAAGGAGATCCGGGGGCCTGCGCTATCACACATGTGCGAGGACCCTTAAGGCGGAATCGAGGGGGCCAGTTAGAGGCAGTCCTTGCTGCCTCAAGTGAGTATGGATCACCGTCGGGTGGGGAGCACGCTGACCCCTGAGAAGTACTGTTAGGAGGATGTGTTCCTCCCTCGGCTTCAAGGACGTGGGTGGGCTTCAGGGCTCCAGTTCCCCTCCAGGCCTCCAGGTCCGACTGCACCTCAGCGGCCTTGCAGACCCGCCTTCCTGTCCCAGAACTTGCCAGGCTCCAGGAAGAATCCAGACAGCAGAGATGGTGCCTGAGGGCTCCAGCTTGAAAAGTGCTGTTCCTGGGAACCCAACAGTGGAGGGAGGAAGGGTGGAGGGAGTGGGGGGGTGGGGTCGGGAGGGGTGGCTGCCCTGGGAGACGTTGAGAGAGAAATATCGCCCCCCACACCCCCTGCCCCTGCAACTGACCCATTGATGCCATAGGATCTCAGGGCCTTTTAGTCAGAGATGCCTCTGCTTCTTTACTCCTGTGTTCAAAACTATGCAAAACCAACTCTTCATCCTCTTGCTGCCTTGCCAGGACTTTTAAAGCACTGTTCTTTTGAAGCACTCGTTCCCTAAACTGCAGTTTGGAGCTGTCCCAGCTATTTAAAAGTGTTCTCCTTAAACTGAGACTAAATCCTACTCTTTTGGAAAAACGGCCTTCACTTCACTGGAGATCGTCTTTTCTGCCCATTCCTTCCTTCTACTGCCCTCTTAAGAACCCCTGTGCTCAAAGAGCTTGGTGATTTATTTTTTGCTTGATGTCAAAAAGAAACCTTCCCCATGCACCCCAAAAAGCTTTCCTGGAACATAGGTGTTTCACAACCATGACAGTGTTTTGCAGTTAGTATACACTGGGTAGAGTGCCTAGCAATCCCTCCAAGAGCCAGAGGTGAGCAGACCTTTACTTATTTGATTGGATGCCCTTCAAGTTTAGGAAGGTCCCATTCTTATGACCCAGCAGGTAAGACAGAGCCCTGGATGGCTGTGGCTGTGATTAGATAACTTCTGATGATTTTATTTCCCTTACTGAGCTGCTGCTTCTAGGTTAAATTCGTTTTATTACCTGTCCATTTTTAAAGAAAGGCTGACAAAGTCACTGTAATAGGTCAGGAGTCTGAACTCAGGGTTGGTCAAAGGTACTCACAGGGAGGAAGGTGGATAAAAATAGGTGGGTAAAATAGGAGGGTTGGCAAGTACAGCCAGGACACCCGTGTTCATCATGCATACTAATAAAGGCCAGAATCTCCTCATTTATCTCTGGTGGGAAGTTCTGATGGTTTCACAGGATCAAACTCAAATCATATTCAAACTAGGGGATTTCCCTGAGCATAAAAGGAAGTATCCGTCCCTAGCAGGAGTCGCTGCAGAGGAATAAAGACGTAGATGTAGAGAACGGACCTGAGGACACAGGGAGGGGGAAGGGTAAGCTGGGATGAAGTGAGAGAGTGGCATGGACATATATACACTACCAAAGGTGAAATAGATAGCTATTGGGAAGCAGCTGCATATAGCACAGGGAGATCAGCTCAGTGCTTTGTGACCACCTAGAGGGGTGGGATAGGGAAGGTGGGAGGGAGACACAAGAGGGAGAGGATATGGGGATATATGTATACGAATAGTTGATTCACTTTGTTATACAGCAGAAGCTAACACAACAAGGTAAAGCAATTATACTCCAATAAAGATGTTAACAACAACAACAACAACAACAACAACAACAACAACAACAACAACACCCAAAATCTAAGTCAATCAAGCCAACGGAGACAATGTATGTGTTTACAGTTCAAGAAATCCACAAGGGAATCCTTTATTCTGTAGGCAATGAATGGTCCATTCGAAAAGGAAAAAACTTTCTAAAATGTTGTCTTTCCATTTATTGTTCAGAACATCATTTTTATACCTCTGCATTTCTTACTATTCAAAGCCAAGTCACGTGAGTTACAGGGAAGCAGCTGATGGATTTAAAGTTGGGTCACTTGATTTAAAAACCAGTGGCAGTTGATTGATTTAAATCCCGGTCATATGACATGAGGAGGGGGTGCTAAAAACTGCTTTTTCATCTCTGGCTCAGAATATCATATTTACCTTGGTTTTTCTTATGATTTAGAAAACTTGAGCTGTCTCTCCTTGGAATCATCAGGAGAAAAATACAGTATTTCAGGTTCATTCTTGAAACCAACTTCTCACGGTTAAGGTGTATTGGCTAAAAGATCTTCCTTCCTTCTTGAAGAGATTCCAAACCTCTGTAAGACACTTCATTGTAATTGGAGAAAAAAGAAGAATGAATTCAGGCCAGCAGCTGCAGGAGGCCAAGGCAGCCCCCAGGACTAGGGAAGGAGGAGGAGGAAGGGCTGAGAGTTGCCATTAGAGCAGACAACCTCCAGAGGGCGCTGAAGCACCGGCAGAGCCCACCTGCCACTCCCAGTTTGGCACTCCAGGGTCAGATTTGGGTTTGGAGTTGGGGTTGCTGTAACCCCAAGGAGGTGAGCAGAGAGGAGGAGTTGATTACCGGTCTCCTCTGACTCTCTGACTCAAATTGCCTGGCTTCACAGGGGGGACAGGGTTTTGCTTTCAGCAAACTGATGGGGCACTTCCAGGCTGGTCGGGTTGCCCAGTGGCCCGACAGCCTGACAGGCTGACTGCGGTGTGACCGCCCTGTGTTTCTCCAGAATCTGTGCATCAGGAGGTGCATGGGTGTGGGAGCCCATCCACCGCCCCTCCCCCCAAGGGGGATGGCACCTTCCCTGGCTGTACCCTATGATCACCAGGTACTTGAAATGAATGCAAGTTCTTTGACTTCAAGGAAAAGCTCACATAACCGTTTCTTCCTCATAATGTGTGGGATTTACTATAATGGAAGGACATTAGAAAGAACAGGTAGAAAACTCACCTGTTGGTCTCCATGTAGGAGTTTATTTTGCATGAATCCCTCCTACGTGAGTAGATAGCAGAGGTTTATTTTTGTTCCCGTGTGTGTAGTTGTGGCAGAGGATGTAGGTATGGTGATTTGAAGCCCTCAAAGAAATATTCTCAGAACTCTCAAGATTTCTCTTGATCGGAACCGAAAGAGACCTGGAAAAGGAGGAAAAGAAAAGGAAGAGGGAGAACGAATGACTGTTTCTCAGTAAATTCACCTTCCTGGTTGATTGTTCTGTCTTCTCATTTCTTTTAACTTCTATGTATGTCTAATGGAATAATGTAGAAAGGCTGATTTTTATGCTTTAAAAGATTTTACATCACAAAGAAACTAGAAGTGGCTAACAGAACTTATTCAAATCAATTTTGCATAGAGACTTTGATATTAAATTTGTATATTAAAATGGGTTTATCCCAATTTTCTCTTTCTTTTTGAGTGAATATTTGTAACATATTTTTGTAGATAATAATTTATCCTAGATATACAAAATTGTGAGAATGGGTACCATTTTTTACCACTGAAATGATTTCTTTTAAATGAATAGATTGTACACTTTAAATGCCAATGTTGTGTCTTACGTGTTGTTTTTTAATTCCTTGATTTCCAAAACTTGTGTATATTTAATTGATTTCTATCTAATAATCTGTGTCTCCCCTTTATTGTTTCTTACTTTATATTTTATTGATGTATAGTTAATTTACATTATTATATTAGTTTCAGAGGTACAGCATAGTGATTCATAAATGTTTAGGTTCTTCTCCACTTACAGTTATTATAAAAGAGTGGCTATATTCCCCATGCTATACAGTACATCACTGTAGATTATTGATTTTATACATAGTGGATTGTACCTCAAAATCTCCTACCACTATTTTGCTCCTCCACCCTATCTCTCCCTGCTGGTAACCACTAGTCTGTTCTTTAATCTGTGAGTCTGTTTTTTTGTTGTTATTGTATTCCATTTTTTAGATGCCACGTGTAAGTGATAACATACCATGCTTGTTTTCTCATACCATGCCATGCTTTTTTTCTCATACCATGCCATGCTTGTTTTCTCTGCGGCTTATTTTACCAAGCATAATACCCTCCAAATCCATCCATGTTCTTGCAAATGGCAAAATTTCATTTTTGGCTGAAGTCATCATAAAAAAATCATTTTTTATCCACTAAGCTATTGATGAACACTTAGTTTGACTCTATATCTTGGCTATGGCAAATAACACTGTTATGAACATTGGTGTGCAGTTATTTTTTTTTGAAATAGTGTTTTTGTTTTCTTCTGATATACCCAACAGTGAAATTGCTGGATAGTATGGTAGTTCTATTTTTAGTTTTTTGTGGAACCTCCATTCTGCTTTCCACAGTAGCTGCACTACTTCACATTCACATCAAGGGTGTACAAGAGTTTCCCTTTCTCCACATCCTCACTAACCTTTGTTATTTGTGATCTTTTGGATGACAGCCATTCTGACAAGACTGAGGTGATATATCTCATAGTTTTGATTTGCATTTTACTGCTGATTAGCTATGTTTAGCATCTTTGTGAGTTCTGGCTGTCTATATGTAGTTTTTCCTTGGAAAAAAATGTCTATTTAGGTCTTCTCATTTTTTTAAAAAAGATTTTGGGTGTTTTTTTTTTTGATATTGAGTTGTATGTGCTGTTTCTGTAGTTTAGGTATGAACCCTTGCTTGGTCATCTTTTTTGATGTTAACCTCTTATCATGTGCAAATATTGTCTCTCCCTCAGCAGGTTGTCTTTTCATTTTGTCTTTGGTTTCCTTTGCTGTGCAAAATCTTTTAAGTTTAGTGAAGTCCCATTTGTTTATTTTTGCTTTTGTTTCATTTGCCTTAGTAGACTGAACCTAAAACTGTTGCTATCATTTATGTTGAAGAATGTTCTATATTTTCCTCTAGGGGTTTTATGGTTTCTGGTCCTACATTTAGGTCTTTATTCAGTTTTGCATTTATTTTATATATGGTGTGCTAAAATAATCTAATTTTATTCTTTTCCATGTAGCTGACCAGTTTTCCCAGTACCACTTATTGAAGAGACAGTTTTTTCTCCATATTGCCTGCTTTGCCATAAATCAATTAAATATAAGTGTGTGGGCTTATTTCTGGGATCTCTATTCTATTCCAGTGATCTTTGTGTCTGTTTTTGCTCTGGTACCTTTCTCTTTGATTACTGTCGCTTTGCAGTATAGTCTGAAGTCAAGGTGCGTGATGCCTCCAGCTGTGTTCTTTCTCAAGATTGTTTGGCTATTTGGGGTCTTTGTGTTTCTATACAAATTTTAAAATTACTTTTTCAAGTTCTGTGAAAATGCTTTGGTATTCTGATAGGGATTGCATTAAATCTGTAGATTGTCTTTGGTAGTATGGTTATTTTAACAGTATTAATTCTTCCAGTCGATGCACATGCTATATTTTTCCATCTTTTTGTGTTGTCTTCAACTTCTTTCACCAATGGCTGATAGATTTCTGAGCACATGTCTTTTACCTGCTTAGGTGTGTTTATTCCTAGGTATCTTATTCTTTTTGATGTCATTGCATATGGTATAGTTTTCTTAATTTTTCTTTCTGACAGCTTTGAGTTTTGTTTTTTCTTCTTTTTCTAATTCCTTCAGGTGTAATGTTAGGTTGTTTATTTGATATTTTTCTTGATTCCTAAGAATAAGCTTGTATCACTATAACGTCCCCCTGTGAACTGAGTTGGCTGTGTCCCATAGATTTTGGATCATTGTGTGTTCATTTTCATTTGTCTTGGGTATTTTTAGAATCCCTCTTTAATTTCTTCAGTGTTCCTTTCTTCCCCTTTTATTCCCTTCATCTGTGATTTGAGGACTATCTTTAATATTATGTTTGGATTTCTTTCAGTTTTGTTTGTGTGTGTGTGTGTGTGTGTGTGTGTGTGTGTGTGATTATTTAAGTTGCTGAGCTCTTAATTTCACATGGACACTAACAACCTTGCATTGTTACTCTGCTCCCCCACAGTTACTGAATTTGACCTTATATTTTACATCTACTTGTTTTGTGTGTCCCTTAACTTCTTATTGTGAATATAGATGATTTTATTACTGCTTTTTTTTTTTTTTTCATCCTTCCTATTAGCTGTGTCCATGGTTGATTTACTACCTTTGTTGAATATTTGCCTTAACCAATGAGGTTTTTCCTTTAGTAAGTTTCCTTTCCTAATTTTTATGTTTCAATCGTGACCTTTTCTTTTTCACTTAGAAAAGCCCCTTTAAGATTTCTCATAAAGCTGGTTTGGCGATGCTGAGCTCTTTTAGTTTTGCTTCTCTGTAAAACTTTAGATCTCACCATCAAATCTGAAGGAGAGCCTTGCTGGGTAGAGTAATTTTGCTTATAGGCTTTTCCCTTTCATGACTTTAAATATACCATGCCACTCCCTTCTGGCATGCAGAGGTTATCCTGAAAAGTCAGCAGATAACTTTATGCAATTTCCCATGTTTGTAACTTGTTGCTTTTCCTTTGCTCCTTTTAATAGTGTCTTTTCATCTTTATTTTTTTTTTTTTCCATTTTAATTACAATGAGTCTTGGTGTGGTCCTCTTTGGGTTGATCCTGTTTTGGCCTCACTGTGTTTACTGGACTTGGATGTCTGTTTTCTTTCCCAGGTTAGGGAAGTTTTCAACTCTTATGTCTTCAGGTATGTTCTACACTGCTTTGTCTTTCCTTTTTGCTTCTGGGACCAGTATAATGCAAATATTAGTACACTTGATGTTGTTTCACAAGTCTGTTCAACTTTCCTCATTTCATTTTAATCTATTGTTTTACCGTTCATCTTCAGTGATTGCCAGTACTCTGTCCTTCAGTTTTCTGATTCATTCCTCTGTATCATTTAGTCTACAGTAGTTTCCTTTAATGTATTTTTCATTTCAGTTATTGTATTCCTCATCTCTGTTTTGTTGTTCTTTAATGGCCTAACTCTTTTTAAAAAAATTCTAACTTCTTGCTCTGGCCGTCCATTCTTCTCCTGAGTTCTTTGATCATCTTTACAGTCATTACCTTGAACCCTTTGTTGAGGAGATTGGCTATCTCCACTTCACTTAGATCTTCTTCTGAATTCTTATCTTGGTCCTTCATTTGGATCGTGTTTCTGTGTTACCTCATTTTTCTTAACTTCCTGTTTTTATTGCTATGTGTGTAGTAGGTTCGTTACATTTCCTGACCTTGGGGAAGTGGCCTTTTGTAGGAGCCGTCCTATGGGTCCCAGCAGCCGCCTCTCCCCTGGTCACTAGAGCTATATATTCTAGGTGTACCCCCTATGTGGGCTGCTTGGGCTCTTCTGCTGTGGTGGGCTGACTACTGTGGGTAGTCTGGTAGGCTTGGCTGCCCCCAGACTGCTTGTTTGCCAGGCTCTGCCTTGTATGGAGGCTGCCTGTGCTGCTTGGTGAGACTAAATCATAAGGCAGCTGGCTGCACAACTCTGGGGGACACCAAATCTGGTGCTGGTTCACTTATGGGTAGAATTGCAGTCCAGGTGATATCAGGGCTAGTGCCCAGTCACTGGTTCTGGGGCTATGCTGGCTACTGGGAGGAAGAGACAGGTTCTGCGTTCTGGCTGCAGGGCCCAGGAGCCACAGAGTTGGTGTTGGATCACTGTTCCTGACACAGCTCTCTGCAGGGCCGGGGGTATCCCTAATCTTGTGTTGGCATTCTGATGGGCAGGGTCAGGACCCAGCTGAGTCCATGGCTGCTTCTGGCCTGCAATTAAGTGGCCTGGTTACACAGGCTGCTGGGCTGTGGTATTCCTGGAGCTGGTGTGTGCCTGTTGGTGTATGAGGCTGACCCCACTGCTAAAGCAGGTTTGCTGTTGGGTAGGTCCAAGCTCCATCCAGTCCGTGTGCAGTTACCACCTGCCGATGGTGAGGCTGACTCCAAGGCCAGAGCAGGCTCACTTGTCAGAGGGCCCAGGGACTCTGGGGCTGGTGCCTGTCCACTGAGGTGTGGAGGCTGGTCCTGGGGCTTTTGGTGGCTGGACCCATGTCCAGGGGCAGCTGTGCACTGAGAGGATCTGAAGGCAGCCTGTTTGCTGGTGGATGGGGCTATGCCCCTGCTCAGTTAGTTGCTTGGCCTGCAGCATCCTAGTACTTGTGTCTGTAGTCTGGTGGAAATGGGTGGGGCTCGGTCCTGAGGCTGATAAGCTACAGGGAAGATTCTGAAATTATGCTTGCTGGTACCAGCGTCCACGAGGTAGAAGGAGCTCCCCCGAATGGCTGCTGCCAGTGTCTCTGTCCCTGAGGCTGTGCTGTAGTTGCCTCTTGCCTCTCTGGGAGACTCTCCAAGATCAGGAGGTAGGTGTGACCCGGGATCCTTTCAAATGACTGCTTCTGTTCTGATTCTCAGATCATGTGGGATTTTGTGAGCATCTTTTAAGAGTGGAATCTCTATTTCCCACAACCCTCTGGCTCTCTGGAAAATAAGCACTACTGGTCTTCAAAGCACAACACTCTAGGAACTCTTCTTTCCACAACAGGATCCCTGGGCTTGGGAGCCTGATGTTGGCTTCATACCCCTTGCTACCTGGGAGCACCTCTGAAATTGTAATTATTCTCCCATTTGTGGGCCACCCACTTGGTGGTATGGGTCTTGACTCTATTGAGATTTTGCCCTTCCTTTCTGTCTTGTCGAGGTGCCTTCCTTATATCTTTAGCTGTAAAACATCTTTTATGGTAGGTCCCGGCCTTTTTCATCAATTGCTGTTCTGTAAACAGTTGTGACTTTGGTGTGCCCATCAGAGGCATCAAGCTCTGGGTCTTTGAATGCTACCATGTTGGACAATCTCTCTACTTCATTCTTAAATCATATTATTTAAGTTTTCTTAGTATCTTATTTGATTAGCGACAGTTTGAAATTTATTATCACTCATGTTTACTTCGCCTGTTTAAAAAAATTGAATAGTGCATTCATTCAGTTTGAAATGAAGGTAGTGACCTGTGAATTTCCATACCTCAAAAATCAAGGATAGGACAAAAGCCTTTTCTACTTGTGTTACCCTCAAACTCTGCACCCCAACCCAGCCTGGGGATTAACCTCTTGCACCCATGCTCACCTTCTGTTTTCGGACCGTTAACCATCATTGCATCTGTATGTGTGTTGACAAAGTGAACTCTAGTCTTTGCAGTTTTTGTGTTTTGTTTTTTTGGTTTAGGGAACAGTCCTACTATGAATGTACATTTACTGCTCTACTGAAGTTCATATATAAACCTGTCAAGCACATTACCAGAATTAGAATTGCTTTTGTATATACACTTTGATAAATTTTAGAGACAATGGTAGAACAGAAGTAAATTGTATTTCAAATGCCACAATATTCTCACACCATGAAAACCCTTCCCTTTTTAATATATTTGTGTGTAGTTTATCTTTATGCCCATACTATATTTCCCAGAGATGGGTAAGTGTTATGTTTCTTGCTGGCACATTTACCGTATTGTTCAAAGTCAGGTGTTTAGTGGTTTTAGCATGATCCTATTTCCATGAACTCGCAAATACAAGATCTTCTCTCACACTGTCTTTTACTCCCTGCTGTTTTATATTGCCCTCCTAATTCTCAGTCCTGGTCTTTCTTTATGTTCTTCATCAACCTGGATAGGTTATACTATTTTCTCCCTTATTCAAGACCAATAGAATAGACTAGAATACAACACCCAGAAATAAACCCTGATATATGGCCAAATGATTTTTGACAAGTTGCCAAGACTTTTCAAACTAGAAAGGATAGTATTTTCAACACATGGTGCTGAGAAGTCTTGTGGGCAACATGCAAAAGAAGGAAGGTGGACCCTTACCTAACATCATATGCAAAAATTAATGAAAACGTATCAAGAAACTAAATATAAGACCTAATAATATAAAAAAGTCTTAGAAGAAGATACAGGACAAGAGCTTCATGATATTGGATTTGGCAGTGTTTTCCTCCCTTTGAAACGAAGGAACAACAAAGGTACAGCTAACAAAAAAATAAACAATTTGCAGTACATAAGTTAAAAAAAATGTGTATCAAAGAAATGTAAACAGAATAAAATGGCAACCCACAAGATGGGAGAAAATATTTCAGAGCCATCTATCTGACAAGAGATTTCTATTCAGAATATACAGAGAACTCCTACAACTGAACAAAAAGCAAACACCCTGATTCAAAAATGGATAAAAGACTTGAATAGATGGTTCTTCAAAAAGATGTACAAATGACTAAGCACTTGAATAGATGCTCCATATCACTAAATGCATGTTTATATATTTGTGTGCATGCATACACACACAAGCACACACACACATACACAAGCAGAAAACAACTATTGGTGAGGATGTGAGGGAGTTGGAACCATTGTGCTATGTCAGAGGGAATGCAGAATGATACAGCTGCTTTGCAAAAGAGTATGGCAATTTTTCAGATATTGAAAAATAGAATTACTACATGATCCAGGAATTTTACTATGAGGTATACCCAAAGGTATTGAAATCAGGGTCTTAAAGAAATATTTGTACTCCAGTGTTTAGAGCAGTAATAATCACAGTGGCTAAAATATGAAAGCAACCTAAGTGTTCATCCACTAGTTCCTGGATAAGCAAAGTGTGGTATACCCATATAATACAATATTATTCAGAGTTAAAAAGGAAAAGATCTAGGAATATGCTACAACATGGATGAATCTTGAGGAAATTTAGCTACCAAAAATGTCATTTTTGTGACTTTTAGTGAGTCATAACAATACAACTACTTATTTCAATTATATGGGGGTACTTAGTGTAGTCAAAACCACAGAAATTGGGAGGGTAATGACGCTTTTCAGGTGGTTATGGAACAAAAAGGAAAGTTATATTTAAAGGATATAGAGTTACAGTTTTAAAACGTAGAAAAGAATTAGAAAGATAAATGGTGATGTTGATCGCCCAATAATATGAATGCATTTAATATCACTGAACGGTGCACTTTATAATAACTAACATGTTATATTTTATGTTATTTGATTTTACCAACATACAAAATTGGGAAAGAATGTAATATCAGGAAAGGGAGTGGACCTGGGATAGAGCAGAGAGTAATCAGAAGGGTGAGACACTGCATATGTTGAAGAAGAAGAGCTGAGAGTCTTCATTGGCCAGAAGAGACTTTATAAAAGAGAAAAAAAAATTACTCTGAGGGTGTATTAGATAGATATCTGTGGGTGTGCTGCTATCTCCCATGGGTTATCTTAAAGAGTCTTTAATAAAGTCCATAAGGCTTGCTGAGGCTTTTTTAAAAACTGGATTCCCTAGGAGATAATTAGAGGGTGGTACTTAAGTCTATGTCTAGGTTGACAGATTTTGCAGGAAAGACGAACCTGAGAACAGTGGAGGTCTTAACAGTGTAAGTACATGGAAATTAGAAAAAAATAATAATAATAATAAAGGGAATTAGGAAAACTTTGGACTTTGAAGGTCATGTATTATTACTGAGTCAGACCTGAGGTTTCTAAGGAGTTATATACACAGTTGCTATTTGGATTACTTGTCGATAAAGATAAGGGGAAAAACTAGAGTCGTTCCCAAGTATAGGTAAGATATAATGAGAGGATGGAGGTGGAAAGTAGGGAGACCCAGAGAAAAGTGGGAAGGTCATATTGGGCCAAGATGGTGGTAATATCCAACAGAACAGACGGTAGGACAGACTATGGATTCATCTTTTTTATTTCGCCTCCCCCCCTCATCCTTAATAATTCTTTGGGAATATTTCACTGCTCTGTGATGCAGGTACAGAATTCGAGTGAGGAGGCTACACCTTCAGTGTCCAGCTGTCTGAGTCCTCAGTGCGCTTCAAATGATGGAGAACTATTGCTTCTTTATGAGAAGGATTAGTACCTCGTAGCTAAGCTTAAGCTGGAGATTATGCAATATTGATTCCATTTTATATATACTGTTGGCATGGAGGTTCCTCCTCCTCTTTTCTTGAACATTATGAAATGAATCTATATTTCTCAGTATTTGGGTATATCAGATATATACGTTAAGTAAAGGAATCTTATATATTGCCCCCTGCATAGTTTGCTCTTTCTTGTTTCTCTTTTACCTTTACTAAATTAGCACAGGGAGAGACCTTGAAATGTTCTAATCAGGAGAGATTAGAACATCATATTTCTAGAGAGGTTGGTTGGACAGAGCAGGGGTCCCAGTGAGAATCCAAGCTTCTGTTTCTACTTGGAAGTGTACCTGTGTAGAATAGAGGGCTCCAGGAAATATCCTAGAATATTCCAATGTCCCTGTGGGAGACCATTAAGAGAGGCAGGATCTGGTACCAGATCAGTGTACTATGACATGTTTGTCAGTCATCTGATGTGAGATTCTCAGAGCCAATCCCATATGGTAGGGCTGAGTGCAGAGTGATGAAGAACCTGTGAAAGCCTTTGATTGCATGTTAAAGATGAAGCTCTGATTTCGGGGAGAATTTTCTTACCTGACTGAATGTCACCCTTCTGTGGGGATGAGATTCTGTGCTTTTCCTCTGTTGATGACCACTGACTGCAAATCATTAGAGGATCATGTCTAGAAAGCATTCTTTATTTAATTTCTTAAAGAAGAAAGCATAGAAAACATTTTTATCCACTTTCAAATTGAGGATCAAGGGGAATGACATCAGTGAAAATGTCAGAGCAGGGAGCTCTGGCTTGTGTCCATCCCCAGAAACACTGACATACGTGGTAAAACCTGTCAAAATGACCTTATCAACACATGTAAGTTTTCTTTTCTTTTCACGCTGTAGATTTATCTTTCATTGAAACTTTACTTACTACAGGATGTGGAGAATAAGCAGGGAAGTAAAAACTGTATTTCGTGATGAGAGAATCACTAAGTCACATTAGCTGTTCTGAACTCTGCCTTACTCACCGTGACTCTAATTAAAACAAACAAACAAACAAAACACTTTTTTTTTTTTTTTTGGTAAGTCAGTTCTGACATTTCCTCGTTAAAGACAAGGTAACAGATACAGACTTAGATCTACCAGAATTGAGCAAACTTTTGATTGTACCTGTGTTGAACATATGAGCATGACCTGCTACAAATCTTCATTATACTTATTGCCACAACGGACAAATTCCCTTTTTCCACTCCTGATATGTTGCATGTAAGGAATGCATAGGTCACTAACCCCAGCTGGTCACAGGTAAACTCTGCCACATGGATTACTGCATGTTTTCCTGCTGGAAGACCACACATTCTCGAGGATCATGCCTGCAGAGTATCTGGGCTCTTCTTTTTTTCTGGATAAAGGTTAGATAATCACCTAATTTTATGAGAAATATATAAATTGTATTTGCATATTCTTCAGGTTTTTATTTATCCATTCTCTTTCAAGTCCTAAGTGCAAATATTAAAGTGATTTCCAAGAGGGTGGTAAAGAAGACAGCTCCAAAATTAGCAATAAATCATAATACAATTTTGAATGCATTAATGTGTGATTAATATGTAGATACTTATGTAAATGCAAGTTTAGTAATGCTTTGTGGAGAGCTTCAGAATCTAGGTATTAAAAAAAAAAAAAAAAGAAGGAGTTCTTGAAACTCTCAGGGAATTATAGAGAAGTCTTTGTGTCTATAAATATCATTCTGAAATAATGCATATTCTCAGAAATAAACTAGGCATAACATTGTAGGAAAAAACTTCATGAAATGAAAGAGCATGTGAGATGGCCGTACAAGAAAAATAATATTCTCAGAGAATGATGAACAGTGTGGAGTTCAGCAGAAGGGTCATACACATTCAGAGAGCAAAACTTTGGAGAGCCTAATTGTGAGTTCCTCATATTTCATCTTTGGAGACACGGTAGTCATTTGAAATATGATGTTATAAGATGATGTTAACATACTTAAATACTTTCGTTTAGAAATGACCACTTAGAACCAGAGTAAATGAAAGAGAACACAAAATTATGTTTATGTTGATTTTTAAAGACCTCAGGTGAGTGCTGATTATTTAAAAATGCATGATGTCTTTCACTGCAAAGTAAAGGAGCTGTTACAGTGGAGGATTACTGGACTGAATGTCAATATTATGACATAGTATGAGTGTGTTTCGTGTTTGGTAATTGCAATCATTGTTGCTTTTGTTGTGGTCATCCATTTACAGTGTTTGGTGTCAGTTGATTTATCTCTTGTAAAAATAAAATACAGTCTGTGTGTGTGTGAAAAAAAAACATACATGATGTCTTGACTAAAGTTGTATGGAATTTGAGATCTGGAAAAAAGCATTTCTTTTCTGTAATGCTAGGATGATAATTGGACATTTTTGCAAGAAAGAGATTTCAGGATGCAAATCTCGTGTCTCTAAGGTGGGAAGTCAGTTCATGGTGGAACATTCTATTAAACTTGTGTGAGTGGAGAAATATTTCTTTGGAAGGATTAGGTCACGAATCCCTTTTTAATAGTTAATGGTTTATAGCATACCGAATGAGCAAAATGGCTATTTCTGAACTTTAGAAAAAAATAATATAGTTTTTTCTGCATTTATAACATGAGGCTGATGTAAAATATCAAAAATTCTTTATTTTGAAAAGCAATGTAATCAATTTGGCATAATTCATATATATTGAACCTGTTGTACACACACACACAGAAAAACTTACATTCAGAAAATTGTTTGCACTTAAGAAATATTTTCAAGTGTAGTTGATTTACAATGTTGTGGGTTTTTTAAATACATGTTTATTGGAGTATACTTACTTTATAACACTGTATTAGTTTCTGCTTTACAACAAAGTGAATCAGCTATATGTATACATATAATCCCCATATCCCCCCCCCCCTTGAGCCTCCCTCCCACACTCCCTATCCCACCCCTCTGGGGGACATAAAGCACCGAGCTGATCTCCCTGTGCTATGTGGCAGCTTACCACTAGCTATTTTACATTTGGTAGTGTATATATGTCAGTGCTACTCTCTCACTACGTCCCTGTCTCCCCTTGCCCCCTGTGTCCTTAAGTCCGTTCTCTACATCTGTGTCTTTATTCCTGCCCTGTCACTAGGTTCGTCAGTACCATTTTTCTAGATTCCATATATATGTGTTAGCGTACGGTATTTGTTTTTCTCTTTCTGACTTACTTCACTCTGTATGACAGACTCTAGGTCCAACCACCTCACTGCAAATAACTCAATTTTGTTCCTTTTTATGGCTGAGTAATACTCCATTGTATAGATGTGCCACATCTTCTTTATATATTCATCTGTCGATGGACATTTAGGTTGCTTCTATGTCCTGGCTATTGTAAATAGTGCTACAGTGAACATTGTGGTACATGTATCTTTTTGAATTATGGTTTTCTCCGGGTATATGCCCAGTAGTGGGATTGCTGAGTCATATGGTAGTTCTATTTTTTAGCTTTTAAGGAATCTCCATACTGTTCTCCATAGTGGCTGTATCAGTTTACATTCCCACCAACAGTTCAGGAGGGTTCCCTTTTCTCCACACCCTCTGCAGCCTTTACACATTGTTGTATTAATTTCTGCTGTGCAGCAAAGTGATTCAGTTTTATATCTATCTATATATCTATCTATATCTATATATCTATATCTATATATCTATATATATTCTTTTCCATTATGGTTTATCACAGGATATTGAATATAGTTTCCTGTGCTATACAGTAGGTCTTGGTGGGTTGTCCATCCTATGTAGAATAATTTGCTTCTGCTATTCCAAAACTCCCAATCTTTCCTTCACTCTCTCCTTGGCAACCACAACTCTCTTTTCTATATCTGTGTGTTTGTTTCTGTTTCGCTGACATGCTCATTTGTGTCCTGTTTTCGATTCCACATATAAGTGATATTATATGGTATTTGTCTTTCTCTCTCTGACTTACTTCACTTAGTATCATTATCTCTAGGTCCATCCATGTTGCTGCAAATGACATTATTTCATTCTTTTTTATGTCTGAGTAATATCTTTTCTATACGTATACCACACCTTCTTTATACACTCATTTTTCAATGAACATTTAGGTTGTTTCCATGTCTTGGCTGTTATAAATAGTGCTGCTATGAACATAGGGTTTCATGTATCTTTTTGAATTATAGTTTTGTCTAGATATATGTCCACAAGTGGGATTGCTAATTCATATGGCAACTCTCTTTATAGTTTTTTTGAGGAACCTCCATACTGTTTTCCATAGTGGCTGCACCAACTTACATGGCCACCGAAAGTGTAGAAGGGTTCCCTTTTCTCCATACCCCCTCCAGCATTTGTTAATTGTAGATTTTTTTTCAATGATGACCATTCTGATCAGTGTGAAGTGATACCTCATTGTAATTTGGATTTGCATTTATCTAATAATTAGTGATGATGAGCATCTTTTCATGTGCCTATTGGCTCTCTGTATGTCTTCTTTGGAGAAATGTTTATTTAGGTCTTCTACCCATTTTTCCATTGAGTTATTTGTTATTTTGTTATTGAGTTGTATGAGCTGTTTGTATAGTTTGGAAATTAAGCCCTTGTCAGTCTCATCATTTGCTAATATTTTCTCCCAGTCCATAGGTTGTATTTTCATTTTGATTATGGTTTCCTTTGCTGTGCAAAAGCTTATAAGTTTGATTAGTTCCTGTTTCTTTTTTGCTTTTACAGTAAGTCCCCTACATATGAACAAGTTCTGTTCCAAGAGTGCGTTTGTAAGTTCAATTTGTTTGTAAGTCCAACAAAGTTCGCCTAGGTACCCAACTTACACAGTCGGCTATATGGTATTGTACCGTAATAGGTTTATAATACTTTTCACGCAAACAATACATAAAAAACAAGCACAAAAACAAAGAAAGCATTTTTATCTTACAGTACAGTAACTTGAAAAGTACAGTAATACAGTACAACAGCTGGGATACTCGGGCTGATATCGAGGGAACAGGCGAGCAGAGTTACTGATTGGAGGAGGGAGGGGAGGTGGGAGATGTTATGGGTGAAGGATTATCAGCAGTAGGAGACAGAGGGCAAGCTGCAATTTCACTCATACCTGACGTTGATGGCAAAGGTTCTGGTTCCTTGCTGGATTTAATTCCATCTACCCTCTTGAAAGAATGATCCATTGATGTCTGGGTAGTAGCTCTTTTTTTCTCATCATAGATGACAAGGTAACACTGGATTGCAATCTGAATGGCTGCTGCCACCTTTGGGTCCCATTCTAGGTTCGGGTCCTGTGCCTCAAAAACTAACAGTGCTTCCTCAAATAACGAAGATTCCCTTGCCATTTTCTGTGTCGTGAATCTCTTCAGTTCTTCAGTTACTTTTTCTTCCTCCTGTCCCTCTTCATCCTTTCTCTGGGCCTCCAATTCCATCAGTAAGCTGCTCATGTTGCACAGCAAGGAGTTCAGCGAAATCGTCCTCTTGCAGATCTAGCTCCAGCTTCTCGCTGAGGGTCACTACGTTGCTGAAGACCTCTTCGGACTTCTGATCTACCTTCTCAAATCCACAAAAATCATGAACAAACTGTGGGCAAAGGTTCTTCCAAACCCCATTCATCGTGACCGCCATACCCTCACACCACGCAAAGTCAACGTTTTTTATGGTCTTGTAGATGTTATAGTCCTCCCAAAGTTGTCCCTAGGTTGTTCCTGATTTGTCACTTACCTTTACTGCCTAACAAAAAGTGTGACATAAATAATATTTCTTGAAAGTCGCTATAACGCCCTGGTCCATAGGTTGGATGAGCAACGTAGTATTTGGTGACAGATGCAGTACTTTGACGTTGGGATGAAAGTCATCCATGAATGGGGGGTGGCCCAGAGCATAGTCGAGCAGCAAAAGAATGTTTTGCTGGAACGTCCTTCTCCAAGCAATATTTCTCTACATCTGGGATAAAGTGGTGGCAAAACCAGTCCTGGAACGTGGCCTGTGTAATCCGGGATTTGGGGTTACGCTTCCACACAACAGGAAGAGAGCCCTTGGCTATGTTTTTAAGGGTTCTTGGGTTCTGTGAATGATAAACTAAGAGAGGTTTCAGCTTCAATTCACCGGAAGCATTGCCACCAAACAACAGTTAGCCTATCCTTTGCTGCTTTACAGCCCGGCATCAACTTTTCCTCCTTACTGACGTAACTTCGGTCTGGCATCCTCTTCCAGTACAGTTGTGTCTCATCCACATTAAAAACCTGGTTGGGTAAATACACACCATCATCAATAATTTCTCAAAGTGTTTCTGGAAGTTCCTGGACAGCTACCCTATCTGCACTTGCTGTCTCTCCACTTACTTTTACATTGTGAAGGCTGGCTCTAGCCTTGAACCGATGAAACCAGCCATGGCTGGCATTAAAAGATGTGCCCTCTGATTCTTTGCCGTGTTTCTTCTTCAAGTCTTCATAAAGGCTTTTAGCTTTCTCTTGAATCAGCGATAAGTTGAGCAGGACTCAGCGCTGATGTTGATCCTGCATCCGCACACTGAGAAGTTTCTCCATCTCCTCCATCACTTTTCCATGTTTCTTGTTTATTGTGTCAACATCGTCGGCCCAGCAGACTTCACATGTTCCATGATCTTGTCCTTGTTCTTTAGATTCGTGCCAATGATTGAATGATTCATATTATAAGAATGAGCGATGTCTAACATCTTTTTGCCTCGCTCCACTCTCTCAATTACTTTCACTTTTGCTTCCGTCATTATCGCTTGGCGCTTCTTAACAGTACCAGCTACATCACCTCTGCTTTTCCGCTTGCTTCCAGACATCTTGGGCTTGAAATAAAGGTACTGTACTACTGTACTCTATACAGTACTGTAAAGTACACAAAAGCACAACCACATATAGAGGAAGCACGCACGTGACAATGTATGCCAGACACGTGAACTAACTTACACGATTGGACACGCGAATGGACGTTTGCATCTTTGAAAGTTTGCAACTTGAAGGTTCGTATGTAGGTGACTTACTGTATTTGTACTGCCTAGGGAGAACTACCTAGGAAAATTTTGGTATGACTTATGTCAGAGAATGTTTTGCTTATGTTCTCTTCTAGGAGTTATAAGGTGTCCTATCTTATATTTAAGCATATAAGCCGTTTTGAGTTTATTTTTGTGTATGGTGTGAGGGTATGTTCTGACTTCACTGATTTGCATACGGCTCTCCAACTTTCAAAACACCACTTGCTGAAGAGACTGTCTTTTCCCCATTGTATATTCTTGCCTCCTTTGTCAGAGGTTAATTGACCATAGGTGTGTGGGTTTATTTCTTAGCTCTCTATTCTATTCCATTGATCCATGTATCTCTTTCTGTGCCAATACAATGCGGCTTTGATTACTGTAACTTTGTAGTATTTTCTGAAGTTTAGGAGGGTTATGCCTCCTGCTTTGTTCTTTTTCCTGGGCATTGTGTTCACATTTCTGACTTTTTATGGTTCCAGATACATTTTAGGATTATTTGTTCTAGTTCTCGGGAAAATGTCATGGGTAATTTGATAGGGATCACATTAAATCTGTAGATTGCTTTGGGTAGTATAGCCACTTTAACAGTATTAATTCCTCCCATCCAAGAGCGTGGGATGTCTTTCCATTTCTTTGAATCATCTTCAGCTTCCTTTACTAATGTTTTGTAGTTCTCAGTATATAAGTCTTTCACCTCCTTGGTGAGGTTTATTCCTAAGCATTTTATTTTTTTGATGCCATTAAAAAAAGGATTGCTTGTTTACATTTCCTTTCTGATATTTCATTGTTAGTGTAAAGAAATGCAACCAGGGACTTCCCTGGTGGCTCCGTGGTTGCGAATCCGCCTGCCAATACAGGGGACACGGGTTTGAGCCCTGATGCAGGAAGATCTCACATGCCGTGGAGTAACTAAACCTGTGTGCCACAACTACTTAGCCTGCACTCTAGAGCCAGTGAGCCACAGATACTCAGCCCATGTGCCACAACTAATTAAGCCTGCATGCCTAGAGCCCGTGCTCCACAACAAGAGAAGCCACCAAAATGAGAAGCCTGCGCACCACAAGAAAGTCTAGTCCCCACTGGCCACAACTAGAGAAAGCCCGTGCACAACAATGAAGACCCAATGCAGCCAAAATAAATTTAAAAAAAAAGAAAGAAAGACCAGGAAATGCAACCAATTTATATATGTTAATCTTGTATCCTGCTAGTTTGCTGAATTTGTTTATCAGTTCTAGTAGTGTTTGTGTGGAATTTTTAGGGTTTCCTTTATATATATTATCATGTCATCTGCATATAATGACAACTTTACCTCTTCCCTTCCAATTTGGTTAGATTTTATTTCTTTTTCTTGTCTGATTGTTGTGGCTAGGACTTCCAATATTATGTTGAAGAGAAGACGTGAGAGTGGGCATCCTTGTCTTGTTCCAGATTTTAGCGGGAAGGCTTTCAGCTTATGAACGTTGAGTATTATATTGGCTGCGGGTTTGTCATAAATAGCTTTTATTATGTTGAGATATGTTTCCTCTGTACCCACGTTGGTAAGTGTTTTTACCATGAATGGATGTTGAAGCTTTTCAAATGCTTTTTCGCCATCTATTGAGATGATCGTTTGTTTCTTGTTTTTCCTTTGTCGATGGGGTGTATCATGTTGATTGATTTGCATATGTTGAAACAGCTTTGTGAAACTGGGGTGAATCAAATTTGGTCATGGTGTACGATCCTCTTATGTGTTGTCGGATTCGGTATTCTAATATTCAGTTGAGAATTTTTTCATCTATATTTATCAATGATATTGGCCTGCAGTTTTCTTTTTTGGTAGTGTCTTTCTCTGTGTCTTTTTTTAAAGTCTTTATTGAATTTGTTCCAATATTGCTTCTGTTTTATGTTTTGGTTTCTTGTTTGTGAGGCATGTGGGATCTTAGCTCCAAAACCAGGGATCGAACCCGCAGCCCCTGCACTGGAAGGCAAAATCTTAACTGCTGGACCACCAGAAAAGTCCCCATCTGTTTTATTTGGTTTTTTTTTAAGTAAATTTCTTTCTTTATTTATTTTTGGATGCATTGGGCATTCGTTGCTGTGCTCGGGCTCTCTCTAGTTGCGGTGAGCGGGGGCTACTCTTCGTTGTGGTGTGCAGGCTGCTCATTGTGGTGGCTTCTTTTGTTGCAGATCATGGGCTCTAGGTGCGTGGGCTTCAGCAGTTGTGGCTATCTGGCTCAGTAGTTGTGGCTCGTGGGCTGTAGAGCGCAGGCTCAGTAGTTGTGGCACACAGGCTTAGTTGCTTCATGGCATGTGGGATCTTTCCAGACCAGGTCTCGAACCTATGTCCCCTGCAGTGGCAGACAGATTCTTAACCACTGTGCCACCAGGGAAGGCCCCCTCCCCATCTGTTTTTGATATCAGCGTGATAGTGGCTTCATAGAATGTCTTTGGAAGTATTCCTTACTCTTCAATCTTTTCGAAGAGTTTGAGAAGAATCAGTGTAAGTTCTGCTTTTTATATTTGGTAGAATTTGCCTGTGAAACCATCTGATCCTGGACTTCTGTTGGTAGGGAGTTTTTTTAAAATTACAGATTCTATTTTTTTTAAAATTTTCTTTATTTATTTATTTATTTATTTATTTATTTATTTAGGCTGTGTTGGGTCTTCGTTTCTGTGTGAGGGCTTTCTCTAGTTGCAGCGAGCGGGGGCCACTCTTCATCACGGTGCGTGGGCCTCTCACTACCGTGACCTCTCTTGTTGTGGAGCACGGGCTCCAGACAGTCAGGCTCAGTAGTTGTGGCTTATGGGCCCAGTTGCTCCGTGGCATGTGGGATCTTCCTAGACCAGGGCTCGAACCCGTGTCCCCTGCATTGGCAGGCAGATTCTCAACCACCGCGCCACCAGGGAAGCCCTCTATTTTGCTTTTACTGATCAGTATGTTCAAGTTATCTATTTCTTCTTGATTCAGTTTTGTTCAGCTGTAAAAAAACAAAATTTTTTTTTAAGTTATGTTAGCAGCTAAATACTTACCATGTATTAGACCACAAAAGAGAGGAGAAAAAATATTAAAATATTTTTTCAAATACAACAAGTATTGAAATGTTTTAAAGAAATTGGTATAATAATACTAATTACAATAATGACAAATTGTTCTGAACTTAAAGACTCCTTATATCTAAGATGCATATTATATGCTTATTGTTTTATTGTTTTTAAATACATGGAATGTTTTCTCCTTTGTAATGTAATTCTTGTATTTTACCTGTATATTGTGAAAAAAAAATTAGTTGCACATAATATTAAAAATTACACTTTAATAGGAGATATTAATCCATTTACATTTACTATAGTACTGAAAACACTTAGGTTTAGCGTTCCATGTCATTGAGTGCTCTTTTTTATTTATTTATTTTTAAAAAAGATTTAATTTGGGGGGGGCATAAATTATTCATTTATTTATTTATTTAATTTTAACATCTTTATTGGACTATAATTGCTTTACAATGGTGTGTTAGTCTCTGCTTTAGAACAAAGTGAATCAGCCATGCATATCCATATATTCCCGTATCTCCTCCCTGTTGCGTCTCCCTCCCACTCTCCCTATCCCACCCCTCTAAGTGGTCATAAAGCACTGGGCTGAGCTCCCTCTTCTATGCAGCTGTTTCCTACGAGCTAGCTATTTTACATTTGGTAGTATATATAAGTCCATGCCACTCTCTCACTTCGTCCCAGCTTACCCTTCCCCCTCCCCATGTCCTCAAGTCCATTCTCTATGTCTGCGTCTTTATTCCTGTCCTGTCCCTATGTTCTTCCCAACCGTTTCTTTTCCTTTTCTTTTTAGATTCCACATATATGTGTTAGCATACAGTATTTGTTTTTCTCTTTCTGACTTACTTCACTCTGTATGACAGACTCTAGGTCCATCCATCTCACTACAAATAACTCAATTTCATTTCTTTTTATGGCTGAGTAATATTCCATTTTATATTGAAGATGTGCAACATCTTTTTTACCCATTCATCAGTTGATGGACACTTAGGTTGCTTCCATGTCCTGGCTATTGCAAATAGAGCTGCAATGAACATTGTGGAACATGACTCTTTTTGAATTATGGTTTTCTCCAGGTATATGCCCAGTAGTGGGATTGCTGTGTCATATGGTAGTTCTATTTTTAGTTTTTTAAGGAACCTCGATACCGTTCTCGATAGTGGCTGTGTCAATTAACACTCCCACCAACGGTGCAAGAGGGTTCCCTTTTTTCCACACCTCTGCAGCATTTATTGTTTATAGATTTTTTTGATGATGGCCATTCTTACCTGTGTGTGGTGATACCTCATTGTAATTTCGAGCTGCATTTCTCTAATGATCAGTGATGTTGAGCATTCTTTCATGTGTTTGTTGGCAATCTGTATATCTTCTTTGGAGAAATGTCTATTTAGGTCTTCTGCCCATTTGTGGATTGGGTTGTTTGTTTCTTTTTTTTTTTTTTTTTGATATTGAGCTGCATGGGCTGCTTGTAAAGTTTGGAGATTAATCCTTTGTCAGCTGCTTCGTTGGCAAATATTTTCTCCCATTCTGAGGGTGGCCTTTTCGTCTTGTTTACGTTTTCCTTTGCTGTGCAAAAGCTTTTAAGTCTCCTTAGGTCTCATTTGTTTATGTTTCTTTTTAATTTCCGTTTTCTAGGAGGTGGGTCAAAAAGGATCTTGCTGTGATTGATGTCATAGAGTGTTCTGCCTATGTTTTCCTCTAAGAGTTTGACAGTGTCTGGCCTTACATTTAGGTCTTTAATCCATTTTGAGTTTATTTTTGTGTATGGTGTTAGGGAGTCTTCTAATTTCATTCTTCTACCAGTAGCTGTCCAGTTTTCCCAGCACCACTTATTGAAGAGGCTGTGATTTCTCCATTGTATATTCTTGCCTCCTTTATCAAAAATAAGGTGACCATATGTGTATGGGTTTATGTCTGGGCTTTCTCTCCTGTTCCATTGCTCTATATTTCTGTTTTTGTGCCAGTACCATACTGTCTTGACTACTGTAGCTTTGTAGTATTGTCTGAAGTCAGGGAGCCTGATTCCTCCAGCTCTGTTTTTCTTCTCAAGATTGCTTTGGCTGTTCGGGGTCTTTTGTGTTTCCATACAAATTGTGAATTTTTTTTTTTTGTTCTAGTTCTCTGAAAAATTCCATTGGTAGTTTGATAGGGATTGCATTGAATCTGTAGATTGCTTTGGGTAGTAGAGTCATTTTCACAGTGTTGATTCTTCCAATCCAAGAACATGGTATATCTCTGTATCTGTTTGTGTCATCTTTGATTTCTTTCATCAGTGTCTTATAGTTTGTTGAGTAAATGTCTTTTGTCTCCTTAGGTAGGTTTATTCCTAGGTATTTTATTCTTTGTGTTGCAGTGGTAAATGGGAGTGTTTCCCTAATTTCTCTTTCAGAATTTTCATCTTTAGTGTATAGGAATGAAAGAGATATCTGTACATTAATTTTGTATCCTGCAACCTTACCAGTTCATTGATTAACTCTAGTAGGTTTCTGGTAGCATCTTTAGGATTCTCTATGTATAGTATCATGTCATCTGCAAACAGTGAGAGCTTAACTTCTTCTTTTCCGATTTGGATTCCTTTTATTTCTTTTTCTTCTCTGATTGCTGTAGCTAAAAATTCCAAAAGTGTGTGGAATAATAGTGGTGAGAGTGGGCAACCTTGTCTTGTTCCTGATCTTGGTGGAAATGGTTTCACTTTTTCACCATTGAGAACGATGCTGGCTGTGGGTTTGTCATATATGGCCTTTATTATGTTGAGGAAAGTTCCCTCTATGCCTACTTTCTGGAGGGTTTTTATGATAAATGGGTGTTTAATATTGTCGAAAGCATTTTCTGCATCTATTGAGATGACCATATGGTTTTTATCCTTCAGTTTTTTAATATGGTGTATCACATGGATTTGCATGTATTGAAGAATCCTTGCATCCCTGGGATAAACCCCACTTGATCATGGTGTATGATCCTTTAAAGGCGCTGTTGGATTCTGTTTGCTAGTATTGTGCAGTGGATTTTTGCAGCTATGTTCATCAGTGATATTGACCTGTAGTTTTCTTTCTTTGTGACATCTTTGTCTGGTTTTGGTGTCAGGGAGATGGTGGTCTCATAGAATAAGTTTGGGAGAGTTCCTCCCTCTGCTATATTTTGGAAGAGTTTGAGAAGGATAGGTGTTAACTCCTCTCTAAATGTTTGATAGAATTTGCCTGTGAAGCCATCTGGTCCTGGGCTTTTGTTTGTTGGAAGATTTTTAATCACAGTCTCAAGTTCAGTGCTTGGGATTGGTTTGTTTGTAGTTTCTATTTCTTCCTGGTTCAGTATTGGAAGGTTGTGCTTTTCTAAGAATTTGTCCATTTCTTCCAGGTTGTCCATTTTATTGGCATATAGTTGCTTGCTGTAATCTCTCATGATCCTTTGTATGTCTGCAGTGTCAGTTGTTACTTCTCCTTTTTCATTTGTAATTCTATTGATTTGAGTCGTCTCCCTTTTTTTCTTGATGAGTCTGGCTAATGGTTTATCAATTTTGTTTATCTTCTCAAAGAACCAGCTTTTAGTTTTTTTGATCTTTGCTGTTGTTTCCTTCATTTCTTTTTCATTTATTTCTGGTCTGATCTTTATGATGTCTTTCCTCTGCTGACTTTGGTTTTTTTTTTTTTTTTTTTTTCTTTCTTTCTCTAATTGCTTTAGGTGTAAGGTTAACTTGTTTATTTGAGATATTTCTTGTTTCTTGAGGTAGGATTGTATTTCTATAAACTTCTGTCTTAGAACTGCTCTTGCTGCATCCCATAGGTTTTGGGTCTTCATGTTTTCATTGTCATTTGTTTCTAGGTATTTTTTTTTTATTTCCTCTTTGATTTCTTCAGTGATGTCTTGGTTATTAAGTAGTGTATTGTTGAGCGTCCATGTGTTTCTATTTTTTACAGATTTTTTTTCCTGTAATTGATATCTAGTCTGATAGCATTGTGGTCGGAAAAGATACTTGATACGATTTCAATTTTCTTTTTTTTTTTTTTTTTTTAAACATCTTTATTGAAGTATAATTGCCTTACAATGGTGTGTTAGCTTCTGCTTTATAACAAAGTGAATCAGTTATACAATATGTTCCCATTTCTCTTCCCTCTTGCATCTCCCTCCCTCCCACCCTCCCCATCCCACCCCTCTAGGTGGTCACAAAGCACCGAGCTGATCTCCCTGTGCTATGCGGCTGCTTCACACTAGTTATCTATTTTACATTTGGTAGTGTATATATGTCCATGACACTCTCTTACCCTGTCACATCTCACCCCACCCCCTCCCCATATCCTCAAGTCCATTCTCTAGTAGGTCTGTGTCTTTATTCCCGTCTTGCCACTAGGTTCTTCATGGCTTTTTTTTTTTTCCTTAGATTCCGTATATATGTGTTAGCATACTGTATTTGTTTTTCTCTTTCTGACTTACTTCACTCTGTATGACAGACTCTAACTCCATCCACCTCATTACAAATACCTCCATTTCATTTCTTTTTATGGCTGAGTAATATTCCATTGTATATATGTGCCACATCTTCTTTATCCATTCATCTGTCGATGGACATTTAGGTTGCTTCCATGTCCTGGCTATTGTAAATAGAGCTGCAATGAACATTTTGGTACATGACTCTTTTTGACCTATGGTTTTCTCAGGGTATATGCCCAGTAGTGGGATTGCTGGGTCATATGGTAGCTCTATTTGTAGTTTTTTCAGGAACCTCCATACTGTTCTCCATAGTGGCTGTATCAATTTACATTCCCACCAACAGTGCAAGAGTGTTCCCTTTCCTCCACACCCTCTCCAGCATTTATTGTTTCTAGATTTTTTGATGATGGCCACTCTGATTGGTGTGAGATGATATCTCATTGTAGTTTTGATTTGCATTTCTCTAATGATTAATGATGTTGAGCATTCTTTCATGTGTCTGTAGGCCATCTGTATATCTTCTTTGCAGAAATGTCTATTTAGGTCTTCTGCCCATTTTTGGATTGGGTTGTTGGTTTTTTTGTTATTGAGCTGCATGAGCTGCTTGTAAATCTTGGAGATTAATCCTTTGTCAGTTGCTTCATTTGCAAATATTTTCTCCCATTCTGATGGTTGTCTTTTGGTCTTGTTTATGGTTTCCTTTGCTGTGCAAAAGCTTTTAAGCTTCATTAGGTCCCATTTGTTTATTTGTGTTCTTATTTCCATTTCTCTGGGAGCTGGGTCAAAAAGAATCTTGCTGTGATGTATGTCATAGAGTGTTCTGCCTATGTTTTCCTCTAAGAGTTTGATAGTGTCTGCCCTTACACTTAGGTCTTTAATCCATTTTGAGTTTATTTTTGTGCATGGTGTCAGGGAGTGTTCTAATTTCATACTTTTACATGTACCTGTCCAATTTTCCCAGCACCACTTATTGAAGAGGCTGTCTTTTCTCCACTGTATATGCTTGCCAGCTTTATCAAAGATAAGGTGACCATATGTGTGTGGGTTTATCTCCGGGCTTTCTATCCTGTTCCATTGACCTATATTTCTGTTTTTGTGCCAGTACCAAACTGTCTTGATTACTGAAGCTTTGTAATATAGTCTGAAGTCAGGGAGCCTGATTCCCCCAGCTCCATTTTTCGTTCTCAAGATTGCTTTGGCTATTCGGGGTCTTTTGTGTTTCCATACAAATTGTGAAATTTTTTGTTCTAGTTCTGTGAAAAATGCCAGTGGTAGTTTGATAGGGATTGCACTGAATCTGTAGATTGCTTTGGGTAGTAGAGTCATTTTCACAATGTTGATTCTTCCAATCCAGGAACATGGTATATCTCTCCATCTATTTGTATCATCTTTAATTTCTTTCATCAGTGTCTTATAATTTTCTGCATACAGGTCTTTTGTCTCCTTAGGTAGGTTTATTCCTAGATATTTTATTCTTTTTGTTGCAATGGTAAATGGGAGTGTTTTCTTAATTTCACTTTCAGATTTTTCGTCATTAGTGTATAGAAATGCAAGAGATTTCTGTGCATTTATTTTGTATCCTGCTACTTTACCAAATTCATTGATTAGCTCTAGGAGTTTTCTGGTAGCATCTTTAGGATTCTCTATGTATAGTATCATGTCATCTGCAAATAGTGACAACTTTACTTCTTCTTTTCCGATTTGGATTCCTTTTATTTCTTTGTCTTCTCTGATTGCTGTGGCTAACACTTCCAAAACTATGTTGAATAATAGTGGTGAGAGTGGGCAACCTTGTCTTGTTCCTGATCTTAGTGGAAATGGTTTCAGTTTTTCACCATTGAGGACAATGTTGGCTGTGGGTTTGTCATATATGGCCTTTATTAGGTTGAGGAAAGTTCCCTCTATGCCTACTTTCTGCAGGGCTTTTATCATAAATGGGTGTTGAATTTTGTCGAAAGCTTTCTCTGCATCTATTGAGATGATCATATGGTTTTTCTCCTTCAATTTGTTAATATGGTGTATCACATTGATTGATTTGCGTATATTGAAGAATCCTTGCATTCCTGGGATAAACCCCACTTGATCATGGTGTATGATCCTTTTAATGTGCTGTTGGATTCTGTTTGCTAGTATTTTGTTGAGGATTTTTGCATCTATGTTCATCAGTGATATTGGCCTGTAGTTTTCTTTCTTTGTGACATCTTTGTCTGGTTTTGGTATCAGGGTGATGGTGGCCTCGTAGAATGAGTTTGGGAGTGTTCCTCCCTCTGCAATATTTTGGAAGAGTTTGAGAAGGATAGGTGTTAGCTCGTCTCTAAATGTTTGATAGAATTCACCTGTGAAGCCATCTGGTCCTGAGCTTTTGTTTGTTGGAAGGTTTTTAATCACAGTTTCAATTTCAGTGCTTGTGATTGGTCTGTTCATATTTTCTATTTCTTCCTGGTTCAGTCTCGGCAGTTTGTGCATTTCTAAGAATCTGTCCATTTCTTCCAGGTTGCCCATTTTATTGGCATAGAGTTGCTTGTAGTAATCTCTCATGATCTTTTGTATTTCTGCAGTGTCAGTGGTTACTTCTCCTTTTTCATTTCTAATTCTATTGATCTGAGTCTTCTCCCTTTTTCTCTTGATGAGTCTGGCTAATGGTTTATCAATTTTGTTTATCTTCTCAAAGAACCAGCTTTTAGTTTCATTGATTTTTGCTATTGTTTCCTTCATTTCTTTTTCATTTATTTCTGACCTGATCTTTATAATTTCTTTCCTTCTTCTGGCTTTGGGGTTTTTTTGTTCTTCTTTCTCTAATTGCTTCAGGTGCAAGGTTAGGTTGTTTATTCGAGATGTTTCCTGTTTCTTGAGGTAGGCTTGTATTGCTATAAACTTCCCTCTTAGCACTGCTTTTGCTGCGTCCCATAGGTTTTGGGTCGTCGTATCTCCATTGTCATTTGTTTCTAGGTATTTTTTGATTTCCCGTTTGATTTCTTCAGTAATCACTTCGTTATTAAGTAGTGTATTGTGTAGCCTCCATGTGTTTGTATTTTTTACAGATCTTTTCCTGTAATTGATATCTAGTCTCATAGCGTTGTGGTCGGAAAAGATACTTGATACAATTTCAATTTTCTTAAATTTACCAAGGCTTGATTTATGACCCAAGATATGATCTATCCTGGAGAATGTTCCATGAGCACTTGAGAAAAATGTGTATTCTGTTGTTTTGGGGTAGAATGTCCTATAAATATCAATTAAGTCCATCTTGTTTAATGTATCATTTAAAGCTTGTGTTTCCTTATTTATTTTCATTGTGGATGATCTGTTCATTGGTGAAAGAGGGGTGCTAAAGTCCCCTACTATGATTGTGTTACTGTCGATTTCCCCTTTTATGGCTGTTAGCATTTGCCTTATGTATTGAGGTGCTCCTATGTTGGGTGCATAAATATATACAATTGTTATATCTTCTTCTTGGATTGATCCCTTGGTCATTATGTAGTGTCCTTCTTTGTCTCCTGTAATAGTCTTTATTTTAAAGTCTTTTTTGTCTGATATGAGAATTGCTACTCTAGCTTTCTTTTGATTTCCATTTGCATGGAATATCTTATTCCATCCCCTCACTTTCCATCTCTATGTGTCCCTATGTCTGAAGTGGGTCTCTTGTAGACCACATACATACCAGTCGTGTTTTCGGATCCATTCAGCCAGTCTATGTCTTTTGGTTGGAGCATTTAATCCATTTACATTTAAGGTAATTATTGATATGTATGTTCTTATTACCATTTTCTTAATTGTTTTGGGTTTCTTATTGTAGGTCTTTCCCTTCTCTTGTGTTTCCTGCCTAGAGAAGTTCCTTTAGCATTTGTTGTAAAGCGGGTTTGGTGGTGCTGAATTCTCTTAGCTTTTGCTTGTCTGTAAAGGTTTTAATTTCTCTGTCGAATCTGAACGAGATCCTTGGTGGGTCGAGTAATCTTGGTTGTAGCTTTTCCCCTTTCATTACTTTAAATATGTCCTGCCAGTCCCTTCTGGCTTGCAGAGTTTCTGCTGAAAGTTCAGTTGTTAACCTTATGGGGATTCCCTTGTATGTTATTTGTTGTTTTTCCCTTGCTGCTTTTAATATTTTTTCTTTGTATTTAATTTTTGATAGTTTGATTAATATATGTTTTGGCATGTTTCTCCTTGGGTTTATCTTGTATGGGACTCCCTGGGCTTCCTGGACTTGACTAACGATTTCCGTCCCCATATTAGGGAAGTTTTCAACTATAATCTCTTTAAATATTTTCTCAGTGTCTTTCTTTTTCTCTTCTACTTCTGGGACCCCTATATTCGAATGTTGGTGCGTTTAATATTTTCCCAGAGATGTCTCAGATTGTCCTCAATTCTTTTCATTCTTTTTTCTTTATTTTGCTTTGCAGTAGTTATTTCCACTATTTTATCTTCCAGGTCATTTATCCATTCTTCTGCCTCAGTTATTCTGCTATTGTTTCCTTCTAGAGAATTTTTAATTCCATTTATTGTGTTGTTCATCATTTTTTGTTTGCTCTTTAGTTCTTCTAGGTCCTTGTTAAAAGTTTCTTGTCTATTCTCCATTCCAGTTCCAAGATTTGGGATCATCTTTACTATCATTACTCTGAATTCTTTTTCAGGTAGACTGCCTATTTCCTCCACATTTGTTTGGTCTGGTGGGTTTTTACCTTGCTCCTTCGTCTGCTGTGTGTTTCTGTGTCTTCTCATTTGGCTTTGGGGACTGTGTTTGGGGTCTCCTTTTCAGAGGCTGCAGATTCGTAGTTCCTGTTGTATTTGGTGTCTGCCCCCAGTGGCTAAGGTTGGTTCAGTGGGTTGTGTAGGCTTTCTGATGGAGGGGACTGGTGCCTGTGTTCTGGTGGGTGTGTCTGGATCTTGTCTTTCTGGTGGACAGATCCGTATCTGGTGGTGTGTTTTGGGGTGTCTGTGACCTTATTGTGATTTTCGGCAGCCTCTCTGCTAATGGGTGGGCCTGCATTCCTGTCTTGCTAGTTGTTTGGCATGGGATGTCCAGCACTGGATCTTGCTGGTCTCTGAGTGGAGCTGGGTCTTAGCGTTGAGACGGATATCTCTGGGAGAGCTTTCGCCATTTGATATTACAAGGTGTCAGAGGTCTCTGGTAGACCAATGTCCTGAACTCGGCTCTCCCACCTCAGAGGCACAGGCTTGACACCCGGCTGGAGCACCAAGACCCTGTCAGCCACACAGCTGGGGGTGAGAGCAAGAGGTAGCTTTGGTACATCTCAAAGACCACCAATGAGGTTCACTGACCATTTTCTCTCCAGAAGTGAAGAAAACAAAATTCAGACTTTGGCTAGTCAGTCACTTTGGTAGCCAGCCTCCAAGATGGACCTAATTATCCCCTAATTATCTCCCAGTCTCCATGTACCAGTGTGGCTCCTCGCACTTGAAAAGAGTTGACTGTTTAAGTAATAAGAAATTGCAGAAATGACAAAGTGCAGCTTCCAAAGTTATAAAAGACATTGCAGCTTCTGCTTTGGTTTCTGCTAGATCACTCATCCTGGGGTAAGCCAGCTGCCATGTCATGAGGACACTCAAGCAGCCCTAAGGAGAGATCCATGTGGCAAGGAACTGAGGCCTCTTACCTACAGCCACGTGAGTGAGTCAACTCAGAAGTCAAAAGATTTAATTTTTTAAAATTTTGGTTGTGTTGGGTCTTCGTTGCTGCACAGGGTTTCTCCAGTTGTTACTAGAGAAGCAGGGGTTACTCATCATTGTGGTGCACGGGCTTCTCCTTGCGGTGGTTTCTCTTGTTGTGGAGTATGGGCTCTAGGTGCATGGGCTTCAGTAGTTGTGTCATGCAGGCTCAATAGTTGTTGCTTGCAGGCTCTAGAGCACAGGCACAGTACTTGCGGCACACGGGCTTATTTGCTCTGCGGCATGTGGGATCTTCCCAGACCAGGGATGGAACCCCTGTTCCCTGCATTGGCAGGCAAATTCTTACCCACTGTGCCACCAGGGAAGTCCAGTGTGCTCTTTTTTAAACCTAGTCTGTTTCCATTATTTTCTATCTTAACGATTCTGTATTAAAGAAAAAAAAATAATACTCCTTTCTACCCTCCTCTTTGAGGATTATATATGAAGAAGTATGTCTTATTTATTAACCTCAAATTTCCACCTTACTTTTAAGAAGTAATCACAATGTCAAGTATTTAATACTTTTCACTTCCACCTTGAAAAGCATGGATATTAAAGTGCTAATACAATTACCTTCCCTGGTCTATCTTTTTTAGTTTTTGTTATGTATAAAAAACAACGAAAAACATGCATGGTTTGTAAGGAAATGACAAATTACAGAAAATTCAGCATCTGAATACACTCTAAAGATAGCTTCTAGATAAAGACACAGAAAATTGCCAGATACTCAGAGGTCCCCTGGTCCCATTCTAGTGACTCCCTTTAAGGTTTAATATTGTTCTGGTATCTAACAAAAAGATAACTTTACCTGTATTTTGTATTTTATATAAATGTTATGGCACAGTAAAATCACTTTTGGATTGGGCTTTTTTATTTTATGTTGTTTGTGAATATGCCTATATGGTTGCCTGTTGTGATCATGCATTGCCACTGTTGCATAGGATTCCATAATGTAAATATTTAACTATTAATTAATTTATTCCAATGTGTATTACAATATGAGTGATTTTCAGTTTGTGTCTATTGAGAACAGCACTGGTATATAAATTCTAGAACTTGAGCTTTGGTGGTGTGTGTATAAATTATTGTTCAGTATACACGTAGTAGTAAAATTTTCGAGTCATAGCTTTCTTGTGTTTATCTTTTTAGATATTTCTAAATATTTTCAAAACATTTGTATGATTTTTCATCTTCAGCAGCAGTGAATGAGATTCAAGGATTATACACATTCTTGTCAAACTTGATAATACCTGTCATTTTCATTTGAACTTTCTGGTTGGTGAGTGATAATTCCAGGTATCACGCTTTTGCATTTAATTGACTACTAAGAAGCCAAGCATCTTTTGATATGTTTACTTAGCATTCTGTACTCTCTTTTTTGAAATATCTTTTGGTATATTTCCCCCATTTTGCTATTCCATTATCTTCTTATTGAAGACTTCCTTTTTTTTTTAACATCTGAAGACTTCTTATTTAGGAGTTTTTAATACATGCTTGAGATGAGTTCTTCTCTCTTTCTGTCTCTCCTTCTCTTTCTTTAGATGAGTGTCAGTTTTTAATGTTAATAACATCTAATTTGATATTTTCCTCTTTATTTATTTAGTCTTATTTCTATTTATTTATGTAGTCTTCTTACCTGTAGCAGAACACATTATTTATTCTAAACCACACATATGTTTTCATTTCTTCAATAAATGTAATTATTAAGCTTTAAATTTAAGTTAACTTTCTAAACTAAATATGTTGTATCATAGTGAGTATTAATTTTTCTATGACAGCTGAAAGGTTACATTTATTCAGAAAATGTTGTATCAGCTTTCTTTTCATTTGCTCCTACTTCTCATTGATTCACAGTGGTAAACATCACTTCATCCATGGATCTGACTTTTCTCTGAATTCTCATGGTCATTCTCACTAATTCGTCTTGCCTCCTGAAAACTTTAGCAATCCCATTATTCCACAGAAGCAAAAACCTTCCTTGGGCCTTTTTCCTCAGAAGATTGATTATTCCCACATTTTAAATGGGAGATTGCAATAAGTTAGGAGAAAATGCCACAAGGTTCTCTCATTTTTTTTTTTTTTTTCACATCCTGTATCAGCCTCTGCTTGCACTCTCTGTTCAAAGATATTTGTGCAACACATTGATGGAAGATGCCACTTGTTTCTCTCCTTGGGGAAAAGACAGATTAATTACCTAACAAATAAAATAAAGAGAGTGTGTTGCTCTTTTCAAACGTTGGACAGGATTGCTTGCACCCTAATTTAAATGTTTCAGGTGACTGAAGCTTAAGATTCCTAAGCTTTAATCCATACTTGCACCATGCACAGCACCCAACAGGAGAGCTTTACATAACCCCATGAGACACTTGTGTGCAAGTGGAACAGATAAAAATATAAAACTATCACTGTCTTTTTGTGTCATAAAAATGATTTTTTGTCTCATTTAAAATATTTTTTTTCTAAAATCCAAAAACTTGTCAGGCTAAAATACTGTTATTTCAAATATGGTAAAATCGAAGACCCTTCAAATTTCTTTCCAGTTTTTTTGATGATGGGATGCCGTCAGAGATACGACTTCATTAAACACAATAGGTAAGATTCCTTCATAGGCCTGATTGGGGAATATGAAAATAAACCCCAGAAAAATCTGGACATTTTCTAGTTCTCAAATATTGGTTAAGATGGTAGAAAGGGCCCTTCATTGTCCTATATGTTAATGCAGATCAATTGTGAGAGGTGGGGATAAAACAAGCAGCCTAAATATCCTTTATGTTTGTTGTACTACTAGTAGAAAGAGGATGGGTCAACATGTCACCATGGTTGATATAGCAAATAAGCTGCTTGAAACTACACAGAAATGTACCTGCTTGTATTTTCTGTGCAGTTACCCTCTCTTTTGGTGTGCCCTGATACCTCCCTCAACGTATGTACCAACTCCAGCAGCATTAAGCAGAAATCCAAAGAAATCTATTCTTTGGAATTATGAGGAAGGGAAGAGTCAAACATTTTATAACACACTCTATACAAGGATACACGTCACCATCCTTATCTATGTCATGCCATGCATGGAGGGTCAGTAGGTTCAGGGGATTCTGGAAGCACCAAGTTCTGTGGGGTTAATCACAGTTGCATTCATGGGCAGTAAAAGAGAAGGGCCATATCTTGGTCACTTTCTCAATGCTAGTAGCTACAAACAGAAGAGGATAGCAGACATCTTAGGGAGAAGAACCAACATTAAATGAAATGTCCTAATTACTCTAGGCAACCTCTCATGGTGGCCTCCCATAGCTCCTCAAATCCCTACATACTTGCACAAGGGATAGTGTAATATTACTGGAGTGTCTGACTGCAGATTAACATTATTTTTGTTGAAAAACATAAAAAATAGGTTCAAGTGATAGGGTTTGAAAAGGGTTCACAGTGTGAGGGAAACTATTGTAACAATGTGGACAGAACCCTTTGGATGGATTCATCATGTTTTTTGTTTTTTTTTTTTTTTGCTGCTTCAGAATCTGTAGTAGCAATTGGTGTGTTCCATGATACATCCCCGCTTCTTATAAGTTTTAGATGGAATACCCCATTAGGAAGAAGTGCACGTAAGGAAGATTAGTGAGTCAAACTCCTCTGCCCTCTGTCAGCAGTGGGTGCAAAGGGATTTAGACCAAGTGCTTTCATCCTTTGATTTGCAAAGTTTTCACTATATGAATGATGTTTTGTTTGTTTGCAGGTCAGGAGTCTTGGTCTCAATATCCCTGTTTAAAAAGTGTTATCACGTGTCTGCCAGAAAGAATTGCTGATGATACTGGGAAAAATTGAGAGTTATCCTTAACAATTAAGGGTTTTGTAGCAACATGGATGGACCTAGAGATTGTTATACTGAGTGAAGCAAGTCAGACACAGAAAGACAGATATCATATGATATTGCTTATATGAGGAATCTAAAAAAGAAAAAAAAAGGTACAAATGAACTTATTTACACAACAGAAATAGAATCATGGATATAGAAAACAAACTTATGGTTACCAGGGGATAAGTGGAGAAGGGATACATTGGGAGATTGGGACTGACTTATACACACTACTATATATAAAATAGATAAGTATTGATAAAGACCTCCTTTATAGCACAGGGAACTCAACTCAGTGGTCTGTACTGGCGTATACGGAAAAAGAATCTTATAAAAAAAAACAAGGGTTTTGGGATTATATAATAAATATAAATGTGCAAACCTTTAACATGAAAGGAAAAAACAGTTAACTCTGTGGTCCCTGTTATGGTGTAAATATTTTGTACCTCTAATTTTAAAATTTTGAAACCCAGCTCCCATGTTGATGGTATTAGGAGGTGGGGCTTTTGGGAGGTGATTAGGTTATGAGGCCAGAGACCTCAAACATGGGATTAGTGACCTAATAAATGTAGCACACAGAAGATCTTATGCCCATTCCATGATTTCATTGCCGAGCGAGAAGGCCCACATTATGAACCAGAAATTGGTCCCTCGCCAGACACTAAGTCAGCTGGCAACTTGTTCTTTTTAAAAAAAAAAAAAAATAATTAGATAATTAATTAATTAATTTTTTGGCTGTGTTGGGTCTTTGGTGCGGTGCGCGGGCTTCTCATTGAGTGGCTTCTCTTGTTGCGGAGCACGGGCTCTAGGCGTGTGGGTTTCAGTAGTTGTGGCTCACGGGCTCAGTAGTTGTGGCCTGTGGACTCTAGAGCACAGGCTCAGTATTTGTGGTGCACGGGCTTAGTTGTTCCATGGCATGTGGGATCTTCCTGGACCAGGGCTCGAACCCTTGTCCCCTTTATTGGTAGGCAGATTCTTAACCACTGCACCTCCAGGGAAGCCCCTGGTTACTTGTTCTTGAACTTTGCAGCCTCAGCAATTATGAGAAAACAAAAATATTCTGTTGTTTATAAAATACCAAGTCTCTCGTATTTTGTTTTAGCAGTCAAAGAGCTGGCTGAGGAGAAATATCTGTGAGCTTGAAGACATATCAGGAGAAACCTTTAAATCTCAAAAGAAAAGAGAAAATGGGCAGGAAAGAAATCAACAGAACAGAGTAATCAATAATTGTGGAACAATGAAAAATGCTGTGACCTATACATAATGGGTATAGCAGGAGGAGAATAAAGATAATAAAGAACAGAAAATATTTTTTAAAAATGACTGAGAATCTCCCCAAATGAATGTCTGACACTAAATCCACAACATCCAAACTTAGAAGAACATATGAATAGTAAAGAAAACTGACCAATATCTCTCAGGAACATCAATGCAAAAATCCTCAACAAAATATTACCAAATCGAATCCAACAATATTTTGAGAGAATTTTATATCATGAATGAGAGGAAATAATCCCAGGTATGAAAGGCTGGTTCAACATTCTAGAATCAAATAATTATATCCATCATATCAACACCTTAAAGACAATCATTAGCATATCAATAGATTCAGAAGACCTTTGAAAAAATCTAACACCCATTCTTCATAAAAACTCTCAGTTAAAGAAATAGACTGGAGCTTTCTCAAGTTGATAACAAAGATTTACAGGAAACTTTTATCTTACATCATGATTAATGGTCAAAACCATGAAGCTTTTCCACTAAGTTCAGGTAAAAGCAAGGATGTCCCCTTTCATGACTCCTTTTCCATATTTTACTCCAAGTCCTTGCTAATGCAATAAGGCACGCAAATAAATAAAACAAATAAAGATTGGGTAGAAAAAAATGAAAGCAACCTAAATAAAATGTGGACCAATATACTTTATGGACACCTCACCAAAGAAAATAGACACTATGCATATAAGTATACAGAAGAATAATCCAGATTACATGCTGCCATGAAAAAGCAAATTAAAAATACAATTACATACCACTATGTAACACTTAGAATGGCTAAAATGTGAACAATGACAAGAACAAATTCTGTAGGAGATGTGGAACAATAGGAAATGTCATTTGTCATTGGTGGAAATTAAAAATAATACAGCTACTTTGGTAGTCTGATTGACACTTGCTAGAATATTGAGCATTCCCTTACTGTACAATCCGTCAAGTGTTCTCATGGATATTTACTGAAAGTAGTTTAAAACATACTTCCAGAGGAAAACCTGCATATGGATATTTATAGCACCTAATTCAATATTGCCAAAATGTGAATGAAACTAAGGTGTCCTCCAATAGGTGAATGAAATGATATAGTATTAATATATTCTGGGAATGGGATAATATTGAGCACTAAAAAAGTAAGCTATCAAGCCATATAAAGAGATGGGAATTCTTTCTTTTTCTTTTGAAATATAGGTGATTTTCTTTATTTTGAAATTTAAATTTTATTGGAGTATAGTTGATTTACAATGTTGTGTTCATTTCAGCTGCACAGCAAGTGATTCAGTTACACATATGCATATATTCATTCTTTTTCAGATTCTTTTCTGATAACGGTATTCCCAGAATACTGAGTAGAGCTCCCTGTGCTTTACAGTAGGTCCTGTTGCTTATCTGTTATATATAGTAGTATTCGTATGTTTACCCCAAGCTCCTGATTTATCCTTACCCCCCACCTCTCCCCTTTGGTAACCGTAAGTTTGTTTTCCAAGTCTGTGAGTCTGCCTCTGTTTTGTAAGTTAGTTCATTTGTATCAATTTTTAGCTTCCACCTAGAAGTGATATCATCCAATATTTGTCTTACTCTGTCTGACTTACTTCACTTAGTACAATCATCTCTAGGTCCATCCATGTTACTGCAACTGGCATTATTTTCTTCTATTTTATGGCTGAGTCATATTCCATTATATATATGTATCACATATTCTTTACCTATATTCATATGTTGATGGACATTTTGGTTGCTTCCATGTCTTCGCTATTGTAAAGAGTGTTGCAGTGAACATTGGGGAAGATGTGTCTTTTCGATTTATGCTTTCCTCCAGATATGCACACAGGAGTGAACTTGCTGGATCATCTGGTAGCTCTATTTTATTTTATTTTACTTCATTTCATTTCAATTTCAATTTTTCTGGAATAGAGTTGATTTACAATGTTGTGTTACTTTCTGCTGCACAGCACAGTGAAGCAGTTATACATATATCCAATCCGTTTTGGATTCCTTTCCCATACAGGTCATTACAGAGTATTGAGTAGAGTTCCCTGTGCTATACAGTAAGCCCTTATTTGTTATCTCTTTTATATATAGTGGTGTGTATATGTCAATCCCAATTTCCAATTTATCCCTCCCACCTCCCCTTACTCTGGTAACCTCCATTCTGTGCTCCATAGTGGCTGTTACCAATTGACATTGCCACCGATAGCATAGAATTGGTGGCACAGTGGTTAAGAATCTGCCTGCCAGTTCAGGGGACACAGGTTCGAGCCCTGGCCCGGGAAGATCTCACATGCCACAGAACAAGTAAGCCCGTGCACCACAACTACTCAGTCTGCGCTCTAGAGCCCACGAGCCACAACTACTGAAGCCTGTGTGCCTACAGCTTGTGCTCCACAACAAGAGAAGCCACCACAAAGAGAAGGCTTCGTACCACAACGATGAGTAGCCCCCGCTTGCTGCAACTACAGAAAAGCCACGCACAGCAACAAAGACCCAACGCAGATTAAAAAAAAAAAAAATAAGTAGTAGGTTTCTCTTTTTTCCACACCCTCTGAAGCATTTCTTGTTTGTAGACATTGTGATGATGGCTATTCTGAGTGGTTCCAGGTGATACTTCTTTGTACATCTGATTTGCATTTGTCTAACATAAAGCAATGGTGAGTATCTTCATATGTGCATTTTTTTTTTTTTTTCTGAACAGTGTCAGTAAGATTTATCCCTTGAAAAAGGGTTATTGAAAGGTTGCCTTGTTTTGAAGTCTACTTCGATTACCTACCCCAAGACATTTTTTGAGGGCTGTTGTCATTTACAGCTCCCCAGGCATTGTGAATATGAAGTGCGTATAAGGTCCAGTTTTAGAATTGTTGTTATGGTAAACAGAAGGCGGCAGGATTTCTACTGTCCCTCTCTGGTTACTGACACAACCTTAGATGTAGGGCAAGTCCTGTTCTTGGGTATTAAATTAGAGTGGAATGTGCCTGACCAAACATGTAAGGGCTTCTGTCCCATTCCTTCTTCCCCCTTACCCTTCATCCCCCGAACAAGTATAAACCCCTGCAAAATCACCTGTTGAGGGTGCTGTCTTGTAGAGTGGGATGACCCTTACGAAGGAGTCGGGAGGTTGGAACCCAAACACCAGGATATGTTGAGAGCAGGTGATTTTCCAAATGTCATCCAGCCCAGAGAGTCCACCATCCTTTGGGTGTCAGAGGGTTGGTTTAGTAGTATGAGGGCACACTTAGATCTGGAGATAGTGATCCCATGCAGAGGGGACCAGATACTACATGTTCAAGGGGGGCGAATTAGCTGGCATATCCTCCCGAGGTCCTCAGGCCCACAACAGTCCAGCCTTGGGACCAAATTGTGTCTGTGTCCAGGGATGTGACACTAGTACATTCACTGCGACTAAACAAATTTAGTGATCATTTTTCTTTTCTTTAATTTAATTTTAAATTTATAATGGAGTATATAGTTGATTTATCATGTTGTGTTCATTTTTGACATACACCAACATGATTCATTTATACAGAGATAACTATATATTCTTTTTAGAATTATTTTCCCATTGAGGTTACTAAAGGGTGTTGAGAAGAGTTCCAAGTGCTCTACAGCAGGTCCATGTTGATTACAAGTTTTCTCTCTGTAAATATGTATATACTAACTCCAACCTCATGATTTATGCCTCCAACACACCTTTCCAGTTTGGTAACCATAAGTTTGTGTTCTAAGTCTGGGACTCTGTTTCTGTGTTGTAAGATAGTACCTTTCTATCAATTTTTAGATTCCACCGATAAGTAATATCATATGATATTTTTCATTGCCTGATTTATGACACTTAGTATGAATGTATGTAGGTCCTTCTGAGTGGCCCTAAATGACCTTATTTCATTCACTTCATGGCTGAGTAATATTCCATTGTACATATCT
Organism: Eschrichtius robustus; assembly: GCF_028021215.1. Classification (NCBI taxonomy): domain Eukaryota; kingdom Metazoa; phylum Chordata; class Mammalia; order Artiodactyla; family Eschrichtiidae; genus Eschrichtius; species Eschrichtius robustus. The sequence goes on along the minus strand of NC_090831.1, from coordinate 32,617,799 downwards.
ACCATAATTTCTTTATCCATTCTTCCTTCCAAGGACTTTTAGGTAGCTTCCGAGTAGAGGCTGTTGTAAACAGGGCTGCATAAATTTTAGAGTGCCTGTGTCCTGTCAATTTACGTTTTTTCCAAGATACAGGCCCAGGAGTGGAAGCGCCATATGCTCTGAAGCTCTGGTTTTTAGATTTTTAAGGAATCACCACCCACTTCTCCAGAGTGGCTGTTAGCAATTTACATTCCCACCATCAGCTTGTCAGCGTTCCCTTTTCTCCATGCCCTGTCCTGCATTTCAGGTTTTACAGTTTGTGAGGTTGGCCATTCTGACTGGTGCAAAGTGATATCTCTTTGTAGTATTAATTTACATTGCCCGCCTGTTTTGTTGGCCAAAAATGGAGTAAGGGTTTTTCCTGAATATATTAAGGAATAACGCATACGGCCTTTTTGGCAAACTGCATCATTGGCGATGTTCAGCAGCTTTGCATGTGCTTTAATGACGAGTGCAAACTACCCCTTGAAATCCCTTTCCTGCAATTCTGCCTTGCTTACAAGGCCTTTACGAATACTTGGCTCAAGAAATGACTCCATTAGAGGTGTCAATTACAACCCTGCATGTTTGGGAATTGCAGTGCCCCTGAGCACCGGTTTTCAACTTGTTTAGGGAAGCAGACACAAAGGGGCAGGATTTCTACAGACCCATTCCAGTTACTGGGGCACCTGAAGGATAGGGAAATTCTTCTTCCAGGTAGGAAACTAGAGTGGCATATGCCTGTCCAAACATCTAAGGCTTGTGTCTCATTCCATCCCGCCATTCCCCTTCTTCACCGGAAAACTCCAAGCCGTGCAAAACCGGCTGTTGAGTGTGCTGCCTTCCCAAAGTGGGGGGACTCTAAGGAAAGGAGCTGGGGAACCCGAATACCAGGAGACATGGACATGAGGTGACTTTTCCAAACTCTTCCCGATCAGACGGTGTACCATCCTCTGGATGTGCCATGCATGTTTTAGCTGTAGGAAGGGTCCCCTGCACCTGGAGGTATGGGACCCATGGAATGGGGGCCAGGCAGTATTTCTCTAAAAGTGCTGCATTTGCTGTCCCATCCTCACGAAGCCTCTCAGACCAACGAGTGTAGAGCCTTAGGTCCCATCCAGCTCTGTGTCTAGATATGGTCAGTCCAGGTTGCATCACAGCCCTTGAACAAATTTTGTAAGAATTTCTCTCTCTCTCACTGTCTTTATTTTGTACTTGTTATTTAATTTTATAATGGGGTATAGCTGATTTTCAATACTGTGTTTCTTCCTGCTCTACATCTATCCACTTGATTCACTTAAAGAGAGACATCAATAAATTCTTTTACAGATTCGTACCAGTCTTATATATCCTTTTCTGGTGACAACAGTGTGCTGAGTCCAGCTCTTTGAGCTATAGAGTAGGTCCTGTCGAATACCTATTTTGTTTATGGAACCGTATCTGTGCTAATTTCAACCTCCTGGTTTATGCATCACCCCGCCCCACCTTTCTCCTTTAGCAGCCATAAGTGTGTTTTCTAAATGTGTGACGCCGTTTCTGTTTTGTAATTGCGTTCATGTGAAGGCATTTTTAGATACTATCTATAAGTGATACCTTATGATAAGTCTCTCTTTATGTCTGACTTATGTCACTTAGAATGATCGTACCTCAGTCTCCACGAGTTGCTGCCACTGGCCTTATTTCATTAATTGCTGAGTAATATTCCATTGTACATAAGTACCACATCTTCTTTATCCATTTTTTCCTTCCAAGGACATGTAAGTTGTACCCAAATCGAGGCATTTCTAAACAGAGCAGCCCTAAACTTTGGGGTGCCTGTGACTTGTCGATTTTTTGGTTTTCCCAAGATATACGCCCATGAGGGGAAGTGCTGTATGCTCTGCAGCTCTGTTTTTTAGAAGTTTTAAGATACAGTATACACTTCTCAAGAGTGGCCGGTGGCAATTTACATCCCGCCGATCAGCATAACATGGCTCCCTTTTCTCCATGGCCTGTCCTGCATTTCTGGGTTTTACACTTTTTCAGCATGGGCCTTTTGACCAATGCGAAGTGAGACATTTTTGTAATGCTGATTTGCATTGCCCACTTGTTTAGTTGGCCAAAAAGAGCATCTGCGTTTTTTCCAAAATTTATTCAGGAAAGAACGCAGACGCCCTTTTTGGCCAACTGCATCATTGTCGAAGTTCTGCGGAATTTCATGTGCTTTAAAGGCGAGTCGAATCTACCTGTGAAAAACTGTTTCCTGCAATTCTGTCTTGCTTTGAAATCCTCTTCGTTGCCTTACCTCAATACATTTTTAGACGAGAGTGATCATTTATAAATCTGCAGATTTGTGAATTGCCGTGCTCCTGAGCTCCATTCTCCAAATCGCTTTTTTGGGAGCTGGCCGCAAAAGCGCAGGATTGCTTCAGGCCCTATTCTGGTTCCGGGGGGCAGGCTGAGCCTGTGGTTAAATCTTCTTCCTGATGGGAAAATAGGGTGACCTGTGCCTGTCCCAACACCTAGAGCTAGCCTCTCATGGGTTCCCCCTCTTCCCGTTCATCCTCAGGACAAATTGCAACCTGTACAAAACAGGAGGTTAAAGGTGCTGATTCTCCAAGTGGGGAGATTGTTAGTCAAGTGGCTGGAATGGCAAACCCGAGCACCAGGAGATGAGAAATGACCTGCGTTTCAGAAATGTGTCCCGATGACACTGTATACCATCCACTGGGTTTCTCATGCATGTTTTCGATGTAGGAAGATGCCCTTGAACCTGGAGATTTGGGACCCATGGGATGGGTACCACGCAGTATTACTTTAAAGGGTCTGCGTTTGCTCACCCAACCTCACCAAATCTCTCAGCCCCAAGAGTGTCCACCCTTATGTCTCCATCAGCTGTGGGTCTAGATATGGTCAATCCAGGTGGCATCACAGCCCCTGAACGAATTTTGTAAGAATTTCTCTCTCTTTCACTGTCTTTGTTTCACGGGTTTTTAAAAGTAATTGATTTTTATAATGGGGTATAGCTGCTTTTCACTGCTGTGTTTATGCTGCTTTACACCCACTTGACTCACTTACAGAGAGATATCAATACATAGGTTTTAAGATTCTTACTAGTCAGATATATTCTTGGGCGGTGAGTAGGGGGTGTTGAGTCCAGTTCCCTGAGCAAGGAGTAGGTCTTGTCTATTACATATTGTGTTTATGGAACGGTATCTTAGCTAATTTGAAACCCGTGTTTCAAATTACCCCACCTCACCTTTCCCGTTGAGCAGCCATAGTGTGTTTTCTAAACGTGTGACTCTGTTCCGTTTTGTAATTCAGTTTAAGTGTAGCGGTTTTTACATTCCCTCTATAAGTAATATCTTACGACAAGTGTCTTTATCTGTGTGAGTTATTTCACTTACAATCGTCGTACCTAAATCCACTCATCATGCTGCTACTAGCCTTATGACGTTGATTTAATGGCTGAGTGATATTCCATTGTACCTAAGGACCACAAATTCTTTATCCATTTTTCTCTTTCCTGGGATATTTAAGGTGCAACGAAGTGGAGGTTCTTGTCAAGAGAGCAGCCCTAAACTTTGGGGTGCCTGTGTCTTGCTGATTTTTAGTTTTCCCAATTTATACGCCCATGAGTGGAAGTGCCCTATGCTCTCTAAGCTGAGTTTTTTAGATGTTTCAGGACACACCGTACACTTCTCCAGAGTGACTGTTGGCAATTTACATCCCGCCAATCAGCGTAGCAAGGCTCCCTTTTCACCATGGCCTGTGCTGCATTGCTGGTTTTGACACTTTATTCAGCATGGCCCTTTTGACCGATGGGAAGCGAGACTTCTTTGTAGCGCTGATTTGCCTTTCCAGGTTGCTTGGTTGGCCAAAGAGGGCGTATGCGTTTTTTCCTGAATATATTCAGGAAAAAACGCATACGCCCTCTTTGGCCAAGGGCATGATTGTCCAGGTTTGGCCGCTTTTCCTGTGCTTTCAAGGCGATTCGAATCTACCTCCTGAAATCTGTTTCCTGTAATTCTGCCTTGCTTTCAAATCCTCTTCGTTGCCTTCCCTCAATATATTTGTGGACGAGAGTTATCATTTATAACTCTGCAGGTTTGTGAATTGCAGTGCCCCTGAGCTCCATTGTTCAACTCGCTTATTTGGGAGCTGGCCACAAAAGCACAGGATTGCTTCAGGCCCTATTCTGGTCCCGGGCGGCAGGCTGAGCCTGTGGTTAATTCTTCTTCCTGATGGGAAAATAGAGTGACCTGTGCCAGTCCGAACACCTAGAGCTAGTCTCTCATTGGTTCCCCCTCTTCCCGTTCATCCTCAGGACAAATTGCAACCTGTACGGAACAGGAAGTTAAAGGTGCTGAGTCTCCAAGGAGGGAGATTGCTAGTAAAGCGGCTGCAATGGCGAACCCGAGCACAAGGAGATGAGAAATGAGGTGCGTTTTAGAAACCTTTCCCGATCACACGGTGTACCATCTTCTGGGTTTCTTATGCATGTTTTCGAAGTAGGAAGATGCCCTTGCACCTGGAGATTTGGGACCCATGGGATGGGTACCACGCAGTATTACTTTAAAGGGTCTGTGTTTGCTCACCCAACCTCACCAAACCTCTCAGCCCCAAGAGTGTCCACCCTTATGTCTCCAACAGCTGTGGGTCTAGATATGGTCAATCCAGGTGGCATCACAGCCCCTGATCGAATTTTGTAAGAATTTCTCTCTCTTTCACTGTCTTTGTTTCACGGGTTTTTAAAAGTAATTGATTTTTATAATGGGGTTTAGCTGCTTTCACTGCTGTGTTTATGCCGCTTTACACCCACTTGACTCACTTATAGAGAGATATCAATACATAAGTTTTAAGATTCTTACTAGTCAGATATATTCTTGGGCGGTGACTAGGGGGTGTTGAGTCCAGTTCACTGAGCAAGGAGTAGGTCTTGTCTATTACATATTGAGTTTATGGAACGGTATCTGAGCTAATTTGAAACCCGTGTTTTATTCATCACCCCGCCTCACCTTTCCCGTTAAGCAGCCATAGTGTGTTTTCTAAACGTGTGACTCTGTTCCGTTTTGTAATTCAGTTCAAGTGTAGCGGTTTTTACATTCCCTCTATTAGTGATATCTTATGACAAGTGTCTTTTTCTGTGTGACTTTTATCACTTAGAATCGTCGTACCTAAATCCACTCATCATGCTGCTACTAGCCTTATGACGTTGATTTCATGGCTGAGTGATATTCCATTGTACATAAGGACCACAACTTCTTTATCCATTTTTCTCTTTCCTGGGATATTTAAGGTGTAACGAAGTGGAGGTTCTTGTCAAGAGAGCGGCCCTAAACTTTGGGGTGCCTGTGTTTTGCTGATTTTTAGTTTTCCCAATTTATACGCCCATGAGTGGAAGTGCCCTATGCTCTCTAAGCTGAGTTTTTTAGATGTTTCAGGACACACCGTACACTTCTCCAGAGTGGCTGTTGGCAATTTACATCTCGCCCATCAGCATAGCAAGGCTCCCGTTTCTCCATGGCCTGTCCTCCATTTCTGTTTTTTTTTTTTTTTTTATGTATAATTTCTATTTTTAATAAACGCCGTAGGAGAGTTCCTGCTCTTCCATGGTCGTGAGTCACTGCTTTTTTTTTTTTTTTCACACACACACACTGTATTTTATTTTTACAAGGGATAAATAGACTGACAGCAAGTATTGTACATGGATATCCACAACAAAAGCAACTATGATTGCAATTACCAAACATGAAACACACTCATACTATGTCATAATATTGACATTCAGTAATCCTCCACTGTAACAGCTCCTTTACTTTGCAGTGAAAATTGATTTGTATATTCTTTGCCTCTGAGTCTTTGTGGGATTTTTTTTTTTTTAATTCAGACAGAAAGTCACAAAAATTATACTCATCCTCATCAGTTCACTCAGTCCCATGTAATTATTTTTTTTTATCTTGATCTTTTGTTAGCACTTTTATGATTTCATCAGTTTTTCATTAGAGTTCTGAAAATGCTTATTCATTCAGTTCAGCAGTACAGTCAGTTACCAGAAACCTGTACTTGTCAGAGTGTTTTCCATGAATTTCTTGAAGATGAAACCCTTTTATAGGAACATATTTGCAAAATCATCAGAGTACACCCAGAACTGTCTGTAAATGACAAAAGACTTAAAAATGACCACAGTTAAAGATTTGACGAAAGTTCATAATAATGCAGTTGACAAGAAAATTAGTTATTTCTGAGATATACATTTTAAAGTAATAACTAGGATTATTACTTATAACATTATACCAGAACATATAAGATTTTTAGATCTTTCATGTAATGTCTGAAACATTTATATTAACATATTTCCATACAAATACAAATATAAGATTTTTAGAAATTTCATGTAATGTCTGAAACATTTATATTAACATATTTCCATACATATTTCCATACAAATACAAATATAAGATTTTTAGAAATTTCATGTAATGTCTGAAACATTTATATTAACATATTTCCATACAAATCACCCAATGAAAGTTTAGTATTAGTTGTTTTGTTTGTTTTTTTATACTGCAGGTTCTTATTAGGCATCAATTTTATACACATCAGTGTATACATGTCAATCCCAATCGCCCAATTCAGCACACCACCATCCCCACCTCACCGCAGTTTTCCCCCCTTGGTGTCCATATGTCCATTCTCTACATCTGTGTCTAAACTTCTGCCCTGCAAACTGGCTCATCTGTACCATTTTTCTAGGTTCCACATACATGCATTAATATACGATATTTGTTTTTCTCTTTCTGACTTACTTCACTCTGTATGACAGTCTCTAGATCCATCCACGTCTCAACAAATGACTCAATTTTGTTCCTTTTTATGGCTGAGTAATATTCCATTGTATATATGTACCACAACTTCTTTATCCATTCGTCTGCTGATGGGCATTTAGGTTGCTTCCATGACCTGGCTATTGTAAATAGTGCTGCAATGAACATTCGGGTGCATGTGTCTTTTTGAATTACGGTTTTCTCTGGGTATATGCCCAGTAGTGGGATTGCTGGGTCATATGGTAATTCTATTTTTAGTTTTTTAAGGAACCTCCATATTGTTCTCCATAGTGGCTGTATCAATTTACATTCCCACCAACAGTGCAAGAGGGTTCCCTTTTCTCCACACCCTCTCCAGCATTTGTTGTTTGTAGATTTTCTGATGATGCCCATTCTAACAGGAGTGAGGTGATACCTCATTGTAGTTTTGATTTGCATTTCTCTAATAATTAGTGATGTTGAGCATCTTTTCATGTGCTTCGTGGCCGTCTGTATGTCTTCTTTGGAGAAATGTCTATTTAGGTCTTCTGCCCATTTTTGGATTGGGGTGTTTGTTTCTTTGATATTGAGCTGAATGAGCTGTTTATATATTTTGGAGGTTAATCCTTTGTCCGTTGATTCATTTGCAAATATTTTCTCCCATTCTGAGGGTTGTCTTTTCGTCTTGTTTATGGTTTCCTTTGCTGTGCAAAAGCTTTGAAGTTTCATTAGGTCCCACTTGTTTATTTTTGTTTTTATTTCCATTACTCTAGGAGGTGGACCAAAAAAGATCTTGCTGTGATTTATGTCAAAGAGTGTTCTTCCTATGTTTTCCTCTAAGAGTTTGATAGTGTCCAGTCTTATATTTAGGTCTCTAATCCATTTTGAGTTTATTTTTGTGTATGGTGTTAGGGAGTATTCTAATTTCATTCTTTTACATGTAGCTGTCCAGTTTTCCCAGCACCACTTATTGAAGAGACTGTCTTTTCTCCTTTGTATATCTTTGCCTCCTTTGTCATAGATTAGTTGACCATAGGTGCGTGGGTTAATCTCTGGGCTTTCTATCTTGTTCCATTGATCTATGTTTCTGTTTTTGTGTCAGTACCATATTGTCTTGATTACTGTAGCTTTGTAGTATAGTCTGAAGTCAGGGAGTCTGATTCCTCCAGCTCCATTTTTTTGCCTCAAGACTGCTTTGGCTATTCGGGGTCTTTTGTGTCTCCATACAAATTTTAAGATGATTTGTTCTAGCTCCATAAAAAGTGCCATTGGTAATTTGATAGGGATTGCATTGAATCTGTAGATTGCTTTGGGTAGTATACTCATTTTCACAATGTTGATTCTTCCAATCCAAGAACATGGTATATCTCTCCATCTGTTGGTATCATCTTTAATTTCTTTCATCAGTGTCTTATAGTTTTCTGCATACAGGTCTTTTGTCTCCCTAGGTAGGTTTATTCCTAAGTATTTTATTCTTTTTGTTGCAATGGTAAATGGGAGTGTTTCCATAATTTATCTTTCAGATTTTTCATCATTAGTGTATAGGAATGCAAGAGATTTCTGTGCATTAATTTTGTATCCTGCAACTTTACCATATTCATTAATTAGTTCTAGCAGTTTTCTGGTGGCAGTTTTAGGATTCTCTATGTATAGTATCATGTCATCCGCAAACAGTGACAGTTTTACTTCTTCTTTTCCAATTTGTATTCCTTTTATTTCTTTATCTTCTCTGATTGCCGTGGCTAGGACTTCCAGAACTATGTTGAATAATAGTGGTGAGAGTGGACATCCTTGTCTCATTCCTGATCTTAGAGGAAATGCTTTCAGTTTTTCACCATTGAGAATGATGTTTGCTGTGGGTTTGTCATATGTGGCCTTTATTATGTTGAGGTAGGTTCCCTCTATGCCCACTTTCTGGAGAGTTTTTATCAGAAATGGGTGTTGAATTTTGTCAAAAGCTTTTTCTGCATCTATTGAGATGATCATATGGTTTTTATTCTTCAATTTGTTAATATGGTGTATCACATTGATTGATTTGCGTATATTGAAGAATCCTTGCATCCCTGGGATAAATCCCACTTGATCGTGGTGTATGATCCTTTTAATGTGTTGTTGGATTCTGTTTGCTAGTATTTTGTTGAGGATTTTTGCATCTGTATTCATCAGTGATATTGGTCTGTAATTTTCTTTTTTTGTAGTGTCTTTGTCTGGTTTTGGTATCAGGGTGATGGTGGCCTCATAGAATGATTTTGGGAGTGTTCCTTCCTCTGCAATTTTTTGGAAGAGTTTGAGAAGGATGGGTGTTAGCTCTTCTCTAAATGTTTGATAGAATTCACCTGTGAAGCCATCTGGTCCTGGACTATTGTTTGTTGGAAGATTTTTAATCACAGTTTCAATTTCATTACTTGTGATTGGTCTGTTCATATTTTCTATTTCTTCCTGATTCAGTCTTGGAAGGTTATACCTTTCTAAGAATTTGTCCATTTCTTCCAGGTTGTCCATTTTGTTGGCATAAAGTTGCTTGTAGTAGTCTCTTAGGATGCTTTGTATTTCTGTGGTGTCTGTTGTAACTTCTCCTTTTTCATTTCTGATTTTATTGATTTGAGTCCTCTCCCTCTTTTTTTTGATGAGTCTGGCTAATGGCTTATCAATTTTGTTTATCTTCTCAAAGAACCAACTTTTAGTTTTATTGATCTTTGCTATTGTTTTCTTTGTTTCTATTTCATTTATTTCTGCTCTGATCTTTATGATTTCTTTCCTTCTGCTAACTTTGGGTTTTGTTTGTTCTTCTTTCTCTAGTTTCTTTAGGTGTAAGGTTAGATTGTTTACTTGAGATTTTTCTTGTTTCTTTAGGTAGGCTTGTATAGCTATAAACTTCCCTCTTAGAACCGCTTTTGCTGCATCCCATAGGTTTTGGGTCGTCGTGTTTTCATTGTCATTTGTCTCTAGGTATTTTTTTTATTTCCTCTTTGATTTCTTCAGTGATCTCTTGGTTATTTAGTAACGTATTGTTTAGCCTCCATGTGTTTGTCTTTTTTTACGTTTTTTTCCCTGTAATTCAATTCTAATCTCATAGCGTTGTGGTCAGAAAAGATGCTTGATATGATTTCAATTTTCTTAAATTTACTGAGGCTTGATTTGTGACCCAAGATGTGATCTATCCTGGAGAATGTTCCGTGTGCACTTGAGAAGAACGTGTAATCTGCTGTTTTTGGATGGAATGTCCTATATATATCAATTAAATCTATCTGGTCTATTGTGTCATTTAAAGCTTCTGTTTCCTTATTTATTTTCATTTTGGATGATCTGTCCATTGGTGTAAGTGAAGTGTTAAAGTCCCCCACTATTATTGTGTTCCTGTCGATTTCCTCTTTTATAGCTGTTAGCAGTTGTCTTATGTATTGAGGTGCTCCTCTGTTGGGTGCATATATATTTATAATTGTTATATCTTCTTCTTGGATTGATCCCTGGATCATTATGTAGTGTCCTTCCGTGTCTCTTGTAACATTCTTTATTTTAAAGTCTATTTTATCTGATATGAGTATAGCTACTCCAGCTTTCTTTTGATTTCCATTTGCATGGAATATCTTTTTCCATCCCCTCACTTTCAGTCTGTATGTGTCCCTAGGTCTAAAGTGGGTCTCTTGTAGACAGCATATATATGGGTCTTGTTTTTGTATCCATTCAGCCAGTCTATGTCTTTTGGTTGGAGCATTTAATCCATTCACGTTTAAGGTAATTATCGATATGTATGTTCCTATGACCATTTTCTTAATTGTTTTGGGTTTGTTTTTGTAGGTCTTTTTCTTCTCTTGTGTTTCCCACTTAGAGAAGTTCCTTTAGCATTTGTTGTAGAGCTGGTTTGGTGGTGCTGAATTCTCGTAGCTTTTGCTTGTCTGTAAAGCTTTTGATTTCTCCATCGAATCTAAATGAGATCCTTGCCGGGTAGAGTAATCTTGGTTGTAGGTTATTCCCTTTCATCACTTTAAGTATATCATGCCACTCCCTTCTGGCTTGCAGAGTTTCTGCTGAGAAATCAGCTGTTAACCTTATGGGAGTTCCCTTGTATGTTATTTGTCGTTTTTCCCTTGCTGCTTTCAATAATTTTTCTTTGTCTTTAATTTTTGCCACTTTGATTACTATGTGTCTCGGCGTGTTTCTCCTTGGGTTTATTCTGTATGGGACTCTCTGCGTTTCCTGGACTTGGGTGGCTATTTCCTTTCCCATGTTAGGGAAGTTTTCGACTATAATCTCTTCAAATATTTTCTCTGGTCCTTTCTCTCTCTCTTCTCCTTCTGGGACCCCTATAATGTGAATGTTGTTGCGTTTAATGTTGTCCCAGAGGTCTCTTAGGCTGCCTTCATTTCTTTTCATTCTTTTTTCTTTAGTCTGTTCCGCAGCAGTGAATTCCACCATTCTGTCTTCCAGGTCGCTTATCTGTTCTTCTTCCTCAGTTATTCTGCTATTGATTCCTTCTAGTGTAGTTTTCATTTCAGTTATTGTATTGGTCATCTCTGTTTGTTTGTTCTTTAATTCTTCTAGGTCTTTGTTAATCATTTCTTGCATCTTCTCAATCTTTGCCTCCATTCTTATTCCGAGGTCCTGGATCATCTTCACTATCATTATTCTGAATTCTTTTTCTGGAAGGTTGCCTATCTCCACTTCATTTAGTTGTTTTTCTGGGGTTTTTTCTTGTTCCTTCATCTGGTACATAGCCCTCTGCCTTTTCATCTTCTCTATCTTTCTGTAACTGTGGTTTTTGGTCCACAGGCTGCAGGGTTGTAGTTTTTCTTGCTTCTGTTGTCTGCCCTCTGGTGGTTGAGGCTATCTAAGAGGCTTGATGGGAGGCTCTGGTGGTGGGTAGAGCTGACTGTTGCTGTGGCGGTCAGAGCTCAGTAAAACCTTAATCCACTTGACTGTTGATGGGTGGGGCTGGGTTCCCTCCCTGTTGCTGTGGCGGTCAGAGCTCAGTAAAACCTTAATCCACTTGACTGTTGATGGGTGGGGCTGGGTTCCCTCCCTGTTGGTTGTTTTGCCTGAGGCAACCCAACACTGGAGCCTACCCGTGCTCTTTGGTGGGGTTAATGGCAGACTCTGGGAGGGCTAACGCCAAGGAGAACTTCCCAGAACCTCTGCTGCCAGTGTCCTTATCCCCACGGTGAAACAGAGCCACCACTCGCCTCTGCAGGAGACCCCCCAACACCAGCAGGTAGGTCTGGTTCAGTCTCCCCCAGGGTCACTGCTCCTTCCCCTGGATCCCGATGCACACATTACTTTGTGTGTGCCCTCCAAGAGTGGGGTCTCTGTTTCCCCCAGTCCTGTCAAAGTCCTGCAATCAATTCCCACTAGGCTTCAAAGTCTGATTCTCTAGGAATTCCTCCTCCCGTAGCCGGACCCCCAGGTTGGGAAGCCTGACGTGGGGCTCAGAACCTTCACTCCAGTGGGTGGAATTCTGTGGTATAAGTGTTCGCCAGTCTGTGAGCCACCCACCCAGCAGTTATGGGATTTGATTTTACTCTGATTGTGCCCCTTCTACCGTCTCACTGTGGCTTCTCCTCTGTCCTTGGACGTGGGGTATCCTCCTTGGTTAAGTCCAGGGTCTTCCTGTCAATGATTGTCCAGCAGCCAGTTGTGATTCTGGTGCTCTCGCAAGAGGGAGTGAGAGCACGTCCTTCTACTCCGCCATCTTGGTTAATCCTCCTATTTCTTCAACTTTCAACTTCTACTTTTTTCAGTAATTGATTTTTATAATGGGGTTTAGCTGGTTTTCACTGCTGTCTTTATGCCGCTTTACACCCACTTGACTCACTTACAGAGAGATATCAATACATAGGTTTTAAGATTCTTACTAGTCAGATATATTCTGGGCGGTGAGTAGGGGGTGTTGAGTCCAGTTCCCTGAGCAAGGAGTAGGTCTTGTCTATTACATATTGGGTTTATGGAACGGTATCTGAGCTAATTTGAAACCCGTGTTTTATGCATCACCCCGCCTCACCTTTCCCGTTGAGCAGCCATAGTGTGTTTTCTAAACGTGTGACTCTGTTTCGTTTTGTAATTCAATTCAAGTGTAGTGGTTTTTACATTCCCTCTATTAGTGATATCTTATGACAAGTGTCTTTTTCTGTGTGACTTATTTCACTTAGAATTGTCGTACCTAAATCCACTCATCATGCTGCTACTAGCCTTATGACGTTGATTTCATGGCTGAGTGATATTCCACTGTACATAAGGACCACAACTTCTCTATCCATTTTTCTCTTTCCTGGGATATTTAAGGTGTAACGAAGTGGAGGTTCTTGTCAAGAGAGCCGCCCTAAACTTTGGGGTGCCTGTGTCTTGCTGATTTTTAGTTTTCCCAATTTATACGCCCATGAGTGCAAGTGCCCTATGCTCTCTAAGCTGAGTTTTTTAGATGTTCCAGGACACACCGTACACTTCTCCAGAGTGGCTGTTGGCAATTTACATCACGCCCATCAGCGAAGCAAGGATCCCGTTTCTCCATGGCCTGTCCTGCATTTCTGGTTTTGACACTTTATTCAGCATGGCCCTTTTGACCGATGGGAAGCGAGACTTCTTTGTAGCGCTGATTTGCCTTTCCAGATTGCTTGGTTGGCCAAAAAGGGCGTATGCGTTTTTTCCTGAATATATTCAGGAAAAAACGCATACGCCCTTTTTGGCCAAGGGCATGATTGTCGAGGTGTGGCCGCTTTTCCTGTGCTTTCAAGGCGATTCGAATCAACTTCCTGACATCTGTTTCCTGCAATTCTGCCTTGCTTTCAAATCTTCTTCCTTGCCTTCCCGCAATATATTTGTGGACGAGAGTTATCATTTATAACTCTGCAGGTTTGTGAATTGCAGTGCCCCTGAGCTCCATTGTTCAACTCGCTTTCTTGGGAGCTGGCCGCCAAAGCGCAGGATTGCTTCAGGCCCTGTTCTGGTCCCGGGCGGCAGGCTGAGCCTGTAGTTAATTCTTCTTCCTGATGGGAAAATAGAGTGACCTGTGCCAGTCCCAAAACCTAGAGCTAGTCTCTCATTGGTTCCCCCTCTTCCCGTTCATCCTCAGGACAAATTGCAACCTGTACGGAACAGGAGGTTAAAGGTGCTGAGTCTCCAAGGAGGGAGATTGCTAGTAAAGCGGCTGGAATGGCGAACCCGAGCACAAGGAGATGAGAAATGAGGTGCGTTTGAGAAACCTTTCCCGATCACACGGTGTACCATCTTCTGGGTTTCTCATGCATGTTTTCGATGTAGGAAGATGCCCTTGCACCTGGAGATTTGGGACCCATGGGATGGGTACCACGCAGTATTACTTTAAAGGGTCTGCGTTTGCTCACCCAACCTCACCAAACCTCTCAGCCCCAAGAGTGTCCACCCTTATGTCTCCATCAGCTGTGGGTCTAGATATGGTCAATCCAGGTGGCATCACAGCCCCTGAACGAATTTTGTAAGAATTTCTCTCCCTTTCACTGTCTTTGTTTCACGGGATTTTAAAAGTAATTGATTTTTATAATGGGGTTTAGCTGCTTTTCACTGTTGTGTTTATGCCACTTTACACCCACTTGCCTCACTTACAGAGATATATCAGTACATATGTTTTAAGATTCTTACTAGTCAGATATATTCTTGGGCGGTGAGTAGGGGGTGTTGAGTCCAGTTCCCTGAGCAAGGAGTAGGTCTTGTCTATTACATATTGGGTTTATGGAACGGTATCTGAGCTAATTTGAAACCCATGTTTTATGCATCACCCTGCCTCACCTTTCCCGTTAAGCAGCCATAGTGTGTTTTCTAAACGTGTGACTCTGTTCCGTTTTGTAAATCAATTCAAGTGTAGCGGTTTTTACATTCCCTCTATTAGTGATATCTTATGATAAGTGTCTTTTTCTGTGTGACTTATTTCACTTAGAATTGTCGTACCTAAATCCACTCATCATGCTGCTACTAGCCTTATGACGTTGATTTCATGGCTGAGTGATATTCCACTGTACACAAGGACAACAACTTCTTTATCCATTTTTCTCTTTCCTGGGATATTTAAGGTGTAACGAAGTGGAGGTTCTTGTCAAGAGAGCCGCCCTAAACTTTGGGGTGCCTGTGTCTTGCTGATTTTTAGTTTTCCCAATTTATACGCCCATGAGTGGAAGTGCCCTATGCTCTCTAAGCTGAGTTTTTTAGATGTTTCAGGACACACCGTACACTTCTCCAGAGTGGCTGTTGGCAATTTACATCGCGCCCATCAGCGAAGCAAGGCTCCCGTTTCTCCATGGCCTGTCCTGCATTTCTGGTTTTGACACTTTATTCAGCATGGCCCTTTTGACCGATGGGAAGCGAGACTTCTTTGTAGCGCTGATTTGCCTTTCCAGGTTGCTTGGTTGGCCAAAAAGGGCGTATGCGTTTTTTCCTGAATATATTCAGGAAAAAACGCATACGCCCTTTTTGGCCAAGGGCATGATTGTCGAGGTGTGGCCGCTTTTCCTGTGCTTTCAAGGCGATTCGAATCAAACTCCTGACATCTGTTTCCTGCAATTCTGCCTTGCTTTCAAATCTTCTTCGTTGTCTTCCCTCAATATATTTGTGGACGAGAGTTATCATTTATAACTCTGCAGGTTTGTGAATTGCAGTGCCCCTGAGCTCCATTGTTCAACTCGCTTTCTTGGGAGCTGGCCGCCAAAGCGCAGGATTGCTTCAGGCCCTGTTCTGGTCCCGGGCGGCAGGCTGAGCCTGTGGTTAATTCTTCTTCCTGATGGGAAAATAGAGTGACCTGTGCCAGTCCCAACACCTAGAGCTAGTCTCTCATTGGTTCCCCCTCTTCCCGTTCATCCTCAGGACAAATTGCAACCTGTACGGAACAGGAGGTTAAAGGTGCTGAGTCTCCAAGGAGGGAGATTGCTAGTAAAGCGGCTGGAATGGCGAACCCGAGCACAAGGAGATGAGAAATGAGGTGCGTTTTAGAAACCTTTCCCGATCACACGGTGTACCATCTTCTGGGTTTCTCATGCATGTTTTCGATGTAGGAAGATGCCCTTGCACCTGGAGATTTGGGACCCATGGGATGGGTACCACGCAGTATTACTTTAAAGGGTCTGCGTTTGCTCACCCAACCTCACCAAACCTCTCAGCCCCAAGAGTATCCACCCTTATGTCTCCATCAGCTGTGGGTCTAGATATGGTCAATCCAGGTGGCATCACAGCCCCTGAACGAATTTTGTAAGAATTTCTCTCCCTTTCACTGTCTTTGTTTCACGGGTTTTTAAAAGTAATTGATTTTTATAATGGGGTTTAGCTGCTTTTCACTGCTGTGTTTATGCCGCTTTACACCCACTTGCCTCACTTACAGAGATATATCAGTACATAGGTTTTAAGATTCTTACTAGTCAGATATATTCTTGGGAGGTCAGTAGGGGGTGTTGAGTCCAGTTCCCTGAGCAAGGAGTAGGTCTTGTCTATTACATATTGGGTTTATGGAACGGTATCTGAGCTAATTTGAAACCCGTGTTTTATGCATCACCCCGCCTCACTTTTCCCGTTAAGCAGCCATAGTGTGTTTTCTAAACGTGTGACTCTGTTCCGTTTTGTAATTCAATTCAAGTGTAGCGGTTTTTACATACCCTCAATTAGTGATATCTTATGACAAGTGTCTTTTCCTGTGTGACTTATTTCACTTAGAATCGTCGTACCTAAATCCACTCATCATGCTGCTACTAGCCTTATGACGTTGATTTCATGGCTGAGTGATATTCCACTGTACATAAGGACCACAACTTCTTTATCCATTTTTCTCTTTCCTGGGATATTTAAGGTGTAACGAAGTGCAGCTTCTTGTCAAGAGAGCAGCCCTAAACTTTGGGGTGCCTGTGTCTTGCTGATTTTTAGTTTTCCCAATTTATACGCCCATGAGTGGAAGTGCCCTATGCTCTCTAAGCTGAGTTTTTTAGATGTTTCAGGACACACCGTACACTTCTCCAGAGTGGCTGTTGGCAATTTACATCGCACCCATCAGCGAAGCAAGGCTCCCGTTTCTCCATGGCCTGTCCTGCATTTCTGGTTTTGACACTTTATTCAGCATGGCCCTTTTGACCGATGGGAAGCGAGACTTCTTTGTAGCGCTGATTTGCCTTTCCAGGTTGCTTGGTTGGCCAAAAAGGGCGTATGCGTTTTTTCCTGAATATATTCAGGAAAAAACGCATACGCCCTTTTTGGCCAAGGGCATGATTGTCGAGGTGTGGCCGCTTTTCCTGTGCTTTCAAGGCGATTCGAATCAACCTCCTGACATCTGTTTCCTGCAATTCTGCCTTGCTTTCAAATCTTCTTCGTTGCCTTCCCTCAATATATTTGTGGACGAGAGTTATCATTTATAACTCTGCAGGTTTGTGAATTGCAGTGCCCCTGAGCTCCATTGTTCAACTCGCTTTCTTGGGAGCTGGCCGCCAAAGCGCAGGATTGCTTCAGGCCCTGTTCTGGTCCCGGGCGGCAGGCTGAGCCTGTGGTTAATTCTTCTTCCTGATGGGAAAATAGAGTGACCTGTGCCAGTCCCAACACCTAGAGCTAGTCTCTCATTGGTTCCCCCTCTTTCCGTTCATCCTCAGGACAAATTGCAACCTGTACGGAACAGGAGGTTAAAGGTGCTGAGTCTCCAAAGAGGGAGATTGCTAGTAAAGCGGCTGGAATGGCGAACCCGAGCACAAGGAGATGAGAAATGAGGTGCGTTTTAGAAACCTTTCCCGATCACACGGTGTACCTTCTTCTGGGTTTCTCATGCATGTTTTCGATGTAGGAAGATGCCCTTGCACCTGGAGATTTGGGACCCATGGGATGGGTACCACGCAGTATTACTTTAAAGGGTCTGCGTTTGCTCACCCAACCTCACCAAACCTCTCAGCCCCAAGAGTGTCCACCCTTATGTCTCCATCAGCTGTGGGTCTAGATATGGTCAATCCAGGTGGCATCACAGCCCCTGAACGAATTTTGTAAGAATTTCTCTCCCTTTCACTGTCTTTGTTTCACGGGTTTTTAAAAGTAATTGATTTTTATAATGGGGTTTAGCTGCTTTTCACTGCTGTGTTTATGCCGCTTTACACCCACTTGCCTCACTTACAGAGATATATCAGTACATAGGTTTTAAGATTCTTACTAGTCAGATATATTCTTGGGCGGTGAGTAGGGGGTGTTGAGTCCAGTTCCCTGAGCAAGGAGTAGGTCTTGTCTATTACATATTGGGTTTATGGAACGGTATCTGAGCTAATTTGAAACCCGTGTTTTATGCATCACCCCGCCTCACCTTTCCCGTTAAGCAGCCATAGTGTGTTTTCTAAACGTGTGACTCTGTTCCGTTTTGTAATTCAATTCATGTGTAGCGGTTTTTACATTCCCTCTATTAGTGATATCTTATGACAAGTGTCTTTTTCTGTGTGACTTATTTCACTTAGAATCGTCGTACCTAAATCCACTCATCATGCTGCTACTAGCCTTATGACGTTGATTTCATGGCTGAGTGATATTCCACTGTACATAAGGACCACAACTTCTTTATCCATTTTTCTCTTTCCTGGGATATTTAAGGTGTAACGAAGTGCAGCTTCTTGTCAAGAGAGCAGTCCTAAACTTTGGGGTGCCTGTGTCTTGCTGATTTTTAGTTTTCCCAATTTATACGCCCATGAGTGCAAGTACCCTATGCTCGCTAAGCTGAGTTTTTTAGATGTTTCAGGACACACCGTACACTTCTCCAGAGTGGCTGTTGGCAATTTACATCACGCCCATCAGCGAAGCAAGGCTCCCGTTTCTCCATGGCCTCTCCTGCATTTCTGGTTTTGACACTTTATTCAGCATGGCCCTTTTGAACGATGGGAAGCGAGACTTCTTTGTAGCGCTGATTTGCCTTTCCAGGTTGCTTGGTTGGCCAAAAAGGGCGTATGCGTTTTTTCCTGAATATATTCAGGAAAAAACGCATACGCCCTTTTTGGCCAAGGGCATGATTGTCGAGGTGTGGCCGCTTTTCCTGTGCTTTCAAGGCGATTCGAATCAACCTCCTGACATCTGTTTCCTGCAATTCTGCCTTGCTTTCAAATCTTCTTCGTTGCCTTCCCTCAATATATTTGTGGACGAGAGTTATCATTTATAACTCTGCAGGTTTGTGAATTGCAGTGCCCCTGAGCTCCATTGTTCAACTCGCTTTCTTGGGAGCTGGCCGCCAAAGCGCAGGATTGCTTCAGGCCCTGTTCTGGTCCCGGGCGGCAGGCTGAGCCTGTGGTTAATTCTTCTTCCTGATGGGAAAATAGAGTGACCTGTGCCAGTCCCAACACCTAGAGCTAGTCTCTCATTGGTTCCCCCTCTTCCCGTTCATCCTCAGGACAAATTGCAACCTGTACGGAACAGGAGGTTAAAGGTGCTGAGTCTCCAAGGAGGGAGATTGCTAGTAAAGCGGCTGGAATGGCGAACCCGAGCACAAGGAGATGAGAAATGAGGTGCGTTTTAGAAACCTTTCCCGATCACACGGTGTACCATCTTCTGGGTTTCTCATGCATGTTTTCGATGTAGGAAGATGCCCTTGCACCTGGAGATTTGGGACCCATGGGATGGGTACCACGCAGTATTACTTTAAAGGGTCTGCGTTTGCTCACCCAACCTCACCAAACCTCTCAGCCCCAAGAGTGTCCACCCTTATGTCTCCATCAGCTGTGGGTCTAGATATGGTCAATCCAGGTGGCATCACAGCCCCTGAACGAATTTTGTAAGAATTTCTCTCCCTTTCACTGTCTTTGTTTCACGGGATTTTAAAAGTAATTGATTTTTATAATGGGGTTTAGCTGCTTTTCACTGCTGTGTTTATGCCGCTTTACACCCACTTGCCTCAATTACAGAGATATATCAGTACATAGGTTTTAAGATTCTTACTAGTCAGATATATTCTTGGGCGGTGAGTAGGGGGTGTTGAGTCCAGTTCCCTGAGCAAGGAGTAGGTCTTGTCTATTACATATTGGGTTTATGGAACGGTATCTGAGCTAATTTGAAACCCGTGTTTTATGCATCACCCCGCCTCACCTTTCCCGTTAAGCAGCCATAGTGTGTTTTCTAAACGTGTGACTCTGTTCCGTTTTGTAATTCAATTCAAGTGTAGCGGTTTTTACATTCCCTCTATTAGTGATATCTTATGACAAGAGTCTTTTTCTGTGTGACTTATTTCACTTAGAATCGTCGTACCTAAATCCACTCATCATGCTGCTACTACCCTTATGACGTTGATTTCATGGCTGAGTGATATTCCACTGTACATAAGGACCACAACTTCTTTATCCATTTTTCTCTTTCCTGGGATATTTAAGGTGTAACGAAGTGCAGCTTCTTGTCAAGAGAGCAGCCCTAAACTTTGGGGTGCCTGTGTCTTGCTGATTTTTAGTTTTCCTAATTTATACGCCCATGAGTGGAAGTGCACTATGCTCTCTAAGCTGAGTTTTTTAGATGTTTCAGGACACACCGTACACTTCTCCAGAGTGGCTGATGGCAATTTACATCGCGCCCATCAGCGAAGCAAGGCTCCCGTTTCTCCATGGCCTGTCCTGCATTTCTGGTTTTGACACTTTATTCAGCATGGCCCTTTTGACCGATGGGAAGCGAGACTTCTTTGTAGCGCTGATTTGCCTTTCCAGGTTGCTTGGTTGGCCAAAAAGGGCGTATGCGTTTTTTCCTGAATATATTCAGGAAAAAACGCATACGCCCTTTTTGGCCAAGGGCATGATTGTCGAGGTGTGGCCGCTTTTCCTGTGCTTTCAAGGCGATTCGAATCAACCTCCTGACATCTGTTTCCTGCAATTCTGCCTTGCTTTCAAATCTTCTTCGTTGCCTTCCCTCAATATATTTGTGGACGAGAGTTATCATTTATAACTCTGCAGGTTTGTGAATTGCAGTGCCCCTGAGCTCCATTGTTCAACTCGCTTTCTTGGGAGCTGGCCGCCAAAGCGCAGGATTGCTTCAGGCCCTGTTCTGGTCCCGGGCAGCAGGCTGAGCCTCTGGTTAATTCTTCTTCCTGATGGGAAAATAGAGTGACCTGTGCCAGTCCCAACACCTAGAGCTAGTCTCTCATTGGTTCCCCCTCTTCCCGTTCATCCTCAGGACAAATCGCAACCTGTACGGAACAGGAGGTTAAAGGTGCTGAGTCTCCAAGGAGGGAGATTGCTAGTAAAGCGGCTGGAATGGCGAACCCGAGCACAAGGAGGTGAGAAATGAGGTGCGTTTTAGAAACCTTTCCCGATCACACGGTGTATCATCTTCTGGTTTTCTCATGCATGTTTTCGATGTAGGAAGATGCCCTTGAACCTGGAGATTTGGGACCCATGGGATGGGTACCACGCAGTACTACTTTAAAGGGTCTGTGTTTGCTCACCCAACCTCACCAAAACTCTCAGCCCCAAGAGTGTCCACCCTTATGTCTACATCAGCTGTGGGTCTAGATATGGTCAATCCAGGTGGCATCACAGCCCCTGAACGAATTTTGTAAGAATTTCTCTCTCTTTCACTGTCTTTGTTTCACGGGTTTTTAAAAGTAATTGATTTTTATAATGGGGTTTAGCTGCTTTTCACAGCTGTGTTTATGCCGCTTTACACCCACTTGACTCACTTACAGAGAGATATCAATACATAGGTTTTAAGATTCTTACTAGTCAGATATATTCTTGGGTGGTGAGTAGGGGGTGTTGAGTCCAGTTCCCTGAGCAAGGAGTAGGTCTTGTCTATTACATATTGGGTTTATGGAACGGTATCTGAGCTAATTTGAAACCCGTGTTTTATGCATCACCCCGCCTCACCTTTCCCGTTGAGCAGCCATAGTGTGTTTTCTAAACGTGTGACTCTGTTCCGTTTTGTAATTCAGTTCAAGTGTAGCGGTTTTTACATTCCCTCTATTAGTGATATCTTATGACAAGTGTCTTTTTCTGTGTGACTTTTTTCACTTAGAATCGTCGTACCTAAATCCACTCATCATGCTGCTACTAGCCTTATGACCTTGATTTCATGGCTGAGTGATATTCCATTTTACATAAGGACCACAACTTCTTTATCCATTTTTCTCTTTCCTGGGATATTTAAGGCGTAACGAAGTGCAGGTTCTTGTCAAGAGAGCAGCCCTAAACTTTGGGGTGCCTGTGTCTTGCTGATTTTTAATTTTCCCAATTTATACGCCCATGAGTGGAACTGCCCTATGCTCTCTAAGCTGAGTTTTTTAGATGTTTCAGGACACACCGTACACTTCTCCAGAGTGGCTGTTGGCAGTTTACATCCCGCCCATCAGCGTAGCACGGCTCCCGTTTCTCCATGGCCTGTCCTGCATTTCTGGTTTTGACACTTTATTCAGCATGGCCCTTTTGACCGATGGGAAGCGAGAGTTCTTTGTAGCGCTGATTTACCTTTCCAGGTTGCTTGGTTGGCCAAAAAGGGCGTATGCGTTTTTTTCCTGAATATATTCAGGAAAAAACGCATACGCCCTTTTTGGCCAAGGGCATGATTGTCGAGGTTTGGCCGCTTTTCCTGTGCTTTCAAGGCGATTCGAATCTACCTCCTAAAATCTGTTTCCTGCAATTCTGCCTTGCTTTCAAATCCTCTTCGTTGCCTTCCCTCAATATATTTGTGGACGAGAGTTATCATTTATAACTCTGCAGGTTTGTGAATTGCAGTGCCCCTGAGCTCCATTGTTCAACTCGCTTTCTTGGGAGCTGGCCGCAAAAGTGCAGGATTGCTTCAGGCCCTATTCTGGTCCCGGGCGACAGGCTGAGCCTGTGGTTAATTCTTCTTCCTGATGGGAAAATAGAGTGACCTGTGCCAGTCCCAACACCTAGAGCTAGTCTCTCATTGGTTCCCCCTCTTCCCGTTCATCCTCAGGACAAATTGCAACCTGTACGGAACAGGAAGTTAAAGGTGCTGAGTCTCCAAGGAGGGAGATTGCTAGTAAAGCGGCTGGAATGGCGAACCCGAGCACAAGGAGATGAGAAATGAGGTGCGTTTTAGAAACCTTTCCCGATCACACGGTGTACCAGCTTCTGGGTTTCTCATGCATGTTTTCGATGTAGGAAGATGCCCTTGCACCTGGAGATTTCGGACCCATGGAATGGGTACCACGCAGTATTACTTTAAAGGGTCTGCGTTTGCTCACCCAACCTCACCAAACCTCTCAGCCCCAAGAGTGTCCACCCTTATGTCTACATCAGCTGTGGGTCTAGATATGGTCAATCCAGGTGGCATCACAGCCCCTGAACGAATTTTGTAAGAATTTCTCTCTCTTTCACTGTCTTTGTTTCACGGGTTTTTAAAAGTAATTGATTTTTATAATGGGGTTTAGCTGCTTTTCACAGCTGTGTTTATGCCGCTTTACACCCACTTGACTCACTTACAGAGAGATATCAATACATAGGTTTTAAGATTCTTACTAGTCAGATATATTCTTGGGTGGTGAGTAGGGGGTGTTGAGTCCAGTTCCCTGAGCAAGGAGTAGGTCTTGTCTATTACATATTGGGTTTATGGAACGGTATCTGAGCTAATTTGAAACCCGTGTTTTATGCATCACCCCGCCTCACCTTTCCCGTTGAGCAGCCATAGTGTGTTTTCTAAACGTGTGACTCTGTTCCGTTTTGTAATTCAGTTCAAGTGTAGCGGTTTTTACATTCCCTCTATTAGTGATATCTTATGACAAGTGTCTTTTTCTGTGTGACTTTTTTCACTTAGAATCGTCGTACCTAAATCCACTCATCATGCTGCTACTAGCCTTATGACCTTGATTTCATGGCTGAGTGATATTCCATTTTACATAAGGACCACAACTTCTTTATCCATTTTTCTCTTTCCTGGGATATTTAAGGCGTAACGAAGTGCAGGTTCTTGTCAAGAGAGCAGCCCTAAACTTTGGGGTGCCTGTGTCTTGCTGATTTTTAATTTTCCCAATTTATACGCCCATGAGTGGAACTGCCCTATGCTCTCTAAGCTGAGTTTTTTAGATGTTTCAGGACACACCGTACACTTCTCCAGAGTGGCTGTTGGCAGGTTACATCCCGCCCATCAGCGTAGCACGGCTCCCGTTTCTCCATGGCCTGTCCTGCATTTCTGGTTTTGACACTTTATTCAGCATGGCCCTTTTGACCGATGGGAAGCGAGATTTCTTTGTAGCGCTGATTTACCTTTCCAGGTTGCTTGGTTGGCCAAAAAGGGCGTATGCGTTTTTTCCTGAATATATTCAGGAAAAAACGCATACGCCCTTTTTGGCCAAGGGCATGATTGTCGAGGTTTGGCCGCTTTTCCTGTGCTTTCAAGGCGATTCGAATCTACCTCCTGAAATCTGTTTCCTGCAATTCTGCCTTGCTTTCAAATCCTCTTCGTTGCCTTCCCTCAATATATTTGTGGACGAGAGTTATCATTTATAACTCTGCAGGTTTGTGAATTGCAGTGCCCCTGAGCTCCATTGTTCAACTCGCTTTCTTGGGAGCGGTCGCAAAAGCGCAGGATTGCTTCAGGCACTGTTCTGGTCCCGGGCGGCAGGCTGAGCCTGTGGTTAATTCTTCTTCCTGATGGGAAAATAGAGTGACCTGTGCCAGTCCCAACACCTAGAGCTAGTCTCTCATTGGTTCCCCCTCTTCCCGTTCATCCTCAGGACAAATTGCAACCTGTACGGAACAGGAAGTTAAAGGTGCTGAGTCTCCAAGGAGGGAGATTGCTAGTAAAGCGGCTGGAATGGCGAACACGAGCACAAGGAGATGAGAAATGAGGTGCGTTTTAGAAACCTTTCCCGATCACACGGTGTACCAGCTTCTGGGTTTCTCATGCATGTTTTCGATGTAGGAAGATGCCCTTGAACCTGGAGATTTCGGACCCATGGGATGGGTACCACGCTGTATTACTTTAAAGGGTCTGCGTTTGCTCACCCAACCTCACCAAACCTCTCAGCCCCAAGAGTGTCCACCCTTATGTCTCCATCAGCTGTGGGTCTAGATATGGTCAATCCAGGTGGCATCACAGCCCCTGAACGAATTTTGTAAGAATTTCTCTCTCTTTCACTGTCTTTGTTTCACGGGTTTTTAAAAGTAATTGATTTTTATAATGGGGTTTAGCTGCTTTTCACAGCTGTGTTTATGCCACTTTACACCCACTTGACTCACTTACAGAGAGATATCAATACATAGGTTTTAAGATTCTTACTAGTCAGGTATATTCTTGGGCGGTGAGTAGGGGTGTTGAGTCCAGTTCCCTGAGCAAGGAGTAGGTCTTGTCTATTACATATTGGGTTTATGGAACGGTATCTGAGCTAATTTGAAACCCGTGTTTTATGCATCACCCCACCTCACCTTTCCCGTGGAGCAGCCATAGTGTGTTTTCTAAACGTGTGACTCTGTTCCGTTTTGTAATTCAGTTCAAGTGTAGCGGTTTTTACATTCCCTCTATAAGTGATATCTTATGACAAGTGTCTTTATCTGTGTGACTTTTTTCACTTAGAATCGTCGTACCTAAATCCACTCATCATGCTGCTACTAGCCTTATGACGTTGATTTCATGGCTGAGTGATATTCCATTGTACATAAGGACCACAACTTCTTTATCCATTTTTCTCTTTCCTGGGATATTTAAGGCGTAACGAAGTGCAGGTTCTTGTCAAGAGAGCAGCCCTAAACTTTGGGGTGCCTGTGTCTTGCTGATTTTTAGTTTTCCCAATTTATACGCCCATGAGTGGAAGTGCCCTATGCTCTCTAAGCTAAGTTTTTTAGATGTTTCAGGACACACCGTACACTTCTCCAGAGTGGCTGTTGGCAATTTACATCCCGCCCATCAGCGTAGCAAGGCTCCCGTTTCTCCAAGGCCTGTCCTGCATTTCCGGTTTTGACACTTTATTCAGCATGGCCCTTTTGACCGATGGGAAGCGAGACTTCTTTGTAGCGCTGATTTGCCTTTCCAGTTTGCTTGGTTGGCCAAAAAGGGCGTATGCGTTTTTTCCTGAATATATTCAGGAAGAAACGCATACGCCCTTTTTGGCCAAGGGCATGATCGTCGAGGTTTGGCCGCTTTTCCTCTGCTTTCAAGGCGATTCGAATCTACCTCCTGAAATCTGTTTCCTGCAATTCTGCCTTGCTTTCAAATCCTCTTCGTTGCCTTCCCTCAATATATTTGTGGACAAGTGTTATCATTTATAACTCTGCAGGTTTGTGAATTGCAGTGTCCCTGAGCTCCATTGTTCAACTCGCTTACTTGGGAGCTGGCCGCAAAAGCGCAGGATTGCTTCAGGCACTGTTCTGGTCCCGGGCGGCAGGCTGAGCCTGTGGTTAATTCTTCTTCCTGATGGGAAAATAGAGTGACCTGTGCCAGTCCCAACACCTAGAGCTAGTCTCTCATTGGTTCCCCCTCTTCCCGTTCATCCTCAGGACAAATCGCAACCTGTACGGAACAGGAGGTTAAAGGTGCTGAGTCTCCAAGGAGGGAGATTGCTAGTAAAGCGGCTGGAATGGCGAACCCGAGCACAAGGAGGTGAGAAATGAGGTGCGTTTTAGAAACCTTTCCCGATCACACGGTGTATCATCTTCTGGTTTTCTCATGCATGTTTTCGATGTAGGAAGATGCCCTTGAACCTGGAGATTTGGGACCCATGGGATGGGTACCACGCAGTACTACTTTAAAGGGTCTGTGTTTGCTCACCCAACCTCACCAAAACTCTCAGCCCCAAGAGTGTCCACCCTTATGTCTCCATCAGCTGTGGGTCTAGATATGGTCAATCCAGGTGGCATCACAGCCCCTGAACGAATTTTGTAAGAATTTCTCTCTCTTTCACTGTCTTTGTTTCACGGGTTTTTAAAAGTAATTGATTTTTATAATGGGGTTTAGCTGCTTTTCACAGCTGTGTTTATGCCGCTTTACACCCACTTGACTCACTTACAGAGAGATATCAATACATAGGTTTTAAGATTCTTACTAGTCAGATATATTCTTGGGTGGTGAGTAGAGGGTGTTGAGTCCAGTTCCCTGAGCAAGGAGTAGGTCTTGTCTATTACATATTGGGTTTATGGAACGGTATCTGAGATAATTTGAAACAAGTGTTTTATGCATCACCCCGCCTCACCTTTCCCGTTGAGCAGCCATAGTGTGTTTTCTAAACGTGTGACTCTGTTCCGTTTTGTAATTCAGTTTAAGTGTAGCGGTTTTTACATTCCCTCTATTAGTGATATTTTATGACAAGTGTCTTTTTCTGTGTGACTTTTTTCACTTAGAATCGCCGTACCTAAATCCACTCATCATGCTGCTACTAGCCTTATGACGTTGATTTCATGGCTGAGTGATATTCCATTGTACATAAGGACCACAACTTCTTTATCCATTTTTCTCTTTCCTGGGATATTTAAGGTGTAACGAAGTGCAGCTTCTTGTCAAGAGAGCAGCCCTAAACTTTGGGGTGCCTGTGTCTTGCTGATTTTTAGTTTTCCCAATTTATACGCCCATGAGTGGAAGTGCCCTATGCTCTCTAAGCTGAGTTTTTTAGATGTTTCAGGACACACCGTACACTTCTCCAGAGTGACTGTTGGCAATTTACATCCCGCCAATCAGCGTAGCAAGGCTCCCTTTTCACCATGGCCTGTGCTGCATTGCTGGTTTTGACACTTTATTCAGCATGGCCCTTTTGACCGATGGGAAGCGAGACTTCTTTGTAGCGCTGATTTACCTTTCCAGGTTGCTTGGTTGGCCAAAAAGGGCGTATGCGTTTTTTCCTGAATATATTCAGGAAAAAACGCATACGCCCTTTTTGGCCAAGGG
Organism: Eschrichtius robustus; assembly: GCF_028021215.1. NCBI lineage: Eukaryota > Metazoa > Chordata > Mammalia > Artiodactyla > Eschrichtiidae > Eschrichtius > Eschrichtius robustus. The sequence goes on along the minus strand of NC_090831.1, from coordinate 32,590,233 downwards.
CATGATTGTCGAGGTTTGGCCGCTTTTCCTGTGCTTTCAAGGCGATTCGAATCTACCTCCTAAAATCTGTTTCCTGCAATTCTGCCTTGCTTTCAAATCCTCTTCGTTGCCTTCCCTCAATATATTTGTGGACGAGAGTTATCATTTATAACTCTGCAGGTTTGTGAATTGCAGTGCCCCTGAGCTCCATTGTTCAACTCGCTTTCTTGGGAGCTGGCCGCAAAAGCGCAGGATTGCTTCAGGCCCTGTTCTGGTCCCGGGCGGCAGGCTGAGCCTGTGGTTAATTCTTCTTCCTGATGGGAAAATAGAGTGACCTGTGCCAGTCCCAACACCTAGAGCTAGTCTCTCATTGGTTCCCCCTCTTCCCGTTCATCCTCAGGACAAATTGCAACCTGTACGGAACAGGAAGTTAAAGGTGCTGAGTCTCCAAGGAGGGAGATTGCTAGTAAAGCGGCTGGAATGGCGAACACGAGCACAAGGAGATGAGAAATGAGGTGCGTTTTAGAAACCTTTCCCGATCACACGGTGTACCAGCTTCTGGGTTTCTCATGCATGTTTTCGATGTAGGAAGATGCCCTTGAACCTGGAGATTTGGGACCCATGGGATGGGTACCACGCAGTATTACTTTAAAGGGTCTGCGTTTGCTCACCCAACCTCACCAAACCTCTCAGCCCCAAGAGTGTCCACCCTTATGTCTCCATCAGCTGTGGGTCTAGATATGGTCAATCCAGGTGGCATCACAGCCCCTGAACGAATTTTGTAAGAATTTCTCTCTCTTTCACTGTCTTTGTTTCACGGGTTTTTAAAAGTAATTGATTTTTATAATGGGGTTTAGCTGCTTTTCACTGCTGTGTTTATGCCGCTTTACACCCACTTGACTCACTTACAGAGAGATATCAATACATAGGTTTTAAGATTCTTACTAGTCAGGTATATTCTTGGGCGGTGAGTAGGGGTGTTGAGTCCAGTTACCTGAGCAAGGAGTAGGTTTTGTCTATTACATATTGGGTTTATGGAACGGTATCTGAGCTAATTTGAAACCCGTGTTTTATGCATCACCCCACCTCACCTTTCCCGTGGAGCAGCCATAGTGTGTTTTCTAAACGTGTGACTCTGTTCCCTTTTGTAATTCAGTTCAAGTGTAGCGATTTTTACATTCCCTCTATAAGTGATATCTTATGACAAGTGTCTTTATCTGTGTGACTTTTTTCACTTAGAATCGTCGTACCTAAATCCACTCATCATACTGCTACTAGCCTTATGACGTTGATTGCATGGCTGAGTGATATTCCATTGTACATAAGGACCACAACTTCTTTATCCTTTTTTCTCTTTCCTGGGATATTTAAGGCGTAACGAAGTGCAGGTTCTTGTCAAGAGAGCAGCCCTAAACTTCGGGGTGCCTGTGTCTTGCTGATTTTTAGTTTTCCCAATGTATACGCCCATGAGTGGAAGTGCCCTATGCTCTCTAAGCTGAGTTTTTTAGATGTTTCAGGACACACCGTACACTTCTCCAGAGTGTCTGTTGGCAATTTACATCCCGCCCATCAGCGTAGCAAGGCTCCCGTTTCTCCATGGCCTGTCCTGCATTTCTGGTTTTGACACTTTATTCAGCATGGCCCTTTTGACCAATGGGAAGCGAGACTTCTTTGTAGCGCTGATTTGCCTTTCCAGGTTGCTTGGTTGGCCAAAAAGGGCGTATGCGTATTTTCCTGAATATATTCAGGAAAAAACGCATACGCCCTTTTTGGCCAAGGGCATGATTGTCGAGGTTTGGCCGCTTTTCCTGTGCTTTCAAGGCGATTCGAATCTACCTCCTGAAATCTGTTTCCTGCAATTCTGCCTTGCTTTCAAATCCTCTTCGTTGCCTTCCCTCAATATATTTGTGGACGAGAGTTATCATTTATAACTCTGCAGGTTTGTGAATTGCAGTGCCCCTGAGCTCCATTGTTCAACTCGCTTTCTTGGGAGCTGCCCGCAAAAGCGCAGGATTGCTTCAGGCCGTGGTCTGGTCCCGGGCAGCAGGCTGAGCATGTGGTTAATTCTTCTTCCTGATGGGAAAATAGAGTGACCTGTGCCAGTCCCAACACCTAGAGCTAGTCTCTCATTGGTTCCCCCTCTTCCCGTTCATCCTCAGGACAAATTGCAACCTGTACGGAACAGGAAGTTAAAGGTGCTGAGTCTCCAAGGAGGGAGATTGCTAGTAAAGCGGCTGGAATGGCGAACCCGAGCACAAGGAGATGAGAAATGAGGTGCGTTTTAGAAACCTTTCCCGATCACATGGTGTACCAGCTTCTGGGTTTCTCATGCATGTTTTCGATGTAGGAAGATGCCCTTGAACCTGGAGATTTGGGACCCATGGGATGGGTACCACGCAGTATTACTTTAAAGAGTCTGCGTTTGCTCACCCAACCTCACCAAACCTCTCAGCCCCAAGAGTGTCCACCCTTATGTCTCCATCAGCTGTGGGTCTAGATATGGTCAATCCAGGTGGCATCACAGCCCCTGAACGTATTTTGTAAGAATTTCTCTCTCTTTCACTGTCTTTGTTTCACGGGTTTATAAAAGTAATTGATTTTTATAATGGGGCGTAGCTGCTTTTCACTGCTGTATTTATGCCGCTTTACACCCACTTGACTCACTTACAGAGATATATCAGTACATAGGTTTTAAGATTCTTACTAGTCAGATATATTCTTGGCGGTGAGTAGGGGGTGTTGAGTCCAGTTCCCTGAGCAAGGAGTAGGTCTTGTCTATTACATATTGGGTTTATGGAACGGTCTCTAAGGTAATTTGAAACCCGTGTTTTATGCCTCACCCCGCCTCACCTTTCCCGTTAAGCAGCCATAGTGGGATTTCTAAACGTGTGACTCTGTTCCGTTTTGTAATTCAGTTCAAGTGTAGCGGTTTTTACATTCCCTCTATTAGTGATATCTTATGACAAGTGTCTTTATCTGTGTGACTTATTTCACTTAGAATCGCCGTACCTAAATCCACTCATCATGCTGCTACTAGCCTTATGACGTTGATTTCATGGCTGAGTGATATTCCATTGTACATAAGGCCCACAAATTCTTTATCCATTTTTCTCTTTCCTGGGATATTTAAGGTGTAACGAAGTGGAGGTTCTTGTCAAGAGAACAGACCTAAACTTTGGGGTGCCTGTGTCTTGCTGATTTTTAGTTTTCCCAATTTATACACCCATGAGTGGAAGTGCCTTATGCTCTCTAAGCTGAGTTTTTTAGATGTTTCAGGACACACCGTACACTTCTCCAGAGTGGCTGTTGGCAATTTACATCCCGCCCATCAGCGTAGCAAGGCTTCCGTTTCTCCATGGCCTGTCCTGCATTTCTGGTTTTGACACTTTATTCAGCCTGGCCCTTTTGACCGATGGGAAGCGAGACTTCTTTGTAGCGCTGATTTGCCTTTCCAGGTTGCTTGGTTGGCCAAAAAGGGCGTATGCGTTTTTTCCTGAATATATTCAGGAAAAAACGCATACGCCCTTTTTGGCCAAGGGCATGATTGTCGAGGTTTGGCCGCTTTTCCTGTGCTTTCAATGCGATTCGAATCTACCTCCTGAAATCTGTTTCCTGCAATTCTGCCTTGCTTTCAAATCTTCTTCGTTGCCTTCCCTCAATATATTTGTGGACGAGAGTTATCATTTATAACTCTGCAGGTTTGTGAATTGCAGTGCCCCTGAGCTCCATTGTTCAACTCGCTTTCTTGGGACCTGGCCGCAAAAGCGGAGGATTGCTTCAGGCGCTATTCTGGTCCCGGGCGGCAGGCTGAGCCTGTGGTTAATTCTTCTTCCTGACGGGAAAATAGACTGACCTCTCCCAGTCCCAACACCTAGAGCTATTCTCTCATTGGTTCCCCCTCTTCCCGTTCATCCTCAGGACAAATTGCAACCTGCACGGAACAGGAAGTTAAAGATGCTGAGACTCTAAGGAGGGAGATTGCTAGTAAAGCGGCTGGAATGGCGAACCCGAGCACAAGGAGATGAGAAATGAGGTGCGTTTTAGAAACCTTTCCCGATCACACGGGGTACCATCTTCTGGGTTTCTCATGCATGTTTTCGATGTAGGAAGATGCCCTTGAACCTGGAGATTTGGGACCCATGGGATGGGTACCACGCAGTGGTACTTTAAAGGGTCTGCGTTTGCTCACCCAACCTCACCAAACCTCTCAGCCCCAAGAGTGTCCACCCTTATGTCTCCATCAGCTGTGGGTCTAGATATGGTCAATCCAGGTGGCATCACAGCCACTGAACGTATTTTGTAAGAATTTTTCTCTCTTTCACTGTCTTTGTTTCACGGGTTTTTAAAGGTAATTGATTTTTATAATGGGGTTTAGCTGCTTTTCACTGCTGTGTTTATGCCGCTTTACACCCAATTGCCTCACTTACAGAGAGATATCAATACATAGGTTTAAGATTCTTACTAGTCAGATATATTCTTGGTCGGTGAGTAGGGGTGTTGAGTCCAGTTCACTGAGCAAGGAGTAGGTCTTGCCTATTACATATTGGGTTTATGGAACGTTATCTGAGCTAATATGAAACCCGTGTTTTATGCATCACCCCACCTCACCTTTCCCGTTGAGCAGCCATAGTGTGTTTTCTAAACGTGTGACTCTGTTCCGTTTTGTAATTCAGTTTAAGTGCAGCGGTTTTTACATTCCCTCTATTAGTGATATCTTATGACAAGTGTCTTTTTCTGTGTGACTTTTTTCACTTAGAATCGTCGTACCTAAATCCACTCATCATGCTGCTACTAGCATTATGACGTTGATTTCATGGCTGAGTGATATTCCATTGTACATAAGGACCACAACTTCTTTATCCATTTTTCTCTTTCCTGGGATATTTAAGGTGTAACGAAGTGCAGCTTCTTGTCAAGAGAGCAGCCCTAAACTTTGGGGTGCCTGTGTCTTGCTGATTTTTAGTTTTCCCAATTTATACGCCCATGAGTGGAAGTGCCCTATGCTCTCTAAGCTGAGATTTTTAGATGTTTCAGGACACACCGTACACTTCTCCAGAGTGGCTGTTGGCAATTTACATCCCGCCCATCAGCGTAGCAAGGCTCCCGTTTCTCCATGGCCTGTCCTGCATTTCTGGTTTTGACACTTTATTCAGCATGGCCCTTTTGACCGATGGGAAGCGAGACTTCTTTGTAGCGCTGATTTGCCTTTCCAGGTTGCCTGGTTGGCCAAAAAGGGCGTATGCGTTTTTTCCTGAATATATTCAGGAAAAAACGCATACGCACTTTTTGGCCAAGGGCATGATTGTCGAGGTTTGGCCGCTTTTCCTGTGCTTTCAAGGCGATTCGAATCTACCTCCTGAAATCTGTTTCCTGCAATTCTGCCTTGCTTTCAAATCCTCTTCGTTGCCTTCCCTCGATATATTTGTGGACAAGAGTTATCATTTATAACTCTGCAGGTTTGTGAATTGCAGTGCCCCTGAGCTCCATTGTTCAACTCGCTTTCTTGGGATCTGGCCGCAAAAGCGCAGGATTGCTTCAGGCCCTATTCTGGTCTCGGGCGGCAGGCTGAGCCTGTGGTTAATTCTTCTTCCTGACGGGAAAATAGACTGACCTTTCCCAGTCCCAACACCTAGAACTAGTCTTTCATTGGTTCCCCCTCTTCCCGTTCATCCTCAGGACAAATTGCTACCTGTACGGAACAGGAGGTTAAAGGTGCTGAGTCTCCAAGGAGGGAGATTGCTAGTAAAGCGGCTGGAATGGCGAACCCGAGCACAAGAAGATGAGAAATGAGGTGCGTTTTAGAAACCTTTCCCGATCACACGGTGTACCAGCTTCTGGGTTTCTCATGCATGTTTTCGATGTAGGAAGATGCCCTTGAACCTGGAGATTTGGGACCCATGGGATGGGTACCACACAGTATTACTTTAAAGGGTCTGCGTTTGCTCACCAAACCTCACCAAACCTCTCAGCCCCAAGAGTGTCCACCCTTATGTCTCCATCAGCTGTGGGTCTAGATATGGTCAGTCCAGGTGGCTTCACAGCCCCTGAACGAATTTTGTAAGAATTTCTCTCTCTTTCACTGTCTTTGTTTCACGGGTTTTTAAAAGTAATTGATTTTTATAATGGGGTTTAGCTGCTTTTCACTGCTGTGTGTATGCCGCTTTACACCCACTTGACTCACTTACAGAGAGATATCAATACATAGGTTTTAAGATTCTTACTAGTCAGATATATTCTTGGGCGGTGAGTAGGGGGTGTTGAGTCCAGTTCACTGAGCAAGGAGTAGGTCTTGTCTATTACATATTGGGTTTATGGAATGGTATCTGAGCTAATTTGAAACCCGTGTTTTATGCATCACCCCACCTCACCTTTCCCGTTGAGCAGCCATAGTGTGTTTTCTAAACGTGTGACTCTGTTCCGTTTTGTAATTCAGTTCAAGTGTAGCGGTTTTTACATTCCTTCTATTAGTGATATCTTATGAAAAGTGTCTTTTTCTGTGTGAGTTTTTTCACTTAGAATCGTCGTACCTAAATCCACTCATCATGCTGCTACTAGCATTATGACGTTGATTTCATGGCTGAGTGATATTCCATTGTACATAAGGACCACAACTTCTTTATCCATTTTTCTCTTTCCTGGGATATTTAAGGTGTAACGAAGTGCAGCTTCTTGTCAAGAGAGCAGCCCTAAACTTTGGGGTGCCTGTGTCTTGCTGATTTTTAGTTTTCCCAATTTATACGCACATGAGTGGAAGTGCCCTATGCTCTCTAAGCTGAGTTTTTTAGATGTTTCAGGACACACCTTACACTTCTCCAGAGTGTCTGTTGGCAATTTACATCCCGCCCATCAGCGTAGCAAGGCTCCCGTTTCTCCATGGCCTGTCCTGCATTTCTGGTTTTGACACTTTATTCAGCATGGCCCTTTTGACCGATGGGAAGCGAGACTTCTTTGTAGCGCTGATTTGCCTTTCCAGGTTGCTTGGTTGGCCAAAAAGGGCGTATGCGTTTTTTCCTGAATATATTCAGGAAAAAACGCATACGCCCGTTTTGGCCAAGGGCATGATTGTCGAGGTTTGACCGCTTTTCGTGTGCTTTCAAGGCGATTCGAATCTACCTCCTGAAATCTGTTTCCTGCAATTCTGCCTTGCTTTCAAATCCTCTTCGTTGCCTTCCCTCAATATATTTGTGGATGAGAGTTATTATTTATAACTCTGCAGGTTTGTGAATTGCAGTGCCCCTGAGCTGCATTGTTCAACTCGCTTTTTTGGGAGCTGGCCGCAAACCTGCAGGATTGCTTCAGGCCCTATTCTGTTTCCGTGGGACAGGCTGAGCCTGTGGTTAATTTTTCTTCCCGATGGGAAAATAGAGTGACCTGTGCCTGTCCCAACACCTAGAGCTAGTCTCTCTGGGGTTCCCCCTCTTCCCATTCATCCTCAGGACAAATTGCAACCTGTACGAGACAGGAAGTTAAAGGTGCTGATTCTCCAGTGGGGAGATTGTTACTAAAGCGGCTGGAATGGCGAACCTGAGCACCAGGAGGTGAGAAATGAGGTGCGTTTTAGAAACCTTTCCCGATCACACTGTATACCATCCACTGGGTTTCCCATGCATTTTTTCCCTGCAGGGAGATTCCCTTGAAGCTGGAGATTTGGGACCCTTAGAATGGGAACCAGGCAGTATTACTTTAAAGCGTCTGCATTTGCTCACCCAACCTCACCAATCCTCTCAGCCCCAAGAGTGTCCAGCCTTATGTCTAATCCAGCTGTGGGTCTAGATATGGTCAATCTAGGTTGCTTTACTGCCCCTGAACGAAGTTTGTTTGAATTACTCTCTCTTTCACTGTCTTTGTTGGGTTTTTTTTTTTTTGGAATTTATTTTTATAATGCGGTTTAGCTGATTTTCACTGCTGTGTTTATGCCGCTTTACACACACTTGACTCAGTTACAGAGAGATATCAATACATAGGTTTTAAGTTTCTTACTAGTCAGATATGTTCTTGTACGGTGAATAGGGGGTGTTGAGTCCAGTTCACTGAGCAAGGGGTAGGTCTTGTCTGTTACATATTTGGTTTATGGAACGGTATCTGTGCTAATTTCAAACCCTTGTTTTATGCCTCACCCCCCCTTACCTTTCCAGTTAAGCAGCCATCCAGTGTTTTCTAAATGTGTGACTCTGTTCTGTTTTGTAATCAGGTCATATGTAGCGATTTTTACTTTCCCTCTATAAGTGATATCTTATGATAAGTGTCTTTTTCTGGGTGACTTATTTCACTTAGAAACATCGTACCTAAATCCACTCATCATGCTGCTACTAGCTGTATGACATTGATTTCATGGCTGAGTGATATTCCATTGTAGATAATACCACAACTTCTTTATCCATTTTTCTCTATCGTGGCAAATTTAAAGTATACTGAAGTTGAGGTTCTTGTAAACAGAGTAGCCCGAAACTTTGGGGTGCCTGTGTGTTTTTGATTTTTAGTTTTCCCATTTTATATGCCCACGAGTGGAAGTGCCCTTTGCTCTCTAGCTGGGTTTTTTATATGTTTTAGGAAACACCATACACTTCTACAGAGTGGCCGTTGGCAATTTACATCCTGCCCACCAGCCTAACAAGTTCCCCTTTTCTCCCTGGCCTGTCCTGCATTTCTGGTTTCTACACTTTTTTAGGATGGCCCCTTTGACCCATGGGAAGTGAGACTTCTTTGTAGCGCTGATTTGCCTTTCCAGGTTGCTTGGTTGGCCGAAAATGGCGTCTGCGTTTTTTCCTGAACATATTCAGGAAAAAATGCATTCGCCCTTTTTGGCCAAGTGCAGCATTGTCGATGTTTTGCCGCTTTTCATGTGCTTTAAAGGCGATTCGAATCTACCTCCTGGAGTCTGTTTCCTGCAATGTTGCCTTGCTTTCACATCGTCTTCATTGCCGCCCCTCAATATATTTTTGAACGAGAGTGATCATTTATAACTCTGAAGGGTAGTGAAATGCAGTGCCCCTGAGCTCCATTTTTCAACTTGCTTTTTTGGGAGCTGGCTGCAAAACCGCAGGATTGCTGCAGGCCCTATTCTGGTTCCGGGGGGCAAGCTGAGCCTGTGGTTAATTCTTCTTCCTGATGGGAAAATAGAGTGACCTGTGCTGGCCCAACACCTAGAGCTAGTCTCTCATTGGTTCCCCCACTTCCCATTCATCCTCAGGACAAATTGCAACATGTACGAGACAGGAAGTTAAAGGTGCTTATTCTCCCATGGGGAGATTGTTACTAAAACGGCTGGAATGGCGAACCCGAGCACCAGGAGATGAGAAATGAGGTGCGTTTCAGAAACCTTTTCCGGTCACACTGTATACCATCCACTGGGTTTCCCATGCATTTTTCGCTTTAGGAAGATTCCCTTCAACTTGGAGATTTGGGACCCATAGAATGGGTACCACACAGTAGTACCTTAAAGGGTCTGTGTTTGCTCACCCAACCTCACCAATCCTCTCAGCCCCAAGAGTGTCCAGCCTTATGTCCAATCCAGCTGTGGTTCTAGATATGGTCAGTACAGGTTGCTTCACTGCCCCTGAACGAACTATGTACGAATTTCTCCCTCTTTCACTGTCTTTGTTTTTTTTTTTTTTTTTTGTAACTGGGTTTTGCTGATTTTCACTGCTGTGTTTATGTCACTTTACACCCACTTGATTCACTTACAAAGCTATATCAGTACATAGGTTTTAAGATTCTTACTAGTCAGATATATTCTTGTGCCTTGAATAGGGGGTGTGGAGTCCAGTTCACTTAGAAAGGAGTAGGGCTTCTCTGTTACATATGTGGTTTATGGAACGCTATCTGTGCTAATTTCAAACCCTTGTTTTATGCATCACCCCACCTCACCTTTCCCGTTAAGCAGCCATAGTGTGTTTTCTAAACGTGTGACTCTCTTCTGTTTTGTAATTCAGTTCAAGTGTAGCGGTTTTTACATTCCCTCTATTAGTGATATCTTATGACAAGTGTCTTTTTCTGTGTGACTTTTTTCACTTAGAATCGTCGTACCTAAATGCACTCATCATGCTGCTACTAGCCTTATGACGTTGATTTCATGGCTGAGTGATATTCCATTGTACATAAGGACCACAACTTCTTTATCCATTTTTCTCTTCCCTGGGATATTTAAGGTGTACCGAATTGGAGTTTCTTGTTAACGAGCAGCCCTAAACTTTGGGGTGCCCGTGTCTTGTTGATTTTTAGATTTCCCAGTTTATACGCCCATGAGTGGAAGTGCCCTATGCTCTTTAGCTGTGTTTTTTAGATGTTTTAGGAAACACCATACACTTCTACAGAGTGGCTGTTGGCAGTTTACATCCCCCCCAACAGCCTAACAAGGCTCCCTTTTCTCCATGGCCTGTCCTGCATTTTTGATTTTTACACTTTTTTCAGCATGGTCCTCTTTGACCGGTGGGAAGTGAGACTTCTTTGTATTGCTGATTTGCATTTCCGGCTTGCTTGGAGAGTCATAATTTATAATTCTGAAGATTTGTGAATTGAAGTTTCCTGAGCTTCATTTGTCAACTCGCTTTTTTGGGAGCTGGCCGTAAAACCGGTGGTGTGCTTCTGCCCCTACTGTGGTTTCGGGCGGCAGGCTAAGCCTTTGCTTAATACTTCTTCCTGATTGGAAATTAGAGTGACTTTTGCCTGTCCGAACATCTAGGGCTTGTCTCTCATTGTTTCTCCTCCTTCCCCTTCATCCTGTGGACAAATTCCCAACTCTGTGCAACAGGACATAGAAGGTGCTGACATCCTCAAGTGGGGAGGTTGTTAGGAAAGAGGCTGGTGGGGTGAACTCGACCACCATGAGATTAAGAGATGAGGTGCCTTTTCCAAAATCTTCCTGATCCAACCGTGTACCATCTTCTGGGTGTCACAGGCATGTTTTAGCTGTAGGAAAGTTCCCATGTATGTAAGGAGAACACCAGGGATTTTTCCAAATCAGTGTCTCCCCGAACCCCAATCTGGCGAATTTTTAAGCCACTGGTACATGTATGTTCATTAAGGGGCTTGGGCCGTAAGCAGAGTCCGAAATTTAGGGGAGTGAAGTCTTCAGGGTCAGAAACGCTCGCCATCGGCCTCCTTTAGGTTCCTTTTTATCTGTAGTTGATACATGATGTCGATATAGATATCTATTGTTTTTCAGATTATTTCCCCTTAGGGGTTATTACAAAATATTGAGTATAGTTCCCTGTGCTATACAGTAGTTCCTTGTTGATGACATATTTTATACATAGAAGTGTGTACATGTTAATCCGAAACTGTTAATTTATCTCTCCTCCCACCTTTACCCTTTGGTAATAAAATATATAAGATTTTATACTTCGCAGAAATCCAGGAGCTGAAAGAGAGGTATCATTTTCAACAGAAAATCATTCATAACAAGATGGAACCCTCAGCCAAGATTAGTAGATCCACATCCTTGGAAAGAAATCACTGCATTTCTCTAATGTTGACCTGACAAATACGACAAACCCCTCCACTGAACTTGCTTATAATAAAGTGATGGAAATATCAAATGGAAGTGTTAGAAACATCTTATTTTACACGAGCCTCATACACTGCTCTATGTTAATAACAGTTTGGCTCATGCATCTGTTCTTTTAAGTTACAATGTTCTCAAATTCTGTTACTGATCCTGCAGAGTGGACCCCAACAAGGGTCCCCCTGCCCAGTGTCATTGGAGCCAACAGATCGAGACTGAGTTGGTTCAGAAGCAAAGGAAAACTTTATATTTTGATCAGAGAATGGAGAGGTGAGAGCGTGCGCTGCCCCGCGGGCTGTGGGCCGGGCTGCTGTATAGGGATCCCGTCAGCGTCAGCGGGATGGACGGGGCGGAGCTCTCGAGGGCCGGGTTGGCTGGAGCTCAGGCTCTATGTGGTGGAGTCTGCACGGGGCCCGGAGAGCTGAGGTGTCGGCCCAGCCATCTTGCACTAGGAAATCGGGTCTGAAGTGCCGGGTGTGGGACGTCTGCCTGTGGAAACCTAGGAACAAGTGAAATTAGAAAAAGCACAAAGGAAAAAAAGGTTAGACTTTATTTTATTGCCCAGATTCTATTTTTATCTCTCAGGAATTTTTAATGGGCTTTGCCGGTGACAAACCCCTCCTCTGCCTCTTGTCCCATTCCACATTCTTGGGGCGCTGAGGGTGCAGACACCTCTTCTGTAAATGCTTCGTGCTGAGTTGGGTGTCCTCATACCCGGGGGGAGGGGCAGGACTTCTCCCCAGCAGCCTCCAGGTGAGGTTGATTGTCCCCAGGCCTCCTCCCTCACTGCTTGTCTGCCTGAGCACCAGCGTTGGAAGTTTTGTAGATTCTAATGACCTTTAAGGGTCCAGGAAAGAGATGCGCAGGGACGCTGGGGGGGCCGGTTTTACCCTGCTCCACATTGGTTCGGCCCTCTTAGGCTGACGGTTTCTGCCAGCCTAGATGCTCTGACCAGTAGTCTGCGCTTTCTTCAGTTAGGCCACTGAATTAATGTACAAACAGCACCAGGTGTCAGAGCCCTGTCTGCTCAACTCCCAGACAGTCCAGGGCCGGTGGTGATCCAGGACCATGACGGCCACTCAGTCAACGGCCTTTTGAAGTAGCCAGGAGTTCAGCTGGTCTCATTGGTCGCCGTCACAGTGGTGTCTGTAGGCTTTTCTATGGTGGCAGCGTTATTTAGGGTTCCCCTGCCAAGTTTATTAGCTCCGCTCTGGGTGCAGTAAGTCCCGCAAGCAATAGTCTGTTCTTTTGGGGCACACTCTTGTGGTTTTCTGAGAGAAGCTCCAGGTCAAGTGATGGTCACACGAGTCGTCATGGGGGCCCATTGCCCCAGGTTGTCTCTCTGGAGGTTGGAGTTGGAGGGCCTCCTCACTCGAGGTCATTGTGCCCGCGGAGCGATCCCCGCAACTTCAGGGCATGGTGGGTGGTTAGGAACACCAAGTGGCGTCCTTTTCCCTTAGGAGGGAGCTGGCCTTGCGGGCTGCTCATTTCCAGGTTTTTAGATACCCCCAGTATCCTGGTCGGATGGGGTGGCTGGCCAATGCCTGGAGGGCATTCTTGCGTTGTTCCATTTCAAGTGGTCCCAGTTTTTGCACTAATACTCCAAGGGCGATTCGCCTTCGACCAGGAATGTAAAGGTCAAAGGGTTTAGCTAAATTAGGGAGGTCCAGGGCAAGGGTCTGAATTGACTGCTCTTTCCTTTCTTGAAAGGCCGCTTCTGGATTCTATTCAAAAGGATCATCATCTTTTCCTTTCAGTGTTTCATATAGAGGCCCAGTTATTAGACTGTAGTTAGGGATCCAGATGCAGCAAACCCCGGTCTCCCCAGGAACCCCGAAGCTGTCTTCTAGTTTTAGGAAGGGTGAGGCTGCAAATGGCTTCTTCCCTTTCCTGGGATGGGCTTCTCCGATCTTCTGTGAGAATGAAGCCCAGGCAGGTCACCTTAGTCTGTGATATTTGAGCCTTTTTCTTGGACACCTTCTATCATTTATTGGCTAGGTAGTCCAGAGGCCTCCTTAGTAGGGCTGGCGATCAGAATGTCGTCTGCATATTGAAGGAGGGTTCCCTTCTCCCGAGGTAGATCTTTTAGGGCTTTAGCTAACGTTTCCCCAAAGATGGTGTGGGAATTTTTGAACCCCTGGGGCAGGACGGCCCAGCAGTATTGTTTTTGTTGTACGTTGAGTCCTGCCACTCATAGCCAAAATTTCTTGTGACTCTGGGACTAATGGAATACAGAAGAAGGCATCATTGAAGTCTAATACATAATACCATGTCCTGGTGGATGGTAGAATGACCAGCAGGGTATAGGAATTAGGAACTACTGGATGTATATCCTCTGTGGCTTCACTGACTGTCCTGGTGTCCTTTACCAGGTCCCCAGCAGCCCACGGGGCTCTCATGGTCAGGCCCCTCCCAGTATATGGAACTCACCTGGGCAGGTACGCAGCAGCCCACGGGGCTCTCATGGTCAGGTCCCTCCCAGGATATGGAGCTCACCTGGGTAGGTACCCAGCAGCCCACGGGGCTCTCGTGGGCAGGCCCCTCCCAGGATATGGAGCTCACCTGGGCAGGTACCCAGCAGCCCACGGGGCTCTCGTGGTCAGGCCCCTCCCAGGATATGGAGCTCACCTGGGCAGGTACCCAGCAGCTCACGGGGCTCTCGTGGGCAGGCCCCTCCCTGGATATGGAGCTCCCCTGGACAGGTACCCCGGCAGGGCTGGGCACACAGGAACCGTGCACGTAGCCCTCATTGCAGAGCACACCCAGCACACCTGTCGCTCAGAGCTGACACAGAGCACCTCAGAGCAGGGCTTGGACTAACAAACATCAGCTCCGACAGGTCTGTGACCCTAGGCTTCTCTCTGTGTGGCCTCCCTCCGCCTGGTCTTCCAGGGGCTTCCACTGCAGCCGGGGCACCAGGCCTCTGTCTCCATCCACCACCCCTCCTCTCCCTGACTCCTGGGTTCCTCTCATTAGGAGAGGGTCTTCTTGAAGTTGTCTCCCACTCATGGACCAGATAAAATGATTAGAAAACAAGCCAGGGCTGCCGCCCCTTGTCTATCCTGACTCTCGGGACCCTACATCTGTTCCTTGGACCTGGCCGGTGCAGCAAAGCCCATTTTCTGCAACTCTGAGCCCCTGAGGGGCGAGGATTGGCTGACCTGGGCAGCCTGACCCTGCCGGCCAGCCCTTCCCAGGTGTGCCTGTGTTGAGGTCAATATAAACACCCCTCCAGGCAGCAAAAGCCTCTGCAGCTGTGCCTGACGCCATATTCTCTGCCCCGTCAGCAGTCTCGGGGCTGTGCTGGTGGGAGGGAGTAGCGCCCACGGCTCTATGAGTGGCCCCGTGTGAGTGGGGCTCTGCTGGACTTTCTGCAGGAGTTGCCGGGCTGCCACCTGCTAAAGAAGAGGATGTGTCACCCACACCTGCTGCTGGAATTTCTCCCCGGGCAGAGGTGAGGAAGGAAAAAAGCAGTGGGGGCCGGGACAGGAGGGGTACCTCAGGCAGGGAAATGGAAAGCTTCCAGAAGAGCGCCTGGGGCCAGGACCATCCTGGCTGGCCTGCAGGCACCAAGTTGTCCTGCGTGCTGTCGCTGGTGTGACTCCAAGCCCCTTCCTCTAGGCTTTAAAGTCTTTGCACACATTCAGGTGTTTCACCTGGGAAGGGTGGGAAAAGTTCAGCAGCAGCTGGCCTGGGGCTCAGCTCACGTTTACTCAGAGACGCCTCCTCACGGTCCCCCAGCTTTGCAATGAGGACGCTCCTTGCGGGGGGGCTGCTGGCTGCATGGGAGACGATTCCCCACCTCTGACCAACTTCAGAATTGTTTACCACTGGAGCAAGTGCCCTGATAGGGTTTTCCTCTGTATGACCAGTGGGTTCTGTTTTTTTGTTTTTTCTTTTTTGGTTCAAGGTAGGTTTTATTCCTCTTTTTGTATTTATAGATATAAGCATGGAAATAATTCATTCATATAAATACGTCTATGGGAAGGAAAGAACTTTTTTTCTGTTTTATTTTTTTTTAATATTATTTATGTTTTAATTTTTTAATTTTATTCATTTTTTTATACAGCAGGTTCTTATTGGTTATCTATTTTATACATATAAGTGTATATATGTCAATCCCAGGCTCGCAATTCATCCCACCACCACCACCCTGCCACTTTCCCCCCTTGGTGTCCATACATTTGTTCTCTCCATCTGTGTCTCTATTTCTGCCTTGCAAACCGGTTCATCTGTACCATTTTTCTAGGTTCCACATGTATGCGCTTAAATATGGTATTTGTTTTTCTCTTTCTGACTTACTTCACTCTGTATGACAGTCTCTAGATCTATCCACGTCTCTACAAATGACCCAATTTCGTTCCTTTTTATGGCTGAGTAATATTCCATTTTATATATGTACCACATCTTTTCCATTCGTCTGTCTATGGGCATTTAGGTTGCTTCCATGACCTGGCTATTTTAAATAGTGCTGCAATGAACATTGTGTGAATATCTTTTTGAATTATGGTTTTCTCTGGGTATATGCCCAGTAGTGGGATTGCTGGGTCATATGGTAATTCTATTTTTAATTTTTTAAGGAACCTCCATACTGTTCTCCATAGTGACTGTATCAATTTACATCCCCACAAATAGTGTAAGAGGGTTCCCTTTTCTCCACACCCTCTCCAGCATTTGTTGTTTGTAGATTTTCTGATGATGCCCATTCTAACTTGTGTGAGGTGATACCTCATTGTAGTTTTGGTTTATATTTCTCTAATAATTAGTGATGTTGAGCAGCTTTTCATGTGCTTCTTGGCCATCTGTATGTCTTCTCGGGACAAATGTCTATTTACGTCATCTGCCCATTTTTGGATTGGGTTGTTTGTTTTTTTTACTGTTGAGCTGCATGTGCTGTTTATATATATTGGAGATTAATCCTTTGTCCATTGATTTGTTTGCAAATATTTTCTCCCATTCTGAGGTTGTCTTTTCATCTTGTTTGTAGTTTCCTTTGCTTTGCAAAAGCTTTTAGGTTTCATTTGCTCCCATTTGTTTATTTTTGTTTTTTATTCCATTACTCTAGTAGGTGGATCAAAAAAGATCTTGTTGTGATTTTTGTCAAAGAGTATTCTTCCTATGTTTTCCTCTAAGAGTTTTATAGTGTCCGGTCTTATATTTCGGTCTCTAATCCATTTTGAGTTTATTTTTTGTGTATGGTGTTAGGGAGTGTTCTAATTTCATTCTGTTACATGTAGCTGTCCATTTTTCCCAGCACCACTTATTGAAGAGACTGTCTTTTCTCCGTTGTATATCCTTGCCTCCTTTGTCATAGATTAGTGGACCATAGGTGTGTAGGTTTATCTCTGGGCTTTCTTTTTTTTTTTCCTTTTACATCTTTATTGGAGTATAATTGCTTTACAATTGTGTGTTAGTTTCTGCTGTATAAAAAAGTGAATCAGCTATACGTATACATATAACACCATATCCCCTCCCTCTTGCACCTCCCTCTCACTCCCTTATCCCACCCCTTTAGGTGGTCAAAAAGCACCGAGCTGATCTCCCTGTGCTATGTGGCTGCTTCCCAGTAGCTATCAATTTTACATTTGGTAGTGTATATATGTCCATACCACTCTCTCACTTTGTCCCAGCTTACCATTCCCCCTCCCCGTGTCCTCAAGTCCTTTCTCTACGTCTGTGTCCTTAATCCTTTCCTGCCCCTAGGTTCTTCATAAACTTTTTTTCTTTTAGATTCCATACATATGTGTTAGCATACGGTATTTGTTTTTCTCTTTCTGACTTACTTCACTCTGTAGGACAGACTCTAGATCCATCCACCTCACTACAAATAACTCAATTTCGTTTCTTTTTATGGCTGAATAATGTTCCATTGTATATATGTGCCACATCTTCTTTATCCAGTTATCTGTTGATGGACACTTAGGTTGCTTCCATGTACTGGCTATTGTAAATAAAGTTACAACGAACATTGTGGTACATGACTCTTTTTGAATTGTGGTTTTCTCAGGGTAAATGTCCAGTAGTGGGATTGCTGGGTTGTACGGTTGTTCTATTTTTAGTTTTTAAGGAACCCCCATACCGTTCTCCCTAGTGGCTATATCAATTTACATTCCCACCAACAGTGCAAGAGGGTTCCCTTTTCTCCAATAAATGCCTCTCCAGCATTTATTGTTGGTAGATTTTTTGATGATGGCCATTCTGACTGGTGTGAGGTGATACCTCATTGTAGTTTTGATTTGCATTTCTCTAATAATTAGTGATGTTCAACATCCTTTCATGTGTTTGTTGGCAACCTGTATATCTTCTTTGGAGAAATGTCTACTTAGGTCTTCTGCCCATTTTTGGATTGGGTTGTTTGGTTTTGTGATATTGAGCTACAGGAGCTGCTTTTTGGAGGTTAATCCTTTGTCATTTGCTTCATTTGAAAATATTTTCTCCCATTCTGATGGTTGTCTTTTCATCTTGCTTATGTTTTCCTTTGCTGTGCAAAAGATTTTAAATTTCATTAAGTCTCATTTTTTTATTTTTGTTTTTATTTCCATTTCTCTAGGAGGTGGGTCAAAAAGGATCTTGCTGTGATTTATGTCATAGACTGTTCTGCTTATGTTTTCCTCTAAGAGTTTTATAATGGCTGGTCTTACATTTAGGTCTCTAATCCATTTTGAGTTTATTTTTGTGTATGGTGTTAGGGAGTGTTCTAATTTCATTCTTTTACATGTAGCTGTCCAGTTTTCCCAGCACCACTTACTGAAGACACTGTCTTTTCTCCATTGTATACCCTTGCCTCATTTGTCAGATTAGTATACCGTAGATATGTGGGTTTATCTCTGTGCTTTCTATCCTGTTCTATTGATCTATATTTCTGTTTCTGTGCCAGTACCATATTATCTTGATTACTGTAGCTTTGTAATATAGTCTGAAGTCTGGAAGTCTGATTCCTCCAGCTCTTTTTTTTCCCCCTCAAGACTGCTTTGGCTATCCGGGGTCTTTTTTGTCTCCCTACAAATTTAAAGATTTTTTTTTTCTAGTTCTGTAGAAAATGCCAAAGGTATTTTGATAGGGATTGCATTGAATCTGTAGATTGCTTTGGGTAGTATCGTCATTTTCACAATATTGATTCTTCTAATCCAAGAACATGGTATATGTCTCCATCTGTTTATATCATCTTTGATTTCTTTCATCAGTGTCTTATAGTTTTCTGAGTACAGGTCTTTTACTTCCTTAGGTAGGTTTATTCCTAGGTATTTTATTTTTGTTGCAGTGGTAATGGGATTGTTTCCTTAATTTCTCTTTCTGTTCTTTCATTGTTAGTGTATAGGAATGCAAGCAATTTCTGTGCATTAATTTTGTATCCTGCAACTTTACCAAATTCATTGATTAGCTCCAGTGGTTTTCTGGTGGCATCTTTAGGATTCTCTATCTATGATATGATGTCATCTGCAAACAGTGACAATTTTACTTCTTCTTTTCCTTTTTGTATTTCTTTTATTTCTTTTTCTTCTCTGATTGCCATGGATAGGACTTCCAAAACTATGTTGAATAGTAGTGGTGAGAGTGGACATCCTTGTCTTGTTCCTGATCTTAGAGGAAACGTTTTCAGTTTTTCACCGTTGAGAATGATGTTTGCTGTGGGTTTGTCATATATGGCCTTTATTATGTTGAGGTAGTTTCCCTCTATGCCCACACTCTGCAGAGTTTTTATCATAAATGGGTGTTGAATTTTCTCAAAATCTTTTCCTGCATCTATTGAGATGATCATATGGTTTTATTCTACAATTTGTTAATATGGTGTATCACATTGATTTGTGTATATTGAAGAATCCTTGCATCCCTGGGATAAACCCCACTTGATCATGGTGTATGATCCTTTTAATGTGTTGTTCGATTCTGTATGCTAGTATTTTGTTG
Organism: Eschrichtius robustus; assembly: GCF_028021215.1. NCBI lineage: Eukaryota > Metazoa > Chordata > Mammalia > Artiodactyla > Eschrichtiidae > Eschrichtius > Eschrichtius robustus. The sequence goes on along the minus strand of NC_090831.1, from coordinate 32,570,843 downwards.
AGGATTTTTACATCTATATCCATCAGTGATATTGGTCTATAATTGTCTTTCCTTGTAGTATCTTTGTCTGGTTTTGGTATCAGAGTGACGGTGGTCTCATAGAATGAGTTTGGGAGTGTTCCTTCCCCTGCAATTGTTTTGAAGAATTTGAGAAGGTTGGGTGTTAGCTCTTCTCTAAATGTTTGACAGAATTCACCTGTGATGCCATCTGGTTCTGGACTTTTGTTTGTTGGAAGATTTTTAATCACAGTTTCAATTTCATTGCTTGTGATAGGTTTGTTCATATTTTCTATTTCTTCCTGGTTCAGTCTTGGAAGGTTATCCCTTTCTAAGAATTTGGCCATTTCTTCCAGGTTGTCCATTTTATTGGCATAGAGTTGCTTGTAGTAGTCTCTTAGGATGCTTTGTATTCCTGTGGCGTCTGTTGTAACTTCTCGTTTTTCACTTCTAATTTTGTTGATTTGATTCCTCTCCCTCTTTTTCTTGAGTCTGGCTAAAGGTTTATCATTTTTGTTTATCTTCTCAAAGAACCGGCTTTTAGTTTTATTGATCTTTGCTTTCGTTTTCTTTGCTTCTATTTCATTTATTTCTGCTTTGATCTTTATGATTTCTTTCATTCTACTAACTTTGGGTTTTGTTCTTCTTTCTCTAGTTCCTCTAGGTGTAAGGTTAGATTGTTTATTTGAGATTTTTCTTGTTTCTTGAGGTAGGCTTGTATTGCTATAAACTTCCCTCTTAGAACTGCTTTTGCTGCATCCCATAGGTTTTGGATCATCGTGTTTTTGTTGTCATTTGTCTCTAGGTAGTTTTTGATTTCCTCTTTTATTTCTTCAGTGATCTCTTGGTTATTTAGTAACGTATTGTTTAGCCTCCATGTGTTTGTGTTTTTTTACGGTTTTGTCCATGTTATTGATTTATAATCTCATAGCATTGTGGTCGGAACAGCTGCTTGATATGATTTCAGTTTTCTTAAATTTACTGAGGCTTTATTTGTGACCCAAGATGTGATCTATCCTCGAGAATGTTCCATGTGCAGTTGAGAAGAACGTGTAATCTGCTGTTTTTGGATGGAATGTCCTATAAATATCAATTAACTATATCTGGTCTATTGTGTCATTTAAAGCTTGTGTTTCCTTATTAATTTTCTGTCTGGATGATCTCCACTGGTGTAAGTGAGCTGTTAAAGTCTCCTGCTATTATTGTGTTACTGTTGATTTCCTCTTTTATAGCTGTTAGCAGTTGCCTTATGTATTGAGGTGCTCCTATGTTGGGCACATATGTATTTATAATTGTTATATCTTCTTCTTGGATTGATCCCTTGACCATTATGTAGTGTCTTTCCTTCTCTCTTGTAACATTCTTTATTTTAAAGTCTACTTTATCTGATATGAGTATTGCTACTCCAGCTTTCTTTTGATTTTCATTTGCATAGAATATATTTTTCCATCGCCTCACTTTCAGTCTGTATGTGTCCCTAGGTCTGAAACGGGTCTCTTGTAGACAGCATATATATGGGTCTTGTTTTTGTATCCATTCAGAGAGCCTGTGTCTTTTGGTTGGAACATTTAGTCCATTCACGTTTAAGGTAATTATTGATATGTATGTTCCTATTACTATTTTCTTAATTCTTATGGGTTTGTCTTGGTGGGTCCTTTTCTTCTCTTGTGTTTCCCACTTAGAGAAGTTCCTTTAGCATTTGGTGTAGAGCTGGTTTCATGGTGCTGAATTCTCTTAGCTTTTGCTTGTCTGTAGGGCTTATGATTTCTCTTTCAAATCTGAATGAGATCCTTGCTGGGTGGAGTACTCTTGGTTGTAGGTTCTTCCCTTTCATCACTTTAAATTTATGCCACTCCCTTCTGGCTTGTAGATTTTCTGCTGAGAAATCAGCTGTTATCCTTATGGGAGTTCCCTTGTATGCTATTTGTCATTTTTCCCTTGTTGCTTTCAATAATTTTTCTTTGTCTTCAATTTTTGTCAATTTGGTTACTATGTGTCTTGGCATTTTTCTCCTTTGATTTATCCTGACTGGGACTCTCTGCACTTCCTGGACTTGGGTGGCTATTTCTTTTCCCATGCTAGGGAAGTTTTCGACTATAATCTCTTCAAATGTATTCTCGGGTCCTTTCTCTCTCTCTTCTCCTTCTGGGACCCCTATGATGTGAATGTTGTTGCGTTTAATGTTGTCCCAGAGGACTCTTAGGGTGTCATCATTTATTTTCATTCTTTTTCTTTATTCTGTTCCAAGGCAGTGATTTCCACCTTTCTGTCTTCCAGGTCACTTATCCGTTCTTCTGCCACAGTTATTCTGCTACTGATTCCTTCTAGTGTATATTTCATTTCAGTTATTATATTGTTCACCTCTGTTTGTTTGTTCTTTAATTCTTCTAGGTGTTTGCTCCTTAATTCTTCTAGGTCTTTGTTAAGCATTTCTTGCATCTTCTCGATCTTTGCCTCCATTCTTTTGCCAAGGTCTTGGATCATGTTCACTGTCATTATTCTGAATTCTTTTTCTGGAAGGTTCCCTATCTCCACCTCATTTCGTTTTTTTCCCTAGGGTTTTATCTTGTTCCTTAATCTGGTATAAAGTCCTCTGCCTTTTCATTTTGTCTATCTTTCTGTGAATGTGGTTTTCCTTCCACAGGCTGCAGAATTGTAGCTCTTCTTGCTTCTGCTGTCTGCTCTCCAGTGGATGAGTCTATCTTAGTGGCTTGTGCAAGCTTCCTGATGGGAGGGACTGGTGGTGGGTAGAGCTGGGTGTTGCTTTGGTGGGCAAAGCTTTAATCTGCTTGTCTGCAGATTAAATAAAACTTTAATAAAAAGTTTAATCCACTTATCTGCTGATGCATGGGGCTGGGTTCCCTCCCTGTTGGTAGTTTCACCTGAGGTGACCCAGCACTGGAGCCTACCTTGCTCGTGGTGGGGTTAATGACGGACTCTGGGAGGGCTCACACCAAGGAGTATTTCCCAGAACTTCTGCTGCCAGTGTCGTTGTCCTCACGGTGAGCCACAGCCACAGCTACCACCTGCCTCTGCAGGAGACCCTCTAAAACTATCAGGTAGTTCTGGTCATTCTCCTACGGGGTCACTGCTCCTTCCCCTGGGTTCTGATGTGCTCACTACTTTGTGTGTGCCCTCCAAGAGTGGAGTATCTGAGTGGAGTTGAGACTCTGAGACTCTGCGTGGAGTCGCACAGACTCTGGGTCCTGTGAAGCTTCGATGCTTTGTGGTTCTAGAAATCCTATAGGAGACGGTCCACAGCAGGTGAAGCTAATGCTGTCAGTAGAGGTGGTGAAGCCAAAGATCTGCAGTTCCAACTAGAGGTGCCGATGTACATACAGGACAAAATCATCTCGTGTGAATGTAGTTCAGGCATGTTTAAGATGAATGGAGCCATGTTAATGCCTACCATATTCTATCTTGAGCCTCTCCTCAGGGACCCCCTCCTCAGTTCCTGAGGCTCCTGTAAGTCATGTACAGGGGACTGGAGAGTGGGCTCTGTCCAATCTGAGCCCTGAGTTACCCTGTGTGTATCTTAGGATACTTTGTATTTCTGTGGGGTCTGTTGTAACATCAACTCTTTCATTTCAGATTTACTTGGGCCCTCTCTTTTTAAAAAAACATACTACTGTTGTCTTTTATTCTTTACAGAAGTTTAATAAGTGTTTGATCTACCTTGACTTACTCTATGTATACTTTTTGCAGTGAGATTTTTTTACTTTTCTTTGTTTTCTTGTTACTACCAATAATTAGTGAGACTTCTTTTACGCTACCTTCAACATTGATTATAAAGCTGCTTTATTAGTGATGACAGAGCCTTAATGGAAGTCATGTTCTGGTTGTAAATTAGAATGCAATATGCCAGCAAAAAGCCCCTTAAGTTTATTTCTCATTACTTCTTGTTCTTTTTTTAATTTAATTTTTATTTTTTATCAGAGCAAAGTTGATTAAAATGTTTTGTTTCTTCTAGGTGTGCAAGATGTGGTTCTTTTAAACATATACATATATCTATTCTTCTTTGGATCATTTTCCCATGTAGGTTATGATACAATGTTGAGTAATCTTCTTTTGGGTATTACGTAGGTCTTTGGTGATTACACATTTCACATTTCTTTCTATATCTATGTTAACCCCAATATCCTAATGTATCCAATCCTCACACCTTTCCATTTGGTGAACCATAAGTTAGTTTAGTGAATCTGTGATTGCATTTCTCTGTGGAAATATCTTCATTGGTATCAATTTTTAGCTAAGACCTATAAGTGATATTATAGGATATGTGTCTTTTGCTTTCTGACTTAGTACAATTTGCCTGATTACCTCAAGAATCATACATGGTGCTGCAAATGGCATTGTTTTATTTTTTTCCCTGGCTAATATTCCATCTGTACGTGTACCAGTTCTTCTTTGGCCACGCAACTCTTGATGGACTTTTTGGTTGTCTCCTTGTCTTGGCTATTGTAATACTGCTGCAATACACATTTGCTTGACTGTGTCTTTCCAGTTCTATCTTCTTATGTTATAGTCCAAGGAGTGGGCTTGCTGTATCATATGGTAACTCAGTGTGTACGTTTTAAAGGCACCACCATTCAGTTCTCATTAGTGGCTCTTTCCAGGTTACGTCCAACTTAAAGTTGAGGGTATGCATTTCTCCAAAACACCTTCAGTATTTATTGTTTGTAGTTTTCTTGCTGAGGGTTATTCTGACAGGTGTGAGCTGATACCCCTTTGTGGTTGAATTTGCATGTGTCCCATAATCTGTTGAAATTGAGCTTTAAAGCATGTCCTTTTTATTTATCAAACAGTGATTACAGCTTAGTTCTTCAAGGTGTTTTCTTAAAGTATGTGTCACATTTTGAAAATTTTTGGCCATTACCTCCCTCGAGACATTTTGAGCGCAGTTTTCATTTGCAGCCTTGCATTACTTGTTCATATGAAGTGACCATTAGCACAGGCTTTAAAGCTGCTTTTGCAGGTAACGGCCAGAGGGTGGCAGCCTTTCTACGTTCCCCACCCTGGTAACTAGGGAAACAGACTTTCCGGCCTGTGGTGTTCCTCGGTTATAAATTAGAGTGCAATTTGCCCGGATAAACCCACAAATGCTGATGTCTCCTTACTTTTGTTTGTTGTTTTTTTTTTTAATTTAATTTATATTTAGTATTGGAGTAATATTCCATTGTGTACATGGACCACTTCTTGGTGCATTCCTCGGTTGATGGACATTTTCATTGCTTCCAAGTGTTGGCTATGGTAAATATTGCTGGAGTGAAGGATTGCCAGCCTGTGACTTTTTGATTCTCATTTTCTCAGGTGATAGGTCCAGCAGTGGTTTTGATTGATTGACTGGTAGCTCAATGCTTCCCTTTTCAAAGCACCTACATTGTGTTTTCAGTAGTGACTCTTAACATGCCCCCCCTTACAACCGAGGGTACGCATTTCTCCACAATCCCTTCAGCATTTATTTTTTGCAGCATTTTTGCTAATGGCCATTCTGACTTCTGTGAGCTGATAGGTATTTGTAATATGGGTATGCATGTCGTTAAATATTCTGAAATTCATCATTTTTCCACACCTTTTTCTTTTCTGTTAAAAGAAAAAAGAAAAAAAAGTGTGAGTACAATATCCGTCTTGAAAGTGTCTTCCTGGAACGTTGCCCTCTTTTGAATTTTTTGGTCAATTTTCAACCCCAGGATTGTTTTGAAATGTAGGTGTCATTTACAGGCCTGCAATGAGTGTGAATATTTAGGGACCATAAGCACTAGGTTTAAGCTGCTGTTGTTCGAAACGGCCACAAGGCAGCAGCATTTCTCCATTACCAAATCTGGTTACTAGGACAGCAGAGCCGTTCTAGAAGTCGTTTTCCTAGGCTGTAAATTTGAATGGAATGGGCTGGAAAACGCCCCATAAGTTTATGTCTGATTAATTCTTTTTCGTTGTTTTAATTTTTTAAATCACGGTAATGGTTAGAATGTTGTTTGTCCAAGGTGTACACACTCTGGTTCATTTACACATTATTTTTATCTATTTATGTAGAGATCCTCTTCCCATGTAAATTATTACAGAGTGTTCTGTAGACCTCCCTTGTTATATGGCCGGTCTTTTTGTAATATGTATATAATATATATTTGGATCATATCCATATCATATAGTAACACTAATCTTCATTTATCCATCCCCCACACCTTTCCCTTTAGATGAGCAAAGTTGGTTTTCTAAGTTTGTGAGTGTATTTCTCTGTGAATTGTGTTCATTTGTGTCAGTTATTAGATAACGCCTATAAGTGATATCATAGGATATAAGTCTTTTGCTTTCCGACTTACCTCATGATTTGTGATTATCTCCAGGCTCATTTGTGGTGCCTCAGAGAGCAGGGTTTCATTGTTTTCCATAGCTAATATTCCATTGTGTACCTGGACCACTTATTCAATATCCATTCACTTGTTGATGGACATTTTTATCGCTTCACTTCCTTGGCTATTGTGAATAATGCTGCACTGCAGCTTTTGCAACCTGTGTCTTCTCGATACTTGTCTTCTCAGGTGAGAGGTCCAATGGTGTGCCTGCTGGATTGAATGGTGCCTAAATTTTTACTTTTAAACGCAGCTCTTTTCTGTTCTCATTACTGGCTCTTAACCACTTTGCATCTCACCAGCAGCTAGAGGATACACAATTCTCTACAACCGCATCAGCATTTATGGTTTGTAGACTTTTTGCTGATGGTCAGTCGACTGGTGTGATTGGAAACCTTTTTGTTGATTAGACTGCATGAGTCTAATAATTCCTGAGGTTGAGCCTTAATCCATTCTCCTTTTTTTTTAAAGACAGTAATACTTACCTCTTCATAGTATTTTATTGAAAAATTTGCCTGTATTAAACTTTTTTGTCCGTTCCCTACCGCAGCACAATTTTTGACGTCAGGTGTCCTTTACAGCCCTGAGTCCTTGTGAATTTTAAGTGACCATTAGCTGTGGGTTTAAAGCCGCTCTTGCGGGAAATGGCCACAAGGCGGCAGCATTTCTCCTTTACCAAATCTGGTTACTATGGCAACAGAGCCTTACTGGAAGTGGTGGTCTAGGTTGCAAATTAGAATGGAATGTGCCAGGAAAAATCCCTTTAAGTTTATGTCTCATTACTTCTTGTTCGTATTTTAAGTTAATTTTTATTTTGTATCACAGCAAACTTGATTACAATGTTTTGTTGTTCTAGGTGTGCAAGATGTGGTTCTTTCACACATATACATATATCTATTCTTCTTCGGATCCTTTTCCCATGTAGGTTATGACACAATGTAGAGTAGTCTTCTCTTGGTATTCTGTAGGTCTTTGGTGATTATATATTTCACATGTGTTTGTATGTCTCTGTTAACCTCAATATGGTAATATATCCAATCCTCACACCTTTCCATCTGGTGAACCATAAGTTTCTTTAATGAATCTGTGATTGCCTTTCTCTGTGGAAATATCTTCGTTTGTATCAATTTTTAGGTAACACCTATATCTGATATGATAGGATATGTGTCTTTCACTTTCTCACTTACTACAAGTTGTGTGATTACCTCTAGACTCATCTATGGTGCTGCAAATGGCATTGTTTCATTTTGTCACTAGCTCATATTCCATCTGTACATGTAACAGTTCTTCTTTGTCTACCCATTTGTCAGTGGACTTTTTGGTTACTTCCATATATTGGCTATTGTAATAGTATGCATTGCAGATTTGCCTGCCTGTGTCCTTCCAATTCTGTCTTCGTCAGTTATAGGTCCAGGAATAGGTCTGCTAGGCCATATGGTAGCTCAGGGTTTACCTTTTAAAGGTACCTCCATTCTGTTATCATTAGTGGCTCTTTCCAGGTTACGTCCCACTTAAAGTTGAGGGTATGCATTTCTCCACAGCACCTTCAGCATTCATTCTTTGTAGTTTTTGCTGATGGTTATTCTGACGGGTGTGAGCTGACACCTCTTTACAGTTGAATTTGCATGTGTCTCATATTCTGTTGCAATTGAGCTTTAAGGCAAGTCATTTTTATTTTTCAAGCTGTAATTACAGCTTAGTTCTTCAAAGTGGTTTCTTAAAGTATGTGTCAAATTTTGAAATGTTTTGGCCATTACCTCCCTCAAGACATTTTGAGGGCAGGTTTCATTTTCAGCCCTACAGTACTTGTTCATATGAAGTGACCATTAGCACAGGCTTTAAACTGCTTTTGCAGGTAACGGCCACAGGACTGCTACCTTTCTACATTCCCCACGCTGATACTAGGGAAACAGACTTTACAGCCAGTGGTGTTCCTCGGTTGTAAATTAGAGTAGAATGTGCCCAGATAAACACACAAAAGTTGATGTCTCCTTACTTTTGTTGGATTTTTAAATTTAGTTTATATTTATTATTGGAGTTAATATTCTATTTTGTACATGGACCACTTCTTGGTGCATTCCTCTGTTGATGGACATTTTCGTTGCTTCCAAGTGTTGCCTATGGTAAATATTGCTGGAGTGCAGGATTACCAGCCTGTGATTTTTTGATTCTCATTTTCTCTGGTGATAGGCCCAGCAGTGGGTGTGATTGACTGACTGGTAGCACCGTGTTTCCCTTTTCAAAGCACCTTCTTTGTGTTTTCATTAGTGGCTCTTACCACGTCCCCCTTAGAATCGAGGGTACGGATTTCTCCACAATCGCTTCAGCATTTATTGTTTGCAGCATTTATGCTAATGGCCCTTCTGGCTGCTGTGAGCTGATAGGATTTTGTAATTAGGGTTGCATGTCGTTGAAAATTCGTAAAACTCATTATTTTTCTCCACCGTTTTCTTTTCTGTTCAAAAAAGGAAACAGTTGGGAGTACAGTATAACTCTTGAAATTTTCTTCTTGGAAGGTTGCTCTCTGTTGAAATTTTTGGTCGATTTTCCACCCCAGAATTTTTTTAGAGAGCAGGTGTCATTTACCGAACTGCAAGTGTGGTGAATATTTAGTGACCTTTAGCAATGGGTTTAAAGCTGCTGTTGTGGGAAGAGGCCTCAAGCAGGCAGCATTTCTGCATTCCCAAATCTGGGTACTAGGGCAGCAGAGCCTTTCTGGAAGTCGTGTTCCTAGGTTGTAAATTACATTGGAATGTGCATGGAGAAACCCCCATAAGTTTATGTCTCATTATTTCTTCTTGGTTTTAAATTTTTTTTTTAAATTGGGGTAAAGCTTAGAATATTGTTTGTCGTAGGTGTACACAATCTGATTCATTTGTACATTACATATGTCTATTCAAGTACAGATCCTCTTCCCTTGTAAAATGTTACAGAGGGTTCCGCAGACCTCCCTTGCTATATTGTCGGTCTTTTTGAGATATGTATATAATATGTGTTTGTATACATATAGTAACACTAATCTTAATTTATCCATTCCCCCCACCTTTCCTTTTAGATGAGCATAGTTTGTTTTCTAACTCTGTGAGTGTCTTTCTCTGTGGAAATATGTTCATTTGTGTCAGTTATTAGATAACGCCTATAAGTGATATCATAGAATATAGGTCTTTTGCTTTCCGACCTACCTCATGTTTCCTGATTATCTCCAGACTCATTTGTGGTGCCTCAGAGAGCAATGGTTCATTGTTTTCCATGGCTAATATTCCATTGTGTACATGGAACACTTCTTCTTTATCCATTCACCTGTTGTTGGACATTTTGATTGCTTTACTGTCTTGGCTATTGTGAATAAGGCTGCACTGCAGGTTTTGCAGCCTGTGTCTTCTCGATTCTTGTCTTCTCAGGTGAGAGATCCAATGGTGCGCCTGCTGGATTGAATGGTACCTCCATTTTTACTTTTAAACACAGCTCCTTTCTGTTCTCATTATTGGCTGTTAGCCCTTTACGTCTCACCAGCAGGTAGAGGGTACACAGTTCTCTAAAACCAGTTCAGCATTTATTGTTTGTAGACTTTTTGCTGATGGGCAGTCGACTGGTGTAAGTTGAAACTTTTTGTAGATTAGATTGCATTGGTCTAACACTCCCTGAGGTTGAGCTTTTATCCATTTTCCTTTTTTTTTTAAAGAGCGTGAGTAAAACTTAACTCTTCATACTCTCTTCTTGAAACATTTGCCTGTTTTGAATTTTTTTGTCCATTCCCTACTTCAGCACAATTTTTTAGGGCAGGTGTCCTTTACAGCCCTGAGTCCTTGTGAATGTTAAGTGACCATTAGCTGTGAGTTTAAAGCTGCTCCTGCAGGAAACGGCCACAAGGTGGCAGCATATCTCCTTTATCAAATTTGGTTCCTGGGGAAACAGAGCCTTAATGGAAGTGGTGTTCTAGGTTGTAAATTCGAATGGAATGTGCCAGGAAACAGCCTTTTAAGTTCATGTCTCATTACTTCTGGTTCATATTTGTAATTTACTTTTTAGTTTTCATCCCAGCAAATTTGATTACAATGGTTTCTTTGTTCTAGGTGTGCAAGATGTGGTTCTTTCACACAGATACGTGTATCTCTTCTTCCTCGCATCCTCTTCCCTTGTAGGTTATGACACAATGTTGAGTAGTCTTCTCCTGGTCTTCCGTACGTCTGTGGTGATTATATATTTCACATGGTTTCTATATCTCTGTTAACCCCAATATGGTAATGTATCCAATCCTCATCCCTTTCTGTTTGGTGAACCATAAGTTTTTTAATGAATCTGTGATGGCCTTTCTCTGTGGAAATATCTTCACCGGTATCAATTTTTAAGTAACTCCTGAAAGTGATATGATAGGATATGTGTCTTTTGCTTTCTCACTTACTACACGTGGCGTGATTACGTCTAGACTCATCTATGGTGCTGCAAATGGCATTGTTTCATTTTTTTCACTAGCGAATATTCCATCTGTACATGGAGGAGTTCTTCTGTGTCCACCCACCTGTTGGTGGACTTTTTGGTTACTTCCATATATTGTCTATTGTAATACTGTGCCATGCAGATTTGCCTGCCTGTGTCTTTCCAATTCTCTCTTCTTAGATTATAGGTCGAGGAGTGGGCCTGCTGGATCATATGGCAGCTCCATTCTGTTCTCGTTCGTGGCCCTTTCCAAGTTACGTCCCCCTTGAAGTTGGGGGTAGGCATTTCTCCACAACACCTTCAGCATTTATTGTTTGTAGTTTTCTTGCTGATGGTTATTCTGACAATTGTGAGCTGATACCTCTTTGTGGTTGAATTCACACGTGCCTCATAATCCGTTGAAATTGAGCTTTAAGACATGTCCTTTTTATTTTTCAAGCTGTGATTACCCCTTCGTTCTTCAGAGGGTTCTCTTAAAGTATGTGTCACATTTTGAAATGTTTTGGCCATTACCTCCCTCAAGACATTTTGAGGGCAGGTTTCATTTACAGTTCTGCAGTACTTGTTCCTATGAAATGACCATTAGCACAGGCTTTAAAGCTGCTTTTGCAGGTAACTGCCAGAGGGTGGCAGCCTTTCTTTGTTCCCCACCCTGGTACCTAGGGAAAAGCCCTTGCGGCCTGTGGTGTTTCTCGGTTATAAATTAGAGTGGAGTGTGCCCGGACACACCCACACAATCTGATGTCTCCTTTCTTTTGTTGGATTTTTAAATTTAATTTTTATTTTTTATTGGAGTAATTTTCCACTGTGTACGTGGACCACTTCTACTTTGTTCATTCCTCAGTTGATGGACATTTTCATTGCTTCCAAGCGTTGGCTATGGTAAATATTGTTGGAGTGCAGGATTGCCAGCCTGTGACTTTTTGATTCTCATGTTCTCAGGTGATAGGCCCAGCTGTGGGTGTGATTGACTGACTGGTAGCACCGTGTTTCCCTTTTCAAAGCACCTTCTTTGCATTTTCATTAGTGGCACTTACCATGTCCCCCTTAGAATCGAGGGTACGCATTTCTCCTCAATCGCTTCAGCATTTATTGTTTGCAGCATTTATGCTAATGGCCCTTCTGGCTGCTGTGAGCTGATAGGATTTTGTAATTTGGGTTTGCATGTCGTTGAAAATTCGTAAAACTCATTATTTTTCTCCGCCGTTTTCTTTTCTGTTCAAAAAAGGAAACAGTTGGGAGTACAGTAGAACTCTTGAAATCGTCTTCTTGGAAGGTTGCCCTCTTTTGAAATTTCTGGTCGATTTTCCACCCCAGAATTTTTTTAGAGAGCAGGTGTCATTTACCGAACTGCAAGTGTGGTGAATATTTAGTGACCTTTAGCAATGGGTTTAAAGCTGCTGTTGTGGGAAGAGGCCTCAAGCAGGCAGCATTTCTCCATTCCCAAATCTGGGTACTAGGGCAGCAGAGCCTTTCTGGAAGTCGTGTTCCTAGGTTGTAAATTACATTGGAATGTGCATGGAGAAACCCCCATAAGTTTATGTCTCATTATTTCTTCTTGGTTTTAAAAATTTTTTAAATTGGGGTAAAGCTTAGCATATTGTTTGTCCTAGGTGTACACAATCTGGTTCATTTGTACATTACATATGTCTATTCAAGTACAGATCCTCTTCCCTTGTAAAATGTTACAGAGGGTTCCGCAGACCTCCCTTGCTATATTGTCGGTCTTTTTGAGATATGTATATAATATGTGTTTGTATCCATATAGTAACACTAATCTTAATTTATCCATTCCCCCCACCTTTCCTTTTAGATGAGCATAGTTTGTTTTCTAACTCTGTGAGCGTCTTTCTCTGTGGAAATATGTTCATTTGTGTCAGTTATTAGATAACGCCTATAAGTGATATCATAGAATATAGGTCTTTTGCTTTCCGACCTACCTCATGTTTCCTGATTATCTGCAGACTCATTTGTGGTGCCTCAAAGAGCAATGGTTCATTGTTTTCCATAGCTAATATTCCATTGTGTACATGGACCACTTCTTCTTTATCCATTCACCTGTTGTTGGACATTTTGATTGCTTTACTGTCTTGGCTATTGTGAATAAGGCTGCTCTGCAGCTTTTGCGGCCTGTGTCTTCTCGATTCTTGTCTTCTCAGGTGAGAGGTCCAATGGTGCGCCTGCTGGATTGAACGGTACCTCCATTTTTACTTTGAAACACAGCTCCTTTCTGTTCTCATTATTGGCTGTTAGCCCTTTACGTCTCACCAGCAGGTAGAGGGTACACAGTTCTCTAAAACCCCTTCAGCATTTATTGTTTGTAGACTTTTTGCTGATGGTCAGTCGACTGGTGTAAGTTGAAACTTTTTGTAGATTAGATTGCATGGGTCTAACACTCCCTGAGGTTGAGCTTTTATCCATTTTCCTTTTTTTTAAAAAGAGTGTGAATAAAACTTCACTCTTCATACTCTCCTCTTGAAACATTTGCCTGTTTTGAATTTGTTTGTCCATTCCCTACTTCAGCACAATTTTTTTAGGGCAGGTGTCCTTTACAGCCCTCAGTCCTTCTGAGTGTTAAGTGACCATTAGCTGTGAGTTTAAAGCTGCTCTTGCAGGAAACGGCCACAAGGTGGCAGCATTTCTCTTTTACCAAATTTGGTTACTAGGGAAACAGAGGCTTAATGGAAGTGGTGTTCTAGGTTGTAAATTAGAATGGAATGTGCCAGGAAAAAGCCCTTTAAGGTTATGTCTCATTACTTCTTGTTCATATTTGTAATTTACTTTTTATTTTTTATCCCAGCACATTTGATTGCAATGCCTTGTTTGTTCTAGGTGTGCAAGATGTGGTTCTTTCACACATAGACGTGTATCTATTCTTCCTCGCATCCTTTTCCCATGTAGGTTATGACACAATGTTGAGTAGTCTTCTCCTGGTCTTCCGTACATCTTTGGTGATTATATATTTCACATGGTTTGTATATCTCTGTTAACCCCAATATGGTAGTGTATCCAATCCTCATCCCTTTCTATTTGGTGAACCATAAGTTTTTTAATGAATCTGTGATTGCCTTTCTCTGTGGAAATATCTTCACTGGTATCCATTTTGAAGTAACTCCTGAAAGTGATATGATAGGATATGTGTCTTTTGCTTTCTCACTTACTACAGGTGGCGTGATTAGGTCTAGACTCATCTATGGTGCTGCAAATGGCATTGTTTCATTTTTTTCACTAGCGAATATTCCGTCTGTACATGGAGGAGTTCTTCTGTGTCCACCCGTCTGTTGGTGGACTTCTTGGTTACTTCCATATCTTGGCTATTGTAATACTGTGCCATGCAGATTTGCCTGCCTGTGTCTTTCCAATTCTCTCTTCTTAGATTATAGGTCGAGGAGTGGGCCTGCTGGATCATATGGTAGCTCAATGTTTACCTTTTTAAGGCACCTCCCTTCTGTTCTCGTTCGTGGCCCTTTCCAAGTTACGTCCCCCTTGAAGTTGAGGGTAGGCATTTCTCCACAACACCTTCAGCATTTATTGTTTGTAGTTTTCTTGCTGATGGTTATTATGACAATTGTGAGCTGATACCTCTTTGTGGTTGAATTCACACGTGCCTCATAATCCGTTGAAATTGAGCTTTAAGACATGTCCTTTTTATTTTTCAAGCTGTGATTACCCCTTCGTTCTTCAGAGGGTTCTCTTAAAGTATGTGTCACATTTTGAAATGTTTTGGCCATTACCACCCTCAAGACATTTTGAGGGCAGGTTTCATTTACAGTTCTGCAGTACTTGTTCCTATGAAATGACCATTAGCACAGGCTTTAAAGCTGCTTTTGCAGGTAACTGCCAGAGGGGGGCAGCCTTTCTATGTTCCCCACCCTGGTACCTAGGGAAAAGCCCTTGCGGCCTGTGGTGTTTCTCGGTTATAAATTAGAGTGGAGTGTGCCCGGACACACCCACACAATTTGATGTCTCCTTTCTTTTGTTGGATTTTTAAATTTAATTTTTATTTTTTATTGGAGTAATTTTCCACTGTGTACGTGGACCACTTCTACTTTGTGCATTCCTCGGTTGATGGACATTTTCATTGCTTCCAAGCGTTGGCTATGGTAAATATTGTTGGAGTGCAGGATTGCCAGCCTGTGACTTTTTGATTCTCATGTTCTCAGGTGATAGGCCCAGCTGTGGGTGTGATTGACTGACTGGTAGCACCGTGTTTCCCTTTTCAAAGCACCTTCTTTGCATTTTCATTAGTGGCACTTACCACGTCCCCCTTAGAATCGAGGGTACGCATTTCTCCACAATCGCTTCAGCATTTATTGTTTGCAGCATTTATGCTAATGGCCCTTCTGGCTGCTGTGAGCTGATAGGATTTTGTAATTTGGGTTTGCATGTCATTGAAAATTCGTAAAACTCATTATTTTTCTCCGCCGTTTTCTTTTCTGTTCAAAAAAGGAAACAGTTGGGAGTACAGTAGAACTCTTGAAATCGTCTTCTTGGAAGGTTGCCCTCTTTTGAAATTTTTGGTCGATTTTCCACCCCAGAATTTTTTTAGAGAGCAGGTGTCATTTACCGAACTGCAAGTGTGGTGAATATTTAGTGACCTTTAGCAATGGGTTTAAAGCTGCTGTTGTGGGAAGAGGCCTCAAGCAGGCAGCATTTCTCCATTCCCAAATCTGGGTATTAGGGCAGCAGAGCCTTTCTGGAAGTCGTGTTCCTAGGTTGTAAATTACATTGGAATGTGCATGGAGAAACCCCCATAAGTTTATGTCTCATTATTTCTTCTTGGTTTTAAATTTTTTTTTAATTGGGGTAAAGCTTAGCATATTGTTTGTCCTAGGTGTACACAATCTGGTTCATTTGTACATTACATATGTCTATTCAAGTACAGATCCTCTTCCCTTGTAAAATGTTACAGAGGGTTCCGCAGACCTCCCTTGCTATATTGTCGGTCTTTTTGAGATATGTATATAATATGTGTTTGTATACATATAGTAACACTAATCTTAATTTATCCATTCCCCCCACCTTTCCTTTTAGATGAGCATAGTTTGTTTTCTAACTCTGTGAGCGTCTTTCTCTGTGGAAATATGTTCATTTGTGTCAGTTATTAGATAACGCCTATAAGTGATATCATAGAATATAGGTCTTTTGCTTTCCGACCTACCTCATGTTTCCTGATTATCTCCAGACTCATTTGTGGTGCCTCAGAGATCAATGGTTCATTGTTTTCCCTAGCTAATATTCCATTGTGTACATGGACCACTTCTTCTTTATCCATTCACCTGTTGTTGGACATTTGGATTGCTTTACTCTCTTGGCTCTTGTGAATAAGGCTGCTCTGCAGCTTTTGCGGCCTGTGTCTTCTCGATTCTTGTCTTCTCAGGTGAGAGGTCCAATGGTGCGCCTGCTGGATTGAACGGTACCTCCATTTTTACTTTGAAACACAGCTCCTTTCTGTTCTCATTATTGGCTGTGACCCCTTTACGTCTCACCAGCAGGTAGAGGGTACACAGTTCTCTAAAACCCCTTCAGCATTTATTGTTTGTAGACTTTTTGCTGATGGTCAGTCGACTGGTGTAAGTTGAAACTTTTTGTAGATTAGATTGCATGGGTCTAACACTCCCTGAGGTTGAGCTTTTATCCATTTTCCTTTTTTTTAAAAAGAGTGTGAATAAAACTTCACTCTTCATACTCTCCTCTTGAAACATTTGCCTGTTTTGAATTTTTTTGTCCATTCCCTACTTCAGCACAGTTATTTTAGGGCAGGTGTCCTTTACAGCCCTGAGTCCTTGTGAGTGTTAAGTGACCATTAGCTGTGAGTTTAAAGCTGCTCTTGCAGGAAACGGCCACAAGGTGGCAGCATTTCTCCTTTACCAAATTTGGTTACTAGGGAAACAGAGGCTTAATGGAAGTGGTGTTCTAGGTTGTAAATTAGAATGGAATGTGCCAGGAAAAAGCCCTTTAAGGTTATGTCTCATTACTTCTTGTTCATATTTGTAATTTACTTTTTATTTTTTATCCCAGCACATTTGATTGCAATGCCTTGTTTGTTCCAGGTGTGCAAGATGTGGTTCTTTCACACATAGACGTGTATCTATTCTTCCTCGCATCCTTTTCCCATGTAGGTTATGACACAATGTTGAGTAGTCTTCTCCTGGTCTTCCGTACATCTTTGGTGATTATATATTTCACATGGTTTGTATATCTCTGTTAACCCCAATATGGTAGTGTATCCAATCCTCATCCCTTTCTATTTGGTGAACCATAAGTTTTTTAATGAATCTGTGATTGCCTTTCTCTGTGGAAATATCTTCACTGGTATCCATTTTGAAGTAACTCCTGAAAGTGATATGATAGGATATGTGTCTTTTGCTTTCTCACTTACTACAGGTGGCGTGATTAGGTCTAGACTCATCTATGGTGCTGCAAATGGCATTGTTTCATTTTTTTCACTAGCGAATATTCCGTCTGTACATGGAGGAGTTCTTCTGTGTCCACCCGTCTGTTTTTGGACTTTTTCGTTACTTCCATATCTTGGCTATTGTAATACTGTGCCATGCAGATTTGCCTGCCTGTGTCTTTCCAATTCTCTCTTCTTAGATTATAGGTCGAGGAGTGGGCCTGCTGGATCATATGGCAGCTCCATTCTGTTCTCGTTCGTGGCCCTTTCCAAGTTACGTCCCCCTTGAAGTTGAGGGTAGGCATTTCTCCACAACACCTTCAGCATTTATTGTTTGTAGTTTTCTTGCTGATGGTTATTCTGCCACTTGTGAGCTGATACCGCTTTGTGGTTGAATTCGCACGTGCCTCATAATCCGTTGAAATTGAGCTTTAAGACATGTCCTTTTTATTTTTCAAGCTGTGATTACCCCTTCGTTCTTCAGAGGGTTCTCTTAAAGTATGTGTCACATTTTGAAATGTTTTGGCCATTACCTCCCTCAAGACATTTTGAGGGCAGGTTTCATTTACAGTTCTGCAGTACTTGTTCCTATGCAATGACCATTAGCACAGGCTTTAAAGCTGCTTGTGCAGGTAACTGCCAGAGGGTGGCAGCCTTTCTATGTTCCCCACCCTGGTACCTAGGGAAAAGCCCTTGCGGCCTGTGGTGTTTCTCGGTTATAAATTAGAGTGGAGTGTGCCCGGACACACCCACACAATCTGATGTCTCCTTACTTTTGTTGGATTTTTAAACTTAATTTTTATTTCTTATTGGAGTAATTTTCCACTGTGTACGTGGACCACTTCTACTTTGTGCATTCCTCGGTTGATGGACATTTTCATTGCTTCCAAGCGTTGGCGATGGTAAATATTGTTGGAGTGCAGGATTGCCAGCCTGTGACTTTTTGATTCTCATGTTCTCAGGTGATAGGCCCAGCAGTGGGTGTGATTGACTGACTGGTAGCACCGTGTTTCCCTTTTCAAAGCACCTTCTTTGCGTTTTCATTAGTGGCACTTACCACGTCCCCCTTAGAATCGAGGGTACGCATTTCTCCACAATCGCTTCAGCATTTATTGTTTGCAGCCTGTATGCTAATGGCCCTTCTGGCTGCTGTGAGCTGATAGGATTTTGTAATTTGGGTTTGCATGTCGTTGAAAATTCGTAAAACTCATTATTTTTCTCCGCCGTTTTCTTTTCTGTTCAAAAAAGGAAACAGTTGGGCGTACAGTATAACTCTTGAAATCGTCGTCTTGGAAGGTTGCCCTCTTTTGAAATTTTTGGTCGATTTTCCACCCCAGAATTTTTTTAGAGAGCAGGTGTCATTTACCGAACTGCAAGTGTGGTGAATATTTAGTGACCTTTAGCAATGGGTTTAAAGCTGCTGTTGTGGGAAGAGGCCTCAAGCAGGCAGCATTTCTCCATTCCCAAATCTGGGTACTAGGGCAGCAGAGCCTTTCTGGAAGTCGTGTTCCTAGGTTGTAAATTACATTGGAATGTGCATGGAGAAACCCCCATAAGTTTATGTCTCATTATTTCTTCTTGGTTTTAAAATTTTTTTTTAATTGGGGCAAAGCTTAGCATATTGTTTGTCCTAGGTGTACACAATCTGGTTCATTTGTACATTACATATGTCTATTCAAGTACAGATCCTCTTTCCTTGTAAAATGTTACAGAGGGTTCCGCAGACCTCCCTTGCTATATTGTCGGTCTTTTTGAGATATGTATATAATATGTGTTTGTATCCATATAGTAACACTAATCTTAATTTATCCATTCCCCCCACCTTTCCTTTTAGATGAGCATAGTTTGTTTTCTAACTCTGTGAGTGTCTTTCTCTGTGGAAATATGTTCATTTGTGTCAGTTATTAGATAACGCCTAGAAGTGATATCATAGAGTATAGGTCTTTTGCTTTCCGACCTACCTCATGTTTCATGATTATCTCCAGACTCATTTGTGGTGCCTCAGAGAGCAATGGTTCATTGTTTTCCATAGCTAATATTCCATTGTGTACATGGACCACTTCTTCTTTATCCATTCACCTGTTGTTGTACATTTTGATTGCTTTACTCTCTTGGCTCTTGTGAATAAGGCTGCTCTGCAGCTTTTGCGGCCTGTGTCTTCTCGATTCTTGTCTTCTCAGGTGAGAGGTCCAATGGTGCGCCTGCTGGATTGAACGGTACCTCCATTTTTACTTTGAAACAGAGCTCCTTTCTGTTCTCATTATTGGCTGTGACCCCTTTACGTCTCACCAGCAGGTAGAGGGTACACAGTTCTCTAAAACCCCTTCAGCATTTATTGTTTGTAGACTTTTTGCTGATGGTCAGTCGACTGGTGTAAGTTGAAACTTTTTGTAGATTAGATTGCATGGGTCTAACACTCCCTGAGGTTGAGCTTTTATCCATTTTCCTTCTTTTTAAAAAGAGTGTGAATAAAACTTAACTCTTCATACCCTCCTCTTGAAACATTTGCCTGTTTTGAATTTTTTTGTCCACTCCCTACTTCAGCACACTTTTTTAGGGCAGGTGTCCTTTACAGCCCTCAGTCCTTCTGAGTGTTAAGTGACCATTAGCTGTGAGTTTAAAGCTGCTCTTGCAGGAAACGGCCACAAGGTGGCAGCATTTCTCCTTTACCAAATTTGGTTACTAGGGAAACAGAGGCTTAATGGAAGTGGTGTTCTAGGTTGTAAATTAGAATGGAATGTGCCAGGAAAAAGCCCTTTAAGGTTATGTCTCATTACTTCTTGTTCATATTTGTAATTTACTTTTTATTTTTTATCCCAGCACATTTGATTACAATGCCTTGTTTGTTCTAGGTGTGCAAGATGTGCTTCTTTCACACATATACGTGTATCTATTCTTCCTCGCATCCTTTTCCCATGTAGGTTATGACACAATGTTGAGTAGTCTTCTCCTGGTCTTCCGTACATCTTTGGTGATTATATATTTCACATGGTTTGTATATCTCTGTTAACCCCAATATGGTAGTGTGTCCAATCCTCATCCCTTTCTATTTGGTGAACCATAAGTTTTTTAATGAATCTGTGATTGCCTTTCTCTGTGGAAATATCTTCACTGGTATCAATTTTGAAGGTACTCCTGAAAGTGATATGATAGGATATGTGTCTTTTGCTTTCTCACTTACTACAGGTGGCGTGATTACGTCTAGACTCATCTATGGTGCTGCAAATGGCATTGTTTCATTTTTTTCACTAGCGAATATTCCATCTGTACATGGAGGAGTTCTTCTGTGTCCACCCGTCTGTTGGTGGACTTCTTGGTTACTTCCATATCTTGGCTATTGTAATACTGTGCCATGCAGATTTACCTGCCTGTGTCTTTCCAATTCTCTCTTCTTAGATTATAGGTCGAGGAGTGGGCCTGCTGGATCATATGGTAGCTCAATGTTTACCTTTTTAAGGCACCTCCCTTCTGTTCTCGTTCGTGGCCCTTTCCAAGTCACGTCCCCCTTGAAGTTGAGGGTAGGCATTTCTCCACAACACCTTCAGCATTTATTGTTTGTAGTTTTCTTGCTGATGGTTATTCTGCCACTTGTGAGCTGATACCGCTTTGTGGTTGAATTCACACGTGCCTCATAATCCGTTGAAATTGAGCTTTAAGACATGTCCTTTTTATTTTTCAAGCTGTGATTACCCCTTCGTTCTTCAGAGGGTTCTCTTAAAGTATGTGTCACATTTTGAAATGTTTTGGCCATTACCTCCCTCAAGACATTTTGAGGGCAGGTTTCATTTACAGTTCTGCAGTACTTGTTCCTATGCAATGACCATTAGCACAGGCTTTAAAGCTGCTTGTGCAGGTAACTGCCAGAGGGTGGCATCCTTTCTATGTTCCCCACCCTGGTACCTAGGGAAAAGCCCTTGCGGCCTGTGGTGTTTCTCGGTTATAAATTAGAGTGGAGTGTGCCCGGACACACCCACACAATCTGATGTCTCCTTACTTTTGTTGGATTTTTAAACTTAATTTTTATTTCTTATTGGAGTAATTTTCCACTGTGTACGTGGACCACTTCTACTTTGTGCATTCCTCGGTTGATGGACATTTTCATTGCTTCCAAGCGTTGGCGATGGTAAATATTGTTGGAGTGCAGGATTGCCAGCCTGTGACTTTTTGATTCTCATGTTCTCAGGTGATAGGCCCAACAGTGGGTGTGATTGACTGACTGGTAGCACCGTGTTTCCCTTTTCAAAGCACCTTCTTTGCGTTTTCATTAGTGGCACTTACCACGTCCCCCTTAGAATCGAGGGTACGCATTTCTCCACAATCGCTTCAGCATTTATTGTTTGCAGCCTGTATGCTAATGGCCCTTCTGGCTGCTGTGAGCTGATAGGATTTTGTAATTTGGGTTTGCATGTCGTTGAAAATTCGTAAAACTCATTATTTTTCTCCGCCGTTTTCTTTTCTGTTCAAAAAAGGAAACAGTTGGGCGTACAGTATAACTCTTGAAATCGTCCTCTTGGAAGGTTGCCCTCTTTTGAAATTTTTGGTCGATTTTCCACCCCAGAATTTTTTTAGAGAGCAGGTGTCATTTACCGAACTGCAAGTGTGGTGAATATTTAGTGACCTTTAGCAATGGGTTTAAAGCTGCTGTTGTGGGAAGAGGCCTCAAGCAGGCAGCATTTCTCCATTCCCAAATCTGGGTACTAGGGCAGCAGAGCCTTTCTGGAAGTCGTGTTCCTAGGTTGTAAATTACATTGGAATGTGCATGGAGAAACCCCCATAAGTTTATGTCTCATTATTTCTTCTTGGTTTTAAATTTTTTTTTTAATTGGGGCAAAGCTTAGCATATCGTTTGTCCTAGGTGTACACAATCTGGTTCATTTGTACATTACATATGTCTATTCAAGTACAGATCCTCTTCCCTTGTAAAATGTTACAGAGGGTTCCGCAGACCTCCCTTGCTATATTGTCGGTCTTTTTGAGATATGTATATAATATGTGTTTGTATCCATATAGTAACACTAATCTTAATTTATCCATTCCCCCCACCTTTCCTTTTAGATGAGCATAGTTTGTTTTCTAACTCTGTGAGTGTCTTTCTCTGTGGAAATATGTTCATTTGTGTCAGTTATTAGATAACGCCTAGAAGTGATATCATAGAGTATAGGTCTTTTGCTTTCCGACCTACCTCATGTTTCATGATTATCTCCAGACTCATTTGTGGTGCCTCAGAGAGCAATGGTTCATTGTTTTCCATAGCTAATATTCCATTGTGTACATGGACCACTTCTTCTTTATCCATTCACCTGTTGTTGTACATTTTGATTGCTTTACTCTCTTGGCTCTTGTGAATAAGGCTGCTCTGCAGCTTTTGCGGCCTGTGTCTTCTCGATTCTTGTCTTCTCAGGTGAGAGGTCCAATGGTGCGCCTGCTGGATTGAACGGTACCTCCATTTTTACTTTGAAACAGAGCTCCTTTCTGTTCTCATTATTGGCTGTGACCCCTTTACGTCTCACCAGCAGGTAGAGGGTACACAGTTCTCTAAAACCCCTTCAGCATTTATTGTTTGTAGACTTTTTGCTGATGGTCAGTCGACTGGTGTAAGTTGAAACTTTTTGTAGATTAGATTGCATGGGTCTAACACTCCCTGAGGTTGAGCTTTTATCCATTTTCCTTCTTTTTAAAAAGAGTGTGAATAAAACTTAACTCTTCATACCCTCCTCTTGAAACATTTGCCTGTTTTGAATTTTTTTGTCCACTCCCTACTTCAGCACACTTTTTTAGGGCAGGTGTCCTTTACAGCCCTCAGTCCTTCTGAGTGTTAAGTGACCATTAGCTGTGAGTTTAAAGCTGCTCTTGCAGGAAACGGCCACAAGGTGGCAGCATTTCTCCTTTACCAAATTTGGTTACTAGGGAAACAGAGGCTTAATGGAAGTGGTGTTCTAGGTTGTAAATTAGAATGGAATGTGCCAGGAAAAAGCCCTTTAAGGTTATGTCTCATTACTTCTTGTTCATATTTGTAATTTACTTTTTATTTTTTATCCCAGCACATTTGATTACAATGCCTTGTTTGTTCTAGGTGTGCAAGATGTGCTTCTTTCACACATATACGTGTATCTATTCTTCCTCGCATCCTTTTCCCATGTAGGTTATGACACAATGTTGAGTAGTCTTCTCCTGGTCTTCCGTACATCTTTGGTGATTATATATTTCACATGGTTTGTATATCTCTGTTAACCCCAATATGGTAGTGTGTCCAATCCTCATCCCTTTCTATTTGGTGAACCATAAGTTTTTTAATGAATCTGTGATTGCCTTTCTCTGTGGAAATATCTTCACTGGTATCAATTTTGAAGGTACTCCTGAAAGTGATATGATAGGATATGTGTCTTTTGCTTTCTCACTTACTACAGGTGGCGTGATTACGTCTAGACTCATCTATGGTGCTGCAAATGGCATTGTTTCATTTTTTTCACTAGCGAATATTCCATCTGTACATGGAGGAGTTCTTCTGTGTCCACCCGTCTGTTGGTGGACTTCTTGGTTACTTCCATATCTTGGCTATTGTAATACTGTGCCATGCAGATTTGCCTGCCTGTGTCTTTCCAATTCTCTCTTCTTAGATTATAGGTCGAGGAGTGGGCCTGCTGGATCATATGGTAGCTCAATGTTTACCTTTTTAAGGCACCTCCCTTCTGTTCTCGTTCGTGGCCCTTTCCAAGTTACGTCCCCCTTGAAGTTGAGGGTAGGCATTTCTCCACAACACCTTCAGCATTTATTGTTTGTAGTTTTCTTGCTGATGGTTATTCTGCCACTTGTGAGCTGATACCGCTTTGTGGTTGAATTTGCACGTGCCTCATAATCCGTTGAAATTGAGCTTTAAGACATGTCCTTTTTATTTTTCAAGCTGTGATTACCCCTTCGTTCTTCAGAGGGTTCTCTTAAAGTATGTGTCACATTTTGAAATGTTTTGGCCATTACCTCCCTCAAGACATTTTGAGGGCAGGTTTCATTTACAGTTCTGCAGTACTTGTTCCTATGCAATGACCATTCGCACAGGCTTTAAAGCTGCTTGTGCAGGTAACTGCCAGAGGGTGGCAGCCTTTCTATGTTCCCCACCCTGGTACCTAGGGAAAAGCCCTTGCGGCCTGTGGTGTTTCTCGGTTATAAATTAGAGTGGAGTGTGCCCGGACACACCCACACAATCTGATGTCTCCTTACTTTTGTTGGATTTTTAAACTTAATTTTTATTTCTTATTGGAGTAATTTTCCACTGTGTACGTGGACCACTTCTACTTTGTGCATTCCTCGGTTGATGGACATTTTCATTGCTTCCAAGCGTTGGCGATGGTAAATATTGTTGGAGTGCAGGATTGCCAGCCTGTGACTTTTTGATTCTCATGTTCTCAGGTGATAGGCCCAGCAGTGGGTGTGATTGACTGACTGGTAGCACCGTGTTTCCCTTTTCAAAGCACCTTCTTTGCGTTTTCATTAGTGGCACTTACCACGTCCCCCTTAGAATCGAGGGTACGCATTTCTCCACAATCGCTTCAGCATTTATTGTTTGCAGCCTGTATGCTAATGGCCCTTCTGGCTGCTGTGAGCTGATAGGATTTTGTAATTTGGGTTTGCATGTCGTTGAAAATTCGTAAAACTCATTATTTTTCTCCGCCGTTTTCTTTTCTGTTCAAAAAAGGAAACAGTTGGGCGTACAGTATAACTCTTGAAATCGTCCTCTTGGAAGGTTGCCCTCTTTTGAAATTTTTGGTCGATTTTCCACCCCAGAATTTTTTTAGAGAGCAGGTGTCATTTACCGAACTGCAAGTGTGGTGAATATTTAGTGACCTTTAGCAATGGGTTTAAAGCTGCTGTTGTGGGAAGAGGCCTCAAGCAGGCAGCATTTCTCCATTCCCAAATCTGGGTACTAGGGCAGCAGAGCCTTTCTGGAAGTCGTGTTCCTAGGTTGTAAATTACATTGGAATGTGCATGGAGAAACCCCCATAAGTTTATGTCTCATTATTTCTTCTTGGTTTTAAATTTTTTTTTTAATTGGGGCAAAGCTTAGCATATCGTTTGTCCTAGGTGTACACAATCTGGTTCATTTGTACATTACATATGTCTATTCAAGTACAGATCCTCTTCCCTTGTAAAATGTTACAGAGGGTTCCGCAGACCTCCCTTGCTATATTGTCGGTCTTTTTGAGATATGTATATAATATGTGTTTGTATCCATATAGTAACACTAATCTTAATTTATCCATTCCCCCCACCTTTCCTTTTAGATGAGCATAGTTTGTTTTCTAACTCTGTGAGTGTCTTTCTCTGTGGAAATATGTTCATTTGTGTCAGTTATTAGATAACGCCTAGAAGTGATATCATAGAGTATAGGTCTTTTGCTTTCCGACCTACCTCATGTTTCATGATTATCTCCAGACTCATTTGTGGTGCCTCAGAGAGCAATGGTTCATTGTTTTCCATAGCTAATATTCCATTGTGTACATGGACCACTTCTTCTTTATCCATTCACCTGTTGTTGTACATTTTGATTGCTTTACTCTCTTGGCTCTTGTGAATAAGGCTGCTCTGCAGCTTTTGCGGCCTGTGTCTTCTCGATTCTTGTCTTCTCAGGTGAGAGGTCCAATGGTGCGCCTGCTGGATTGAACGGTACCTCCATTTTTACTTTGAAACAGAGCTCCTTTCTGTTCTCATTATTGGCTGTGACCCCTTTACGTCTCACCAGCAGGTAGAGGGTACACAGTTCTCTAAAACCCCTTCAGCATTTATTGTTTGTAGACTTTTTGCTGATGGTCAGTCGACTGGTGTAAGTTGAAACTTTTTGTAGATTAGATTGCATGGGTCTAACACTCCCTGAGGTTGAGCTTTTATCCATTTTCCTTCTTTTTAAAAAGAGTGTGAATAAAACTTAACTCTTCATACCCTCCTCTTGAAACATTTGCCTGTTTTGAATTTTTTTGTCCACTCCCTACTTCAGCACACTTTTTTAGGGCAGGTGTCCTTTACAGCCCTCAGTCCTTCTGAGTGTTAAGTGACCATTAGCTGTGAGTTTAAAGCTGCTCTTGCAGGAAACGGCCACAAGGTGGCAGCATTTCTCCTTTACCAAATTTGGTTACTAGGGAAACAGAGGCTTAATGGAAGTGGTGTTCTAGGTTGTAAATTAGAATGGAATGTGCCAGGAAAAAGCCCTTTAAGGTTATGTCTCATTACTTCTTGTTCATATTTGTAATTTACTTTTTATTTTTTATCCCAGCACATTTGATTACAATGCCTTGTTTGTTCTAGGTGTGCAAGATGTGCTTCTTTCACACATATACGTGTATCTATTCTTCCTCGCATCCTTTTCCCATGTAGGTTATGACACAATGTTGAGTAGTCTTCTCCTGGTCTTCCGTACATCTTTGGTGATTATATATTTCACATGGTTTGTATATCTCTGTTAACCCCAATATGGTAGTGTGTCCAATCCTCATCCCTTTCTATTTGGTGAACCATAAGTTTTTTAATGAATCTGTGATTGCCTTTCTCTGTGGAAATATCTTCACTGGTATCAATTTTGAAGGTACTCCTGAAAGTGATATGATAGGATATGTGTCTTTTGCTTTCTCACTTACTACAGGTGGCGTGATTACGTCTAGACTCATCTATGGTGCTGCAAATGGCATTGTTTCATTTTTTTCACTAGCGAATATTCCATCTGTACATGGAGGAGTTCTTCTGTGTCCACCCGTCTGTTGGTGGACTTCTTGGTTACTTCCATATCTTGGCTATTGTAATACTGTGCCATGCAGATTTGCCTGCCTGTGTCTTTCCAATTCTCTCTTCTTAGATTATAGGTCGAGGAGTGGGCCTGCTGGATCATATGGTAGCTCAATGTTTACCTTTTTAAGGCACCTCCCTTCTGTTCTCGTTCGTGGCCCTTTCCAAGTTACGTCCCCCTTGAAGTTGAGGGTAGGCATTTCTCCACAACACCTTCAGCATTTATTGTTTGTAGTTTTCTTGCTGATGGTTATTCTGCCACTTGTGAGCTGATACCGCTTTGTGGTTGAATTCGCACGTGCCTCATAATCCGTTGAAATTGAGCTTTAAGACATGTCCTTTTTATTTTTCAAGCTGTGATTACCCCTTCGTTCTTCAGAGGGTTCTCTTAAAGTATGTGTCACATTTTGAAATGTTTTGGCCATTACCTCCCTCAAGACATTTTGAGGGCAGGTTTCATTTACAGTTCTGCAGTACTTGTTCCTATGCAATGACCATTCGCACAGGCTTTAAAGCTGCTTGTGCAGGTAACTGCCAGAGGGTGGCAGCCTTTCTATGTTCCCCACCCTGGTACCTAGGGAAAAGCCCTTGCGGCCTGTGGTGTTTCTCGGTTATAAATTAGAGTGGAGTGTGCCCGGACACACCCACACAATCTGATGTCTCCTTACTTTTGTTGGATTTTTAAACTTAATTTTTATTTCTTATTGGAGTAATTTTCCACTGTGTACGTGGACCACTTCTACTTTGTGCATTCCTCGGTTGATGGACATTTTCATTGCTTCCAAGCGTTGGCGATGGTAAATATTGTTGGAGTGCAGGATTGCCAGCCTGTGACTTTTTGATTCTCATGTTCTCAGGTGATAGGCCCAGCAGTGGGTGTGATTGACTGACTGGTAGCACCGTGTTTCCCTTTTCAAAGCACCTTCTTTGCGTTTTCATTAGTGGCACTTACCACGTCCCCCTTAGAATCGAGGGTACGCATTTCTCCACAATCGCTTCAGCATTTATTGTTTGCAGCCTGTATGCTAATGGCCCTTCTGGCTGCTGTGAGCTGATAGGATTTTGTAATTTGGGTTTGCATGTCGTTGAAAATTCGTAAAACTCATTATTTTTCTCCGCCGTTTTCTTTTCTGTTCAAAAAAGGAAACAGTTGGGCGTACAGTATAACTCTTGAAATTGTCCTCTTGGAAGGTTGCCCTCTTTTGAAATTTTTGGTCGATTTTCCACCCCAGAATTTTTTTAGAGAGCAGGTGTCATTTACCGAACTGCAAGTGTGGTGAATATTTAGTGACCTTTAGCAATGGGTTTAAAGCTGCTGTTGTGGGAAGAGGCCTCAAGCAGGCAGCATTTCTCCATTCCCAAATCTGGGTACTAGGGCAGCAGAGCCTTTCTGGAAGTCGTGTTCCTAGGTTGTAAATTACATTGGAATGTGCATGGAGAAACCCCCATAAGTTTATGTCTCATTATTTCTTCTTGGTTTTAAATTTTTTTTTTAATTGGGGCAAAGCTTAGCATATCGTTTGTCCTAGGTGTACACAATCTGGTTCATTTGTACATTACATATGTCTATTCAAGTACAGATCCTCTTCCCTTGTAAAATGTTACAGAGGGTTCCGCAGACCTCCCTTGCTATATTGTCGGTCTTTTTGAGATATGTATATAATATGTGTTTGTATCCATATAGTAACACTAATCTTAATTTATCCATTCCCCCCACCTTTCCTTTTAGATGAGCATAGTTTGTTTTCTAACTCTGTGAGTGTCTTTCTCTGTGGAAATATGTTCATTTGTGTCAGTTATTAGATAACGCCTAGAAGTGATATCATAGAGTATAGGTCTTTTGCTTTCCGACCTACCTCATGTTTCATGATTATCTCCAGACTCATTTGTGGTGCCTCAGAGAGCAATGGTTCATTGTTTTCCATAGCTAATATTCCATTGTGTACATGGACCACTTCTTCTTTATCCATTCACCTGTTGTTGTACATTTTGATTGCTTTACTCTCTTGGCTCTTGTGAATAAGGCTGCTCTGCAGCTTTTGCGGCCTGTGTCTTCTCGATTCTTGTCTTCTCAGGTGAGAGGTCCAATGGTGCGCCTGCTGGATTGAACGGTACCTCCATTTTTACTTTGAAACAGAGCTCCTTTCTGTTCTCATTATTGGCTGTGACCCCTTTACGTCTCACCAGCAGGTAGAGGGTACACAGTTCTCTAAAACCCCTTCAGCATTTATTGTTTGTAGACTTTTTGCTGATGGTCAGTGGACTGGTGTAAGTTGAAACTTTTTGTAGATTAGATTGCATGGGTCTAACACTCCCTGAGGTTGAGCTTTTATCCATTTTCCTTCTTTTTAAAAAGAGTGTGAATAAAACTTAACTCTTCATACCCTCCTCTTGAAACATTTGCCTGTTTTGAATTTTTTTGTCCACTCCCTACTTCAGCACACTTTTTTAGGGCAGGTGTCCTTTACAGCCCTCAGTCCTTCTGAGTGTTAAGTGACCATTAGCTGTGAGTTTAAAGCTGCTCTTGCAGGAAACGGCCACAAGGTGGCAGCATTTCTCCTTTACCAAATTTGGTTACTAGGGAAACAGAGGCTTAATGGAAGTGGTGTTCTAGGTTGTAAATTAGAATGG
Organism: Eschrichtius robustus; assembly: GCF_028021215.1. NCBI lineage: Eukaryota > Metazoa > Chordata > Mammalia > Artiodactyla > Eschrichtiidae > Eschrichtius > Eschrichtius robustus. The sequence continues at coordinate 32,541,263 of NC_090831.1, read as the reverse complement.
AATGTGCCAGGAAAAAGCCCTTTAAGGTTATGTCTCATTACTTCTTGTTCATATTTGTAATTTACTTTTTATTTTTTATCCCAGCACATTTGATTACAATGCCTTGTTTGTTCTAGGTGTGCAAGATGTGCTTCTTTCACACATATACGTGTATCTATTCTTCCTCGCATCCTTTTCCCATGTAGGTTATGACACAATGTTGAGTAGTCTTCTCCTGGTCTTCCGTACATCTTTGGTGATTATATATTTCACATGGTTTGTATATCTCTGTTAACCCCAATATGGTAGTGTGTCCAATCCTCATCCCTTTCTATTTGGTGAACCATAAGTTTTTTAATGAATCTGTGATTGCCTTTCTCTGTGGAAATATCTTCACTGGTATCAATTTTGAAGGTACTCCTGAAAGTGATATGATAGGATATGTGTCTTTTGCTTTCTCACTTACTACAGGTGGCGTGATTACGTCTAGACTCATCTATGGTGCTGCAAATGGCATTGTTTCATTTTTTTCACTAGCGAATATTCCATCTGTACATGGAGGAGTTCTTCTGTGTCCACCCGTCTGTTGGTGGACTTCTTGGTTACTTCCATATCTTGGCTATTGTAATACTGTGCCATGCAGATTTGCCTGCCTGTGTCTTTCCAATTCTCTCTTCTTAGATTATAGGTCGAGGAGTGGGCCTGCTGGATCATATGGTAGCTCAATGTTTACCTTTTTAAGGCACCTCCCTTCTGTTCTCGTTCGTGGCCCTTTCCAAGTTACGTCCCCCTTGAAGTTGAGGGTAGGCATTTCTCCACAACACCTTCAGCATTTATTGTTTGTAGTTTTCTTGCTGATGGTTATTCTGCCACTTGTGAGCTGATACCGCTTTGTGGTTGAATTCGCACGTGCCTCATAATCCGTTGAAATTGAGCTTTAAGACATGTCCTTTTTATTTTTCAAGCTGTGATTACCCCTTCGTTCTTCAGAGGGTTCTCTTAAAGTATGTGTCACATTTTGAAATGTTTTGGCCATTACCTCCCTCAAGACATTTTGAGGGCAGGTTTCATTTACAGTTCTGCAGTACTTGTTCCTATGCAATGACCATTAGCACAGGCTTTAAAGCTGCTTGTGCAGGTAACTGCCAGAGGGTGGCAGCCTTTCTATGTTCCCCACCCTGGTACCTAGGGAAAAGCCCTTGCGGCCTGTGGTGTTTCTCGGTTATAAATTAGAGTGGAGTGTGCCCGGACACACCCACACAATCTGATGTCTCCTTACTTTTGTTGGATTTTTAAACTTAATTTTTATTTCTTATTGGAGTAATTTTCCACTGTGTACGTGGACCACTTCTACTTTGTGCATTCCTCGGTTGATGGACATTTTCATTGCTTCCAAGCGTTGGCGATGGTAAATATTGTTGGAGTGCAGGATTGCCAGCCTGTGACTTTTTGATTCTCATGTTCTCAGGTGATAGGCCCAGCAGTGGGTGTGATTGACTGACTGGTAGCACCGTGTTTCCCTTTTCAAAGCACCTTCTTTGCGTTTTCATTAGTGGCACTTACCACGTCCCCCTTAGAATCGAGGGTACGCATTTCTCCACAATCGCTTCAGCATTTATTGTTTGCAGCCTGTATGCTAATGGCCCTTCTGGCTGCTGTGAGCTGATAGGATTTTGTAATTTGGGTTTGCATGTCGTTGAAAATTCGTAAAACTCATTATTTTTCTCCGCCGTTTTCTTTTCTGTTCAAAAAAGGAAACAGTTGGGCGTACAGTATAACTCTTGAAATCGTCCTCTTGGAAGGTTGCCCTCTTTTGAAATTTTTGGTCGATTTTCCACCCCAGAATTTTTTTAGAGAGCAGGTGTCATTTACCGAACTGCAAGTGTGGTGAATATTTAGTGACCTTTAGCAATGGGTTTAAAGCTGCTGTTGTGGGAAGAGGCCTCAAGCAGGCAGCATTTCTCCATTCCCAAATCTGGGTACTAGGGCAGCAGAGCCTTTCTGGAAGTCGTGTTCCTAGGTTGTAAATTACATTGGAATGTGCATGGAGAAACCCCCATAAGTTTATGTCTCATTATTTCTTCTTGGTTTTAAATTTTTTTTTTAATTGGGGCAAAGCTTAGCATATCGTTTGTCCTAGGTGTACACAATCTGGTTCATTTGTACATTACATATGTCTATTCAAGTACAGATCCTCTTCCCTTGTAAAATGTTACAGAGGGTTCCGCAGACCTCCCTTGCTATATTGTCGGTCTTTTTGAGATATGTATATAATATGTGTTTGTATCCATATAGTAACACTAATCTTAATTTATCCATTCCCCCCACCTTTCCTTTTAGATGAGCATAGTTTGTTTTCTAACTCTGTGAGTGTCTTTCTCTGTGGAAATATGTTCATTTGTGTCAGTTATTAGATAACGCCTAGAAGTGATATCATAGAGTATAGGTCTTTTGCTTTCCGACCTACCTCATGTTTCATGATTATCTCCAGACTCATTTGTGGTGCCTCAGAGAGCAATGGTTCATTGTTTTCCATAGCTAATATTCCATTGTGTACATGGACCACTTCTTCTTTATCCATTCACCTGTTGTTGTACATTTTGATTGCTTTACTCTCTTGGCTCTTGTGAATAAGGCTGCTCTGCAGCTTTTGCGGCCTGTGTCTTCTCGATTCTTGTCTTCTCAGGTGAGAGGTCCAATGGTGCGCCTGCTGGATTGAACGGTACCTCCATTTTTACTTTGAAACAGAGCTCCTTTCTGTTCTCATTATTGGCTGTGACCCCTTTACGTCTCACCAGCAGGTAGAGGGTACACAGTTCTCTAAAACCCCTTCAGCATTTATTGTTTGTAGACTTTTTGCTGATGGTCAGTGGACTGGTGTAAGTTGAAACTTTTTGTAGATTAGATTGCATGGGTCTAACACTCCCTGAGGTTGAGCTTTTATCCATTTTCCTTCTTTTTAAAAAGAGTGTGAATAAAACTTAACTCTTCATACCCTCCTCTTGAAACATTTGCCTGTTTTGAATTTTTTTGTCCACTCCCTACTTCAGCACACTTTTTTAGGGCAGGTGTCCTTTACAGCCCTCAGTCCTTCTGAGTGTTAAGTGACCATTAGCTGTGAGTTTAAAGCTGCTCTTGCAGGAAACGGCCACAAGGTGGCAGCATTTCTCCTTTACCAAATTTGGTTACTAGGGAAACAGAGGCTTAATGGAAGTGGTGTTCTAGGTTGTAAATTAGAATGGAATGTGCCAGGAAAAAGCCCTTTAAGGTTATGTCTCATTACTTCTTGTTCATATTTGTAATTTACTTTTTATTTTTTATCCCAGCACATTTGATTACAATGCCTTGTTTGTTCTAGGTGTGCAAGATGTGCTTCTTTCACACATATACGTGTATCTATTCTTCCTCGCATCCTTTTCCCATGTAGGTTATGACACAATGTTGAGTAGTCTTCTCCTGGTCTTCCGTACATCTTTGGTGATTATATATTTCACATGGTTTGTATATCTCTGTTAACCCCAATATGGTAGTGTGTCCAATCCTCATCCCTTTCTATTTGGTGAACCATAAGTTTTTTAATGAATCTGTGATTGCCTTTCTCTGTGGAAATATCTTCACTGGTATCAATTTTGAAGGTACTCCTGAAAGTGATATGATAGGATATGTGTCTTTTGCTTTCTCACTTACTACAGGTGGCGTGATTACGTCTAGACTCATCTATGGTGCTGCAAATGGCATTGTTTCATTTTTTTCACTAGCGAATATTCCATCTGTACATGGAGGAGTTCTTCTGTGTCCACCCGTCTGTTGGTGGACTTCTTGGTTACTTCCATATCTTGGCTATTGTAATACTGTGCCATGCAGATTTGCCTGCCTGTGTCTTTCCAATTCTCTCTTCTTAGATTATAGGTCGAGGAGTGGGCCTGCTGGATCATATGGTAGCTCAATGTTTACCTTTTTAAGGCACCTCCCTTCTGTTCTCGTTCGTGGCCCTTTCCAAGTTACGTCCCCCTTGAAGTTGAGGGTAGGCATTTCTCCACAACACCTTCAGCATTTATTGTTTGTAGTTTTCTTGCTGATGGTTATTCTGCCACTTGTGAGCTGATACCGCTTTGTGGTTGAATTCGCACGTGCCTCATAATCCGTTGAAATTGAGCTTTAAGACATGTCCTTTTTATTTTTCAAGCTGTGATTACCCCTTCGTTCTTCAGAGGGTTCTCTTAAAGTATGTGTCACATTTTGAAATGTTTTGGCCATTACCTCCCTCAAGACATTTTGAGGGCAGGTTTCATTTACAGTTCTGCAGTACTTGTTCCTATGCAATGACCATTAGCACAGGCTTTAAAGCTGCTTGTGCAGGTAACTGCCAGAGGGTGGCAGCCTTTCTATGTTCCCCACCCTGGTACCTAGGGAAAAGCCCTTGCGGCCTGTGGTGTTTCTCGGTTATAAATTAGAGTGGAGTGTGCCCGGACACACCCACACAATCTGATGTCTCCTTACTTTTGTTGGATTTTTAAACTTAATTTTTATTTCTTATTGGAGTAATTTTCCACTGTGTACGTGGACCACTTCTACTTTGTGCATTCCTCGGTTGATGGACATTTTCATTGCTTCCAAGCGTTGGCGATGGTAAATATTGTTGGAGTGCAGGATTGCCAGCCTGTGACTTTTTGATTCTCATGTTCTCAGGTGATAGGCCCAGCAGTGGGTGTGATTGACTGACTGGTAGCACCGTGTTTCCCTTTTCAAAGCACCTTCTTTGCGTTTTCATTAGTGGCACTTACCACGTCCCCCTTAGAATCGAGGGTACGCATTTCTCCACAATCGCTTCAGCATTTATTGTTTGCAGCCTGTATGCTAATGGCCCTTCTGGCTGCTGTGAGCTGATAGGATTTTGTAATTTGGGTTTGCATGTCGTTGAAAATTCGTAAAACTCATTATTTTTCTCCGCCGTTTTCTTTTCTGTTCAAAAAAGGAAACAGTTGGGCGTACAGTATAACTCTTGAAATCGTCCTCTTGGAAGGTTGCCCTCTTTTGAAATTTTTGGTCGATTTTCCACCCCAGAATTTTTTTAGAGAGCAGGTGTCATTTACCGAACTGCAAGTGTGGTGAATATTTAGTGACCTTTAGCAATGGGTTTAAAGCTGCTGTTGTGGGAAGAGGCCTCAAGCAGGCAGCATTTCTCCATTCCCAAATCTGGGTACTAGGGCAGCAGAGCCTTTCTGGAAGTCGTGTTCCTAGGTTGTAAATTACATTGGAATGTGCATGGAGAAACCCCCATAAGTTTATGTCTCATTATTTCTTCTTGGTTTTAAATTTTTTTTTTAATTGGGGCAAAGCTTAGCATATCGTTTGTCCTAGGTGTACACAATCTGGTTCATTTGTACATTACATATGTCTATTCAAGTACAGATCCTCTTCCCTTGTAAAATGTTACAGAGGGTTCCGCAGACCTCCCTTGCTATATTGTCGGTCTTTTTGAGATATGTATATAATATGTGTTTGTATCCATATAGTAACACTAATCTTAATTTATCCATTCCCCCCACCTTTCCTTTTAGATGAGCATAGTTTGTTTTCTAACTCTGTGAGTGTCTTTCTCTGTGGAAATATGTTCATTTGTGTCAGTTATTAGATAACGCCTATAAGTGATATCATAGAGTATAGGTCTTTTGCTTTCCGACCTACCTCATGTTTCATGATTATCTCCAGACTCATTTGTGGTGCCTCAGAGAGCAATGGTTCATTGTTTTCCATAGCTAATATTCCATTGTGTACATGGACCACTTCTTCTTTATCCATTCACCTGTTGTTGTACATTTTGATTGCTTTACTCTCTTGGCTCTTGTGAATAAGGCTGCTCTGCAGCTTTTGCGGCCTGTGTCTTCTCGATTCTTGTCTTCTCAGGTGAGAGGTCCAATGGTGCGCCTGCTGGATTGAACGGTACCTCCATTTTTACTTTGAAACAGAGCTCCTTTCTGTTCTCATTATTGGCTGTGACCCCTTTACGTCTCACCAGCAGGTAGAGGGTACACAGTTCTCTAAAACCCCTTCAGCATTTATTGTTTGTAGACTTTTTGCTGATGGTCAGTCGACTGGTGTAAGTTGAAACTTTTTGTAGATTAGATTGCATGGGTCTAACACTCCCTGAGGTTGAGCTTTTATCCATTTTCCTTCTTTTTAAAAAGAGTGTGAATAAAACTTAACTCTTCATACCCTCCTCTTGAAACATTTGCCTGTTTTGAATTTTTTTGTCCACTCCCTACTTCAGCACACTTTTTTAGGGCAGGTGTCCTTTACAGCCCTCAGTCCTTCTGAGTGTTAAGTGACCATTAGCTGTGAGTTTAAAGCTGCTCTTGCAGGAAACGGCCACAAGGTGGCAGCATTTCTCCTTTACCAAATTTGGTTACTAGGGAAACAGAGGCTTAATGGAAGTGGTGTTCTAGGTTGTAAATTAGAATGGAATGTGCCAGGAAAAAGCCCTTTAAGGTTATGTCTCATTACTTCTTGTTCATATTTGTAATTTACTTTTTATTTTTTATCCCAGCACATTTGATTACAATGCCTTGTTTGTTCTAGGTGTGCAAGATGTGCTTCTTTCACACATATACGTGTATCTATTCTTCCTCGCATCCTTTTCCCATGTAGGTTATGACACAATGTTGAGTAGTCTTCTCCTGGTCTTCCGTACATCTTTGGTGATTATATATTTCACATGGTTTGTATATCTCTGTTAACCCCAATATGGTAGTGTGTCCAATCCTCATCCCTTTCTATTTGGTGAACCATAAGTTTTTTAATGAATCTGTGATTGCCTTTCTCTGTGGAAATATCTTCACTGGTATCAATTTTGAAGGTACTCCTGAAAGTGATATGATAGGATATGTGTCTTTTGCTTTCTCACTTACTACAGGTGGCGTGATTACGTCTAGACTCATCTATGGTGCTGCAAATGGCATTGTTTCATTTTTTTCACTAGCGAATATTCCATCTGTACATGGAGGAGTTCTTCTGTGTCCACCCGTCTGTTGGTGGACTTCTTGGTTACTTCCATATCTTGGCTATTGTAATACTGTGCCATGCAGATTTGCCTGCCTGTGTCTTTCCAATTCTCTCTTCTTAGATTATAGGTCGAGGAGTGGGCCTGCTGGATCATATGGTAGCTCAATGTTTACCTTTTTAAGGCACCTCCCTTCTGTTCTCGTTCGTGGCCCTTTCCAAGTTACGTCCCCCTTGAAGTTGAGGGTAGGCATTTCTCCACAACACCTTCAGCATTTATTGTTTGTAGTTTTCTTGCTGATGGTTATTCTGCCACTTGTGAGCTGATACCGCTTTGTGGTTGAATTCGCACGTGCCTCATAATCCGTTGAAATTGAGCTTTAAGACATGTCCTTTTTATTTTTCAAGCTGTGATTACCCCTTCGTTCTTCAGAGGGTTCTCTTAAAGTATGTGTCACATTTTGAAATGTTTTGGCCATTACCTCCCTCAAGACATTTTGAGGGCAGGTTTCATTTACAGTTCTGCAGTACTTGTTCCTATGCAATGACCATTAGCACAGGCTTTAAAGCTGCTTGTGCAGGTAACTGCCAGAGGGTGGCAGCCTTTCTATGTTCCCCACCCTGGTACCTAGGGAAAAGCCCTTGCGGCCTGTGGTGTTTCTCGGTTATAAATTAGAGTGGAGTGTGCCCGGACACACCCACACAATCTGATGTCTCCTTACTTTTGTTGGATTTTTAAACTTAATTTTTATTTCTTATTGGAGTAATTTTCCACTGTGTACGTGGACCACTTCTACTTTGTGCATTCCTCGGTTGATGGACATTTTCATTGCTTCCAAGCGTTGGCGATGGTAAATATTGTTGGAGTGCAGGATTGCCAGCCTGTGACTTTTTGATTCTCATGTTCTCAGGTGATAGGCCCAGCAGTGGGTGTGATTGACTGACTGGTAGCACCGTGTTTCCCTTTTCAAAGCACCTTCTTTGCGTTTTCATTAGTGGCACTTACCACGTCCCCCTTAGAATCGAGGGTACGCATTTCTCCACAATCGCTTCAGCATTTATTGTTTGCAGCCTGTATGCTAATGGCCCTTCTGGCTGCTGTGAGCTGATAGGATTTTGTAATTTGGGTTTGCATGTCGTTGAAAATTCGTAAAACTCATTATTTTTCTCCGCCGTTTTCTTTTCTGTTCAAAAAAGGAAACAGTTGGGCGTACAGTATAACTCTTGAAATCGTCCTCTTGGAAGGTTGCCCTCTTTTGAAATTTTTGGTCGATTTTCCACCCCAGAATTTTTTTAGAGAGCAGGTGTCATTTACCGAACTGCAAGTGTGGTGAATATTTAGTGACCTTTAGCAATGGGTTTAAAGCTGCTGTTGTGGGAAGAGGCCTCAAGCAGGCAGCATTTCTCCATTCCCAAATCTGGGTACTAGGGCAGCAGAGCCTTTCTGGAAGTCGTGTTCCTAGGTTGTAAATTACATTGGAATGTGCATGGAGAAACCCCCATAAGTTTATGTCTCATTATTTCTTCTTGGTTTTAAATTTTTTTTTTAATTGGGGCAAAGCTTAGCATATCGTTTGTCCTAGGTGTACACAATCTGGTTCATTTGTACATTACATATGTCTATTCAAGTACAGATCCTCTTCCCTTGTAAAATGTTACAGAGGGTTCCGCAGACCTCCCTTGCTATATTGTCGGTCTTTTTGAGATATGTATATAATATGTGTTTGTATCCATATAGTAACACTAATCTTAATTTATCCATTCCCCCCACCTTTCCTTTTAGATGAGCATAGTTTGTTTTCTAACTCTGTGAGTGTCTTTCTCTGTGGAAATATGTTCATTTGTGTCAGTTATTAGATAACGCCTATAAGTGATATCATAGAGTATAGGTCTTTTGCTTTCCGACCTACCTCATGTTTCATGATTATCTCCAGACTCATTTGTGGTGCCTCAGAGAGCAATGGTTCATTGTTTTCCATAGCTAATATTCCATTGTGTACATGGACCACTTCTTCTTTATCCATTCACCTGTTGTTGTACATTTTGATTGCTTTACTCTCTTGGCTCTTGTGAATAAGGCTGCTCTGCAGCTTTTGCGGCCTGTGTCTTCTCGATTCTTGTCTTCTCAGGTGAGAGGTCCAATGGTGCGCCTGCTGGATTGAACGGTACCTCCATTTTTACTTTGAAACAGAGCTCCTTTCTGTTCTCATTATTGGCTGTGACCCCTTTACGTCTCACCAGCAGGTAGAGGGTACACAGTTCTCTAAAACCCCTTCAGCATTTATTGTTTGTAGACTTTTTGCTGATGGTCAGTCGACTGGTGTAAGTTGAAACTTTTTGTAGATTAGATTGCATGGGTCTAACACTCCCTGAGGTTGAGCTTTTATCCATTTTCCTTCTTTTTAAAAAGAGTGTGAATAAAACTTAACTCTTCATACCCTCCTCTTGAAACATTTGCCTGTTTTGAATTTTTTTGTCCACTCCCTACTTCAGCACACTTTTTTAGGGCAGGTGTCCTTTACAGCCCTCAGTCCTTCTGAGTGTTAAGTGACCATTAGCTGTGAGTTTAAAGCTGCTCTTGCAGGAAACGGCCACAAGGTGGCAGCATTTCTCCTTTACCAAATTTGGTTACTAGGGAAACAGAGGCTTAATGGAAGTGGTGTTCTAGGTTGTAAATTAGAATGGAATGTGCCAGGAAAAAGCCCTTTAAGGTTATGTCTCATTACTTCTTGTTCATATTTGTAATTTACTTTTTATTTTTTATCCCAGCACATTTGATTACAATGCCTTGTTTGTTCTAGGTGTGCAAGATGTGCTTCTTTCACACATATACGTGTATCTATTCTTCCTCGCATCCTTTTCCCATGTAGGTTATGACACAATGTTGAGTAGTCTTCTCCTGGTCTTCCGTACATCTTTGGTGATTATATATTTCACATGGTTTGTATATCTCTGTTAACCCCAATATGGTAGTGTGTCCAATCCTCATCCCTTTCTATTTGGTGAACCATAAGTTTTTTAATGAATCTGTGATTGCCTTTCTCTGTGGAAATATCTTCACTGGTATCAATTTTGAAGGTACTCCTGAAAGTGATATGATAGGATATGTGTCTTTTGCTTTCTCACTTACTACAGGTGGCGTGATTACGTCTAGACTCATCTATGGTGCTGCAAATGGCATTGTTTCATTTTTTTCACTAGCGAATATTCCATCTGTACATGGAGGAGTTCTTCTGTGTCCACCCGTCTGTTGGTGGACTTCTTGGTTACTTCCATATCTTGGCTATTGTAATACTGTGCCATGCAGATTTGCCTGCCTGTGTCTTTCCAATTCTCTCTTCTTAGATTATAGGTCGAGGAGTGGGCCTGCTGGATCATATGGTAGCTCAATGTTTACCTTTTTAAGGCACCTCCCTTCTGTTCTCGTTCGTGGCCCTTTCCAAGTTACGTCCCCCTTGAAGTTGAGGGTAGGCATTTCTCCACAACACCTTCAGCATTTATTGTTTGTAGTTTTCTTGCTGATGGTTATTCTGCCACTTGTGAGCTGATACCGCTTTGTGGTTGAATTCGCACGTGCCTCATAATCCGTTGAAATTGAGCTTTAAGACATGTCCTTTTTATTTTTCAAGCTGTGATTACCCCTTCGTTCTTCAGAGGGTTCTCTTAAAGTATGTGTCACATTTTGAAATGTTTTGGCCATTACCTCCCTCAAGACATTTTGAGGGCAGGTTTCATTTACAGTTCTGCAGTACTTGTTCCTATGCAATGACCATTAGCACAGGCTTTAAAGCTGCTTGTGCAGGTAACTGCCAGAGGGTGGCAGCCTTTCTATGTTCCCCACCCTGGTACCTAGGGAAAAGCCCTTGCGGCCTGTGGTGTTTCTCGGTTATAAATTAGAGTGGAGTGTGCCCGGACACACCCACACAATCTGATGTCTCCTTACTTTTGTTGGATTTTTAAACTTAATTTTTATTTCTTATTGGAGTAATTTTCCACTGTGTACGTGGACCACTTCTACTTTGTGCATTCCTCGGTTGATGGACATTTTCATTGCTTCCAAGCGTTGGCGATGGTAAATATTGTTGGAGTGCAGGATTGCCAGCCTGTGACTTTTTGATTCTCATGTTCTCAGGTGATAGGCCCAGCAGTGGGTGTGATTGACTGACTGGTAGCACCGTGTTTCCCTTTTCAAAGCACCTTCTTTGCGTTTTCATTAGTGGCACTTACCACGTCCCCCTTAGAATCGAGGGTACGCATTTCTCCACAATCGCTTCAGCATTTATTGTTTGCAGCCTGTATGCTAATGGCCCTTCTGGCTGCTGTGAGCTGATAGGATTTTGTAATTTGGGTTTGCATGTCGTTGAAAATTCGTAAAACTCATTATTTTTCTCCGCCGTTTTCTTTTCTGTTCAAAAAAGGAAACAGTTGGGCGTACAGTATAACTCTTGAAATCGTCCTCTTGGAAGGTTGCCCTCTTTTGAAATTTTTGGTCGATTTTCCACCCCAGAATTTTTTTAGAGAGCAGGTGTCATTTACCGAACTGCAAGTGTGGTGAATATTTAGTGACCTTTAGCAATGGGTTTAAAGCTGCTGTTGTGGGAAGAGGCCTCAAGCAGGCAGCATTTCTCCATTCCCAAATCTGGGTACTAGGGCAGCAGAGCCTTTCTGGAAGTCGTGTTCCTAGGTTGTAAATTACATTGGAATGTGCATGGAGAAACCCCCATAAGTTTATGTCTCATTATTTCTTCTTGGTTTTAAATTTTTTTTTTAATTGGGGCAAAGCTTAGCATATCGTTTGTCCTAGGTGTACACAATCTGGTTCATTTGTACATTACATATGTCTATTCAAGTACAGATCCTCTTCCCTTGTAAAATGTTACAGAGGGTTCCGCAGACCTCCCTTGCTATATTGTCGGTCTTTTTGAGATATGTATATAATATGTGTTTGTATCCATATAGTAACACTAATCTTAATTTATCCATTCCCCCCACCTTTCCTTTTAGATGAGCATAGTTTGTTTTCTAACTCTGTGAGTGTCTTTCTCTGTGGAAATATGTTCATTTGTGTCAGTTATTAGATAACGCCTATAAGTGATATCATAGAGTATAGGTCTTTTGCTTTCCGACCTACCTCATGTTTCATGATTATCTCCAGACTCATTTGTGGTGCCTCAGAGAGCAATGGTTCATTGTTTTCCATAGCTAATATTCCATTGTGTACATGGACCACTTCTTCTTTATCCATTCACCTGTTGTTGTACATTTTGATTGCTTTACTCTCTTGGCTCTTGTGAATAAGGCTGCTCTGCAGCTTTTGCGGCCTGTGTCTTCTCGATTCTTGTCTTCTCAGGTGAGAGGTCCAATGGTGCGCCTGCTGGATTGAACGGTACCTCCATTTTTACTTTGAAACAGAGCTCCTTTCTGTTCTCATTATTGGCTGTGACCCCTTTACGTCTCACCAGCAGGTAGAGGGTACACAGTTCTCTAAAACCCCTTCAGCATTTATTGTTTGTAGACTTTTTGCTGATGGTCAGTCGACTGGTGTAAGTTGAAACTTTTTGTAGATTAGATTGCATGGGTCTAACACTCCCTGAGGTTGAGCTTTTATCCATTTTCCTTCTTTTTAAAAAGAGTGTGAATAAAACTTAACTCTTCATACCCTCCTCTTGAAACATTTGCCTGTTTTGAATTTTTTTGTCCACTCCCTACTTCAGCACACTTTTTTAGGGCAGGTGTCCTTTACAGCCCTCAGTCCTTCTGAGTGTTAAGTGACCATTAGCTGTGAGTTTAAAGCTGCTCTTGCAGGAAACGGCCACAAGGTGGCAGCATTTCTCCTTTACCAAATTTGGTTACTAGGGAAACAGAGGCTTAATGGAAGTGGTGTTCTAGGTTGTAAATTAGAATGGAATGTGCCAGGAAAAAGCCCTTTAAGGTTATGTCTCATTACTTCTTGTTCATATTTGTAATTTACTTTTTATTTTTTATCCCAGCACATTTGATTACAATGCCTTGTTTGTTCTAGGTGTGCAAGATGTGCTTCTTTCACACATATACGTGTATCTATTCTTCCTCGCATCCTTTTCCCATGTAGGTTATGACACAATGTTGAGTAGTCTTCTCCTGGTCTTCCGTACATCTTTGGTGATTATATATTTCACATGGTTTGTATATCTCTGTTAACCCCAATATGGTAGTGTGTCCAATCCTCATCCCTTTCTATTTGGTGAACCATAAGTTTTTTAATGAATCTGTGATTGCCTTTCTCTGTGGAAATATCTTCACTGGTATCAATTTTGAAGGTACTCCTGAAAGTGATATGATAGGATATGTGTCTTTTGCTTTCTCACTTACTACAGGTGGCGTGATTACGTCTAGACTCATCTATGGTGCTGCAAATGGCATTGTTTCATTTTTTTCACTAGCGAATATTCCATCTGTACATGGAGGAGTTCTTCTGTGTCCACCCGTCTGTTGGTGGACTTCTTGGTTACTTCCATATCTTGGCTATTGTAATACTGTGCCATGCAGATTTGCCTGCCTGTGTCTTTCCAATTCTCTCTTCTTAGATTATAGGTCGAGGAGTGGGCCTGCTGGATCATATGGTAGCTCAATGTTTACCTTTTTAAGGCACCTCCCTTCTGTTCTCGTTCGTGGCCCTTTCCAAGTTACGTCCCCCTTGAAGTTGAGGGTAGGCATTTCTCCACAACACCTTCAGCATTTATTGTTTGTAGTTTTCTTGCTGATGGTTATTCTGCCACTTGTGAGCTGATACCGCTTTGTGGTTGAATTCGCACGTGCCTCATAATCCGTTGAAATTGAGCTTTAAGACATGTCCTTTTTATTTTTCAAGCTGTGATTACCCCTTCGTTCTTCAGAGGGTTCTCTTAAAGTATGTGTCACATTTTGAAATGTTTTGGCCATTACCTCCCTCAAGACATTTTGAGGGCAGGTTTCATTTACAGTTCTGCAGTACTTGTTCCTATGCAATGACCATTAGCACAGGCTTTAAAGCTGCTTGTGCAGGTAACTGCCAGAGGGTGGCAGCCTTTCTATGTTCCCCACCCTGGTACCTAGGGAAAAGCCCTTGCGGCCTGTGGTGTTTCTCGGTTATAAATTAGAGTGGAGTGTGCCCGGACACACCCACACAATCTGATGTCTCCTTACTTTTGTTGGATTTTTAAACTTAATTTTTATTTCTTATTGGAGTAATTTTCCACTGTGTACGTGGACCACTTCTACTTTGTGCATTCCTCGGTTGATGGACATTTTCATTGCTTCCAAGCGTTGGCGATGGTAAATATTGTTGGAGTGCAGGATTGCCAGCCTGTGACTTTTTGATTCTCATGTTCTCAGGTGATAGGCCCAGCAGTGGGTGTGATTGACTGACTGGTAGCACCGTGTTTCCCTTTTCAAAGCACCTTCTTTGCGTTTTCATTAGTGGCACTTACCACGTCCCCCTTAGAATCGAGGGTACGCATTTCTCCACAATCGCTTCAGCATTTATTGTTTGCAGCCTGTATGCTAATGGCCCTTCTGGCTGCTGTGAGCTGATAGGATTTTGTAATTTGGGTTTGCATGTCGTTGAAAATTCGTAAAACTCATTATTTTTCTCCGCCGTTTTCTTTTCTGTTCAAAAAAGGAAACAGTTGGGCGTACAGTATAACTCTTGAAATCGTCCTCTTGGAAGGTTGCCCTCTTTTGAAATTTTTGGTCGATTTTCCACCCCAGAATTTTTTTAGAGAGCAGGTGTCATTTACCGAACTGCAAGTGTGGTGAATATTTAGTGACCTTTAGCAATGGGTTTAAAGCTGCTGTTGTGGGAAGAGGCCTCAAGCAGGCAGCATTTCTCCATTCCCAAATCTGGGTACTAGGGCAGCAGAGCCTTTCTGGAAGTCGTGTTCCTAGGTTGTAAATTACATTGGAATGTGCATGGAGAAACCCCCATAAGTTTATGTCTCATTATTTCTTCTTGGTTTTAAATTTTTTTTTTAATTGGGGCAAAGCTTAGCATATCGTTTGTCCTAGGTGTACACAATCTGGTTCATTTGTACATTACATATGTCTATTCAAGTACAGATCCTCTTCCCTTGTAAAATGTTACAGAGGGTTCCGCAGACCTCCCTTGCTATATTGTCGGTCTTTTTGAGATATGTATATAATATGTGTTTGTATCCATATAGTAACACTAATCTTAATTTATCCATTCCCCCCACCTTTCCTTTTAGATGAGCATAGTTTGTTTTCTAACTCTGTGAGTGTCTTTCTCTGTGGAAATATGTTCATTTGTGTCAGTTATTAGATAACGCCTATAAGTGATATCATAGAGTATAGGTCTTTTGCTTTCCGACCTACCTCATGTTTCATGATTATCTCCAGACTCATTTGTGGTGCCTCAGAGAGCAATGGTTCATTGTTTTCCATAGCTAATATTCCATTGTGTACATGGACCACTTCTTCTTTATCCATTCACCTGTTGTTGTACATTTTGATTGCTTTACTCTCTTGGCTCTTGTGAATAAGGCTGCTCTGCAGCTTTTGCGGCCTGTGTCTTCTCGATTCTTGTCTTCTCAGGTGAGAGGTCCAATGGTGCGCCTGCTGGATTGAACGGTACCTCCATTTTTACTTTGAAACAGAGCTCCTTTCTGTTCTCATTATTGGCTGTGACCCCTTTACGTCTCACCAGCAGGTAGAGGGTACACAGTTCTCTAAAACCCCTTCAGCATTTATTGTTTGTAGACTTTTTGCTGATGGTCAGTCGACTGGTGTAAGTTGAAACTTTTTGTAGATTAGATTGCATGGGTCTAACACTCCCTGAGGTTGAGCTTTTATCCATTTTCCTTCTTTTTAAAAAGAGTGTGAATAAAACTTAACTCTTCATACCCTCCTCTTGAAACATTTGCCTGTTTTGAATTTTTTTGTCCACTCCCTACTTCAGCACACTTTTTTAGGGCAGGTGTCCTTTACAGCCCTCAGTCCTTCTGAGTGTTAAGTGACCATTAGCTGTGAGTTTAAAGCTGCTCTTGCAGGAAACGGCCACAAGGTGGCAGCATTTCTCCTTTACCAAATTTGGTTACTAGGGAAACAGAGGCTTAATGGAAGTGGTGTTCTAGGTTGTAAATTAGAATGGAATGTGCCAGGAAAAAGCCCTTTAAGGTTATGTCTCATTACTTCTTGTTCATATTTGTAATTTACTTTTTATTTTTTATCCCAGCACATTTGATTACAATGCCTTGTTTGTTCTAGGTGTGCAAGATGTGCTTCTTTCACACATATACGTGTATCTATTCTTCCTCGCATCCTTTTCCCATGTAGGTTATGACACAATGTTGAGTAGTCTTCTCCTGGTCTTCCGTACATCTTTGGTGATTATATATTTCACATGGTTTGTATATCTCTGTTAACCCCAATATGGTAGTGTGTCCAATCCTCATCCCTTTCTATTTGGTGAACCATAAGTTTTTTAATGAATCTGTGATTGCCTTTCTCTGTGGAAATATCTTCACTGGTATCAATTTTGAAGGTACTCCTGAAAGTGATATGATAGGATATGTGTCTTTTGCTTTCTCACTTACTACAGGTGGCGTGATTACGTCTAGACTCATCTATGGTGCTGCAAATGGCATTGTTTCATTTTTTTCACTAGCGAATATTCCATCTGTACATGGAGGAGTTCTTCTGTGTCCACCCGTCTGTTGGTGGACTTCTTGGTTACTTCCATATCTTGGCTATTGTAATACTGTGCCATGCAGATTTGCCTGCCTGTGTCTTTCCAATTCTCTCTTCTTAGATTATAGGTCGAGGAGTGGGCCTGCTGGATCATATGGTAGCTCAATGTTTACCTTTTTAAGGCACCTCCCTTCTGTTCTCGTTCGTGGCCCTTTCCAAGTTACGTCCCCCTTGAAGTTGAGGGTAGGCATTTCTCCACAACACCTTCAGCATTTATTGTTTGTAGTTTTCTTGCTGATGGTTATTCTGCCACTTGTGAGCTGATACCGCTTTGTGGTTGAATTCGCACGTGCCTCATAATCCGTTGAAATTGAGCTTTAAGACATGTCCTTTTTATTTTTCAAGCTGTGATTACCCCTTCGTTCTTCAGAGGGTTCTCTTAAAGTATGTGTCACATTTTGAAATGTTTTGGCCATTACCTCCCTCAAGACATTTTGAGGGCAGGTTTCATTTACAGTTCTGCAGTACTTGTTCCTATGCAATGACCATTCGCACAGGCTTTAAAGCTGCTTGTGCAGGTAACTGCCAGAGGGTGGCAGCCTTTCTATGTTCCCCACCCTGGTACCTAGGGAAAAGCCCTTGCGGCCTGTGGTGTTTCTCGGTTATAAATTAGAGTGGAGTGTGCCCGGACACACCCACACAATCTGATGTCTCCTTACTTTTGTTGGATTTTTAAACTTAATTTTTATTTCTTATTGGAGTAATTTTCCACTGTGTACGTGGACCACTTCTACTTTGTGCATTCCTCGGTTGATGGACATTTTCATTGCTTCCAAGCGTTGGCGATGGTAAATATTGTTGGAGTGCAGGATTGCCAGCCTGTGACTTTTTGATTCTCATGTTCTCAGGTGATAGGCCCAGCAGTGGGTGTGATTGACTGACTGGTAGCACCGTGTTTCCCTTTTCAAAGCACCTTCTTTGCGTTTTCATTAGTGGCACTTACCACGTCCCCCTTAGAATCGAGGGTACGCATTTCTCCACAATCGCTTCAGCATTTATTGTTTGCAGCCTGTATGCTAATGGCCCTTCTGGCTGCTGTGAGCTGATAGGATTTTATAATTTGGGTTTGCATGTCGTTGAAAATTCGTAAAACTCATTATTTTTCTCCGCCGTTTTCTTTTCTGTTCAAAAAAGGAAACAGTTGGGCGTACAGTATAACTCTTGAAATCGTCCTCTTGGAAGGTTGCCCTCTTTTGAAATTTTTGGTCGATTTTCCACCCCAGAATTTTTTTAGAGAGCAGGTGTCATTTACCGAACTGCAAGTGTGGTGAATATTTAGTGACCTTTAGCAATGGGTTTAAAGCTGCTGTTGTGGGAAGAGGCCTCAAGCAGGCAGCATTTCTCCATTCCCAAATCTGGGTACTAGGGCAGCAGAGCCTTTCTGGAAGTCGTGTTCCTAGGTTGTAAATTACATTGGAATGTGCATGGAGAAACCCCCATAAGTTTATGTCTCATTATTTCTTCTTGGTTTTAAAAATTTTTTTAATTGGGGTAAAGCTTAGCATATCGTTTGTCCTAGGTGTACACAATCTGGTTCATTTGTACATTACATATGTCTATTCAAGTACAGATCCTCTTCCCTTGTAAAATGTTACAGAGGGTTCCGCAGACCTCCCTTGCTATATTGTCGGTCTTTTTGAGATATGTATATAATATGTGTTTGTATACATATAGTAACACTAATCTTAATTTATCCATTCCCCCCACCTTTCCTTTTAGATGAGCATAGTTTGTTTTCTAACTCTGTGAGTGTCTTTCTCTGTGGAAATATGTTCATTTGTGTCAGTTATTAGATAACGCCTAGAAGTGATATCATAGAGTATAGGTCTTTTGCTTTCCGACCTACCTCATGTTTCATGATTATCTCCAGACTCATTTGTGGTGCCTCAGAGAGCAATGGTTCATTGTTTTCCATAGCTAATATTCCATTGTGTACATGGACCACTTCTTCTTTATCCATTCACCTGTTGTTGTACATTTTGATTGCTTTACTCTCTTGGCTCTTGTGAATAAGGCTGCTCTGCAGCTTTTGCGGCCTGTGTCTTCTCGATTCTTGTCTTCTCAGGTGAGAGGTCCAATGGTGCGCCTGCTGGATTGAACGGTACCTCCATTTTTACTTTGAAACAGAGCTCCTTTCTGTTCTCATTATTGGCTGTGACCCCTTTACGTCTCACCAGCAGGTAGAGGGTACACAGTTCTCTAAAACCCCTTCAGCATTTATTGTTTGTAGACTTTTTGCTGATGGTCAGTCGACTGGTGTAAGTTGAAACTTTTTGTAGATTAGATTGCATGGGTCTAACACTCCCTGAGGTTGAGCTTTTATCCATTTTCCTTCTTTTTAAAAAGAGTGTGAATAAAACTTAACTCTTCATACCCTCCTCTTGAAACATTTGCCTGTTTTGAATTTTTTTGTCCACTCCCTACTTCAGCACACTTTTTTAGGGCAGGTGTCCTTTACAGCCCTCAGTCCTTCTGAGTGTTAAGTGACCATTAGCTGTGAGTTTAAAGCTGCTCTTGCAGGAAACGGCCACAAGGTGGCAGCATTTCTCCTTTACCAAATTTGGTTACTAGGGAAACAGAGGCTTAATGGAAGTGGTGTTCTAGGTTGTAAATTAGAATGGAATGTGCCAGGAAAAAGCCCTTTAAGGTTATGTCTCATTACTTCTTGTTCATATTTGTAATTTACTTTTTATTTTTTATCCCAGCACATTTGATTACAATGCCTTGTTTGTTCTAGGTGTGCAAGATGTGCTTCTTTCACACATATACGTGTATCTATTCTTCCTCGCATCCTTTTCCCATGTAGGTTATGACACAATGTTGAGTAGTCTTCTCCTGGTCTTCCGTACATCTTTGGTGATTATATATTTCACATGGTTTGTATATCTCTGTTAACCCCAATATGGTAGTGTGTCCAATCCTCATCCCTTTCTATTTGGTGAACCATAAGTTTTTTAATGAATCTGTGATTGCCTTTCTCTGTGGAAATATCTTCACTGGTATCAATTTTGAAGGTACTCCTGAAAGTGATATGATAGGATATGTGTCTTTTGCTTTCTCACTTACTACAGGTGGCGTGATTACGTCTAGACTCATCTATGGTGCTGCAAATGGCATTGTTTCATTTTTTTCACTAGCGAATATTCCATCTGTACATGGAGGAGTTCTTCTGTGTCCACCCGTCTGTTGGTGGACTTCTTGGTTACTTCCATATCTTGGCTATTGTAATACTGTGCCATGCAGATTTGCCTGCCTGTGTCTTTCCAATTCTCTCTTCTTAGATTATAGGTCGAGGAGTGGGCCTGCTGGATCATATGGTAGCTCAATGTTTACCTTTTTAAGGCACCTCCCTTCTGTTCTCGTTCGTGGCCCTTTCCAAGTTACGTCCCCCTTGAAGTTGAGGGTAGGCATTTCTCCACAACGCCTTCAGCATTTATTGTTTGTAGTTTTCTTGCTGATGGTTATTCTGCCACTTGTGAGCTGATACCGCTTTGTGGTTGAATTCGCACGTGCCTCATAATCCGTTGAAATTGAGCTTTAAGACATGTCCTTTTTATTTTTCAAGCTGTGATTACCCCTTCGTTCTTCAGAGGGTTCTCTTAAAGTATGTGTCACATTTTGAAATGTTTTGGCCATTACCTCCCTCAAGACATTTTGAGGGCAGGTTTCATTTACAGTTCTGCAGTACTTGTTCCTATGCAATGACCATTCGCACAGGCTTTAAAGCTGCTTGTGCAGGTAACTGCCAGAGGGTGGCAGCCTTTCTATGTTCCCCACCCTGGTACCTAGGGAAAAGCCCTTGCGGCCTGTGGTGTTTCTCGGTTATAAATTAGAGTGGAGTGTGCCCGGACACACCCACACAATCTGATGTCTCCTTACTTTTGTTGGATTTTTAAACTTAATTTTTATTTCTTATTGGAGTAATTTTCCACTGTGTACGTGGACCACTTCTACTTTGTGCATTCCTCGGTTGATGGACATTTTCATTGCTTCCAAGCGTTGGCGATGGTAAATATTGTTGGAGTGCAGGATTGCCAGCCTGTGACTTTTTGATTCTCATGTTCTCAGGTGATAGGCCCAGCAGTGGGTGTGATTGACTGACTGGTAGCACCGTGTTTCCCTTTTCAAAGCACCTTCTTTGCGTTTTCATTAGTGGCACTTACCACGTCCCCCTTAGAATCGAGGGTACGCATTTCTCCACAATCGCTTCAGCATTTATTGTTTGCAGCCTGTATGCTAATGGCCCTTCTGGCTGCTGTGAGCTGATAGGATTTTGTAATTTGGGTTTGCATGTCGTTGAAAATTCGTAAAACTCATTATTTTTCTCCGCCGTTTTCTTTTCTGTTCAAAAAAGGAAACAGTTGGGCGTACAGTATAACTCTTGAAATTGTCCTCTTGGAAGGTTGCCCTCTTTTGAAATTTTTGGTCGATTTTCCACCCCAGAATTTTTTTAGAGAGCAGGTGTCATTTACCGAACTGCAAGTGTGGTGAATATTTAGTGACCTTTAGCAATGGGTTTAAAGCTGCTGTTGTGGGAAGAGGCCTCAAGCAGGCAGCATTTCTCCATTCCCAAATCTGGGTACTAGGGCAGCAGAGCCTTTCTGGAAGTCGTGTTCCTAGGTTGTAAATTACATTGGAATGTGCATGGAGAAACCCCCATAAGTTTATGTCTCATTATTTCTTCTTGGTTTTAAATTTTTTTTTTAATTGGGGCAAAGCTTAGCATATCGTTTGTCCTAGGTGTACACAATCTGGTTCATTTGTACATTACATATGTCTATTCAAGTACAGATCCTCTTCCCTTGTAAAATGTTACAGAGGGTTCCGCAGACCTCCCTTGCTATATTGTCGGTCTTTTTGAGATATGTATATAATATGTGTTTGTATCCATATAGTAACACTAATCTTAATTTATCCATTCCCCCCACCTTTCCTTTTAGATGAGCATAGTTTGTTTTCTAACTCTGTGAGTGTCTTTCTCTGTGGAAATATGTTCATTTGTGTCAGTTATTAGATAACGCCTAGAAGTGATATCATAGAGTATAGGTCTTTTGCTTTCCGACCTACCTCATGTTTCATGATTATCTCCAGACTCATTTGTGGTGCCTCAGAGAGCAATGGTTCATTGTTTTCCATAGCTAATATTCCATTGTGTACATGGACCACTTCTTCTTTATCCATTCACCTGTTGTTGTACATTTTGATTGCTTTACTCTCTTGGCTCTTGTGAATAAGGCTGCTCTGCAGCTTTTGCGGCCTGTGTCTTCTCGATTCTTGTCTTCTCAGGTGAGAGGTCCAATGGTGCGCCTGCTGGATTGAACGGTACCTCCATTTTTACTTTGAAACAGAGCTCCTTTCTGTTCTCATTATTGGCTGTGACCCCTTTACGTCTCACCAGCAGGTAGAGGGTACACAGTTCTCTAAAACCCCTTCAGCATTTATTGTTTGTAGACTTTTTGCTGATGGTCAGTGGACTGGTGTAAGTTGAAACTTTTTGTAGATTAGATTGCATGGGTCTAACACTCCCTGAGGTTGAGCTTTTATCCATTTTCCTTCTTTTTAAAAAGAGTGTGAATAAAACTTAACTCTTCATACCCTCCTCTTGAAACATTTGCCTGTTTTGAATTTTTTTGTCCACTCCCTACTTCAGCACACTTTTTTAGGGCAGGTGTCCTTTACAGCCCTCAGTCCTTCTGAGTGTTAAGTGACCATTAGCTGTGAGTTTAAAGCTGCTCTTGCAGGAAACGGCCACAAGGTGGCAGCATTTCTCCTTTACCAAATTTGGTTACTAGGGAAACAGAGGCTTAATGGAAGTGGTGTTCTAGGTTGTAAATTAGAATGGAATGTGCCAGGAAAAAGCCCTTTAAGGTTATGTCTCATTACTTCTTGTTCATATTTGTAATTTACTTTTTATTTTTTATCCCAGCACATTTGATTACAATGCCTTGTTTGTTCTAGGTGTGCAAGATGTGCTTCTTTCACACATATACGTGTATCTATTCTTCCTCGCATCCTTTTCCCATGTAGGTTATGACACAATGTTGAGTAGTCTTCTCCTGGTCTTCCGTACATCTTTGGTGATTATATATTTCACATGGTTTGTATATCTCTGTTAACCCCAATATGGTAGTGTGTCCAATCCTCATCCCTTTCTATTTGGTGAACCATAAGTTTTTTAATGAATCTGTGATTGCCTTTCTCTGTGGAAATATCTTCACTGGTATCAATTTTGAAGGTACTCCTGAAAGTGATATGATAGGATATGTGTCTTTTGCTTTCTCACTTACTACAGGTGGCGTGATTACGTCTAGACTCATCTATGGTGCTGCAAATGGCATTGTTTCATTTTTTTCACTAGCGAATATTCCATCTGTACATGGAGGAGTTCTTCTGTGTCCACCCGTCTGTTGGTGGACTTCTTGGTTACTTCCATATCTTGGCTATTGTAATACTGTGCCATGCAGATTTGCCTGCCTGTGTCTTTCCAATTCTCTCTTCTTAGATTATAGGTCGAGGAGTGGGCCTGCTGGATCATATGGTAGCTCAATGTTTACCTTTTTAAGGCACCTCCCTTCTGTTCTCGTTCGTGGCCCTTTCCAAGTTACGTCCCCCTTGAAGTTGAGGGTAGGCATTTCTCCACAACACCTTCAGCATTTATTGTTTGTAGTTTTCTTGCTGATGGTTATTCTGCCACTTGTGAGCTGATACCGCTTTGTGGTTGAATTCGCACGTGCCTCATAATCCGTTGAAATTGAGCTTTAAGACATGTCCTTTTTATTTTTCAAGCTGTGATTACCCCTTCGTTCTTCAGAGGGTTCTCTTAAAGTATGTGTCACATTTTGAAATGTTTTGGCCATTACCTCCCTCAAGACATTTTGAGGGCAGGTTTCATTTACAGTTCTGCAGTACTTGTTCCTATGCAATGACCATTCGCACAGGCTTTAAAGCTGCTTGTGCAGGTAACTGCCAGAGGGTGGCAGCCTTTCTATGTTCCCCACCCTGGTACCTAGGGAAAAGCCCTTGCGGCCTGTGGTGTTTCTCGGTTATAAATTAGAGTGGAGTGTGCCCGGACACACCCACACAATCTGATGTCTCCTTACTTTTGTTGGATTTTTAAACTTAATTTTTATTTCTTATTGGAGTAATTTTCCACTGTGTACGTGGACCACTTCTACTTTGTGCATTCCTCGGTTGATGGACATTTTCATTGCTTCCAAGCGTTGGCGATGGTAAATATTGTTGGAGTGCAGGATTGCCAGCCTGTGACTTTTTGATTCTCATGTTCTCAGGTGATAGGCCCAGCAGTGGGTGTGATTGACTGACTGGTAGCACCGTGTTTCCCTTTTCAAAGCACCTTCTTTGCGTTTTCATTAGTGGCACTTACCACGTCCCCCTTAGAATCGAGGGTACGCATTTCTCCACAATCGCTTCAGCATTTATTGTTTGCAGCCTGTATGCTAATGGCCCTTCTGGCTGCTGTGAGCTGATAGGATTTTGTAATTTGGGTTTGCATGTCGTTGAAAATTCGTAAAACTCATTATTTTTCTCCGCCGTTTTCTTTTCTGTTCAAAAAAGGAAACAGTTGGGCGTACAGTATAACTCTTGAAATTGTCCTCTTGGAAGGTTGCCCTCTTTTGAAATTTTTGGTCGATTTTCCACCCCAGAATTTTTTTAGAGAGCAGGTGTCATTTACCGAACTGCAAGTGTGGTGAATATTTAGTGACCTTTAGCAATGGGTTTAAAGCTGCTGTTGTGGGAAGAGGCCTCAAGCAGGCAGCATTTCTCCATTCCCAAATCTGGGTACTAGGGCAGCAGAGCCTTTCTGGAAGTCGTGTTCCTAGGTTGTAAATTACATTGGAATGTGCATGGAGAAACCCCCATAAGTTTATGTCTCATTATTTCTTCTTGGTTTTAAAATTTTTTTTTAATTGGGGCAAAGCTTAGCATATCGTTTGTCCTAGGTGTACACAATCTGGTTCATTTGTACATTACATATGTCTATTCAAGTACAGATCCTCTTCCCTTGTAAAATGTTACAGAGGGTTCCGCAGACCTCCCTTGCTATATTGTCGGTCTTTTTGAGATATGTATATAATATGTGTTTGTATCCATATAGTAACACTAATCTTAATTTATCCATTCCCCCCACCTTTCCTTTTAGATGAGCATAGTTTGTTTTCTAACTCTGTGAGTGTCTTTCTCTGTGGAAATATGTTCATTTGTGTCAGTTATTAGATAACGCCTAGAAGTGATATCATAGAGTATAGGTCTTTTGCTTTCCGACCTACCTCATGTTTCATGATTATCTCCAGACTCATTTGTGGTGCCTCAGAGAGCAATGGTTCATTGTTTTCCATAGCTAATATTCCATTGTGTACATGGACCACTTCTTCTTTATCCATTCACCTGTTGTTGTACATTTTGATTGCTTTACTCTCTTGGCTCTTGTGAATAAGGCTGCTCTGCAGCTTTTGCGGCCTGTGTCTTCTCGATTCTTGTCTTCTCAGGTGAGAGGTCCAATGGTGCGCCTGCTGGATTGAACGGTACCTCCATTTTTACTTTGAAACAGAGCTCCTTTCTGTTCTCATTATTGGCTGTGACCCCTTTACGTCTCACCAGCAGGTAGAGGGTACACAGTTCTCTAAAACCCCTTCAGCATTTATTGTTTGTAGACTTTTTGCTGATGGTCAGTCGACTGGTGTAAGTTGAAACTTTTTGTAGATTAGATTGCATGGGTCTAACACTCCCTGAGGTTGAGCTTTTATCCATTTTCCTTCTTTTTAAAAAGAGTGTGAATAAAACTTAACTCTTCATACCCTCCTCTTGAAACATTTGCCTGTTTTGAATTTTTGTGTCCACTCCCTACTTCAGCACACTTTTTTAGGGCAGGTGTCCTTTACAGCCCTCAGTCCTTCTGAGTGTTAAGTGACCATTAGCTGTGAGTTTAAAGCTGCTCTTGCAGGAAACGGCCACAAGGTGGCAGCATTTCTCCTTTACCAAATTTGGTTACTAGGGAAACAGAGGCTTAATGGAAGTGGTGTTCTAGGTTGTAAATTAGAATGGAATGTGCCAGGAAAAAGCCCTTTAAGGTTATGTCTCATTACTTCTTGTTCATATTTGTAATTTACTTTTTATTTTTTATCCCAGCACATTTGATTACAATGCCTTGTTTGTTCTAGGTGTGCAAGATGTGCTTCTTTCACACATATACGTGTATCTATTCTTCCTCGCATCCTTTTCCCATGTAGGTTATGACACAATGTTGAGTAGTCTTCTCCTGGTCTTCCGTACATCTTTGGTGATTATATATTTCACATGGTTTGTATATCTCTGTTAACCCCAATATGGTAGTGTGTCCAATCCTCATCCCTTTCTATTTGGTGAACCATAAGTTTTTTAATGAATCTGTGATTGCCTTTCTCTGTGGAAATATCTTCACTGGTATCAATTTTGAAGGTACTCCTGAAAGTGATATGATAGGATATGTGTCTTTTGCTTTCTCACTTACTACAGGTGGCGTGATTACGTCTAGACTCATCTATGGTGCTGCAAATGGCATTGTTTCATTTTTTTCACTAGCGAATATTCCATCTGTACATGGAGGAGTTCTTCTGTGTCCACCCGTCTGTTGGTGGACTTCTTGGTTACTTCCATATCTTGGCTATTGTAATACTGTGCCATGCAGATTTGCCTGCCTGTGTCTTTCCAATTCTCTCTTCTTAGATTATAGGTCGAGGAGTGGGCCTGCTGGATCATATGGTAGCTCAATGTTTACCTTTTTAAGGCACCTCCCTTCTGTTCTCGTTCGTGGCCCTTTCCAAGTTACGTCCCCCTTGAAGTTGAGGGTAGGCATTTCTCCACAACACCTTCAGCATTTATTGTTTGTAGTTTTCTTGCTGATGGTTATTCTGCCACTTGTGAGCTGATACCGCTTTGTGGTTGAATTCGCACGTGCCTCATAATCCGTTGAAATTGAGCTTTAAGACATGTCCTTTTTATTTTTCAAGCTGTGATTACCCCTTCGTTCTTCAGAGGGTTCTCTTAAAGTATGTGTCACATTTTGAAATGTTTTGGCCATTACCTCCCTCAAGACATTTTGAGGGCAGGTTTCATTTACAGTTCTGCAGTACTTGTTCCTATGCAATGACCATTAGCACAGGCTTTAAAGCTGCTTGTGCAGGTAACTGCCAGAGGGTGGCAGCCTTTCTATGTTCCCCACCCTGGTACCTAGGGAAAAGCCCTTGCGGCCTGTGGTGTTTCTCGGTTATAAATTAGAGTGGAGTGTGCCCGGACACACCCACACAATCTGATGTCTCCTTACTTTTGTTGGATTTTTAAACTTAATTTTTATTTCTTATTGGAGTAATTTTCCACTGTGTACGTGGACCACTTCTACTTTGTGCATTCCTCGGTTGATGGACATTTTCATTGCTTCCAAGCGTTGGCGATGGTAAATATTGTTGGAGTGCAGGATTGCCAGCCTGTGACTTTTTGATTCTCATGTTCTCAGGTGATAGGCCCAGCAGTGGGTGTGATTGACTGACTGGTAGCACCGTGTTTCCCTTTTCAAAGCACCTTCTTTGCGTTTTCATTAGTGGCACTTACCACGTCCCCCTTAGAATCGAGGGTACGCATTTCTCCACAATCGCTTCAGCATTTATTGTTTGCAGCCTGTATGCTAATGGCCCTTCTGGCTGCTGTGAGCTGATAGGATTTTGTAATTTGGGTTTGCATGTCGTTGAAAATTCGTAAAACTCATTATTTTTCTCCGCCGTTTTCTTTTCTGTTCAAAAAAGGAAACAGTTGGGCGTACAGTATAACTCTTGAAATCGTCCTCTTGGAAGGTTGCCCTCTTTTGAAATTTTTGGTCGATTTTCCACCCCAGAATTTTTTTAGAGAGCAGGTGTCATTTACCGAACTGCAAGTGTGGTGAATATTTAGTGACCTTTAGCAATGGGTTTAAAGCTGCTGTTGTGGGAAGAGGCCTCAAGCAGGCAGCATTTCTCCATTCCCAAATCTGGGTACTAGGGCAGCAGAGCCTTTCTGGAAGTCGTGTTCCTAGGTTGTAAATTACATTGGAATGTGCATGGAGAAACCCCCATAAGTTTATGTCTCATTATTTCTTCTTGGTTTTAAAATTTTTTTTTAATTGGGGCAAAGCTTAGCATATCGTTTGTCCTAGGTGTACACAATCTGGTTCATTTGTACATTACATATGTCTATTCAAGTACAGATCCTCTTCCCTTGTAAAATGTTACAGAGGGTTCCGCAGACCTCCCTTGCTATATTGTCGGTCTTTTTGAGATATGTATATAATATGTGTTTGTATCCATATAGTAACACTAATCTTAATTTATCCATTCCCCCCACCTTTCCTTTTAGATGAGCATAGTTTGTTTTCTAACTCTGTGAGTGTCTTTCTCTGTGGAAATATGTTCATTTGTGTCAGTTATTAGATAACGCCTATAAGTGATATCATAGAGTATAGGTCTTTTGCTTTCCGACCTACCTCATGTTTCATGATTATCTCCAGACTCATTTGTGGTGCCTCAGAGAGCAATGGTTCATTGTTTTCCATAGCTAATATTCCATTGTGTACATGGACCACTTCTTCTTTATCCATTCACCTGTTGTTGTACATTTTGATTGCTTTACTCTCTTGGCTCTTGTGAATAAGGCTGCTCTGCAGCTTTTGCGGCCTGTGTCTTCTCGATTCTTGTCTTCTCAGGTGAGAGGTCCAATGGTGCGCCTGCTGGATTGAACGGTACCTCCATTTTTACTTTGAAACAGAGCTCCTTTCTGTTCTCATTATTGGCTGTGACCCCTTTACGTCTCACCAGCAGGTAGAGGGTACACAGTTCTCTAAAACCCCTTCAGCATTTATTGTTTGTAGACTTTTTACTGATGGTCAGTCGACTGGTGTAAGTTGAAACTTTTTGTAGATTAGATTGCATGGGTCTAACACTCCCTGAGGTTGAGCTTTTATCCATTTTCCTTCTTTTTAAAAAGAGTGTGAATAAAACTTAACTCTTCATACCCTCCTCTTGAAACATTTGCCTGTTTTGAATTTTTTTGTCCACTCCCTACTTCAGCACACTTTTTTAGGGCAGGTGTCCTTTACAGCCCTCAGTCCTTCTGAGTGTTAAGTGACCATTAGCTGTGAGTTTAAAGCTGCTCTTGCAGGAAACGGCCACAAGGTGGCAGCATTTCTCCTTTACCAAATTTGGTTACTAGGGAAACAGAGGCTTAATGGAAGTGGTGTTCTAGGTTGTAAATTAGAATGGAATGTGCCAGGAAAAAGCCCTTTAAGGTTATGTCTCATTACTTCTTGTTCATATTTGTAATTTACTTTTTATTTTTTATCCCAGCACATTTGATTACAATGCCTTGTTTGTTCTAGGTGTGCAAGATGTGCTTCTTTCACACATATACGTGTATCTATTCTTCCTCGCATCCTTTTCCCATGTAGGTTATGACACAATGTTGAGTAGTCTTCTCCTGGTCTTCCGTACATCTTTGGTGATTATATATTTCACATGGTTTGTATATCTCTGTTAACCCCAATATGGTAGTGTGTCCAATCCTCATCCCTTTCTATTTGGTGAACCATAAGTTTTTTAATGAATCTGTGATTGCCTTTCTCTGTGGAAATATCTTCACTGGTATCAATTTTGAAGGTACTCCTGAAAGTGATATGATAGGATATGTGTCTTTTGCTTTCTCACTTACTACAGGTGGCGTGATTACGTCTAGACTCATCTATGGTGCTGCAAATGGCATTGTTTCATTTTTTTCACTAGCGAATATTCCATCTGTACATGGAGGAGTTCTTCTGTGTCCACCCGTCTGTTGGTGGACTTCTTGGTTACTTCCATATCTTGGCTATTGTAATACTGTGCCATGCAGATTTGCCTGCCTGTGTCTTTCCAATTCTCTCTTCTTAGATTATAGGTCGAGGAGTGGGCCTGCTGGATCATATGGTAGCTCAATGTTTACCTTTTTAAGGCACCTCCCTTCTGTTCTCGTTCGTGGCCCTTTCCAAGTTACGTCCCCCTTGAAGTTGAGGGTAGGCATTTCTCCACAACACCTTCAGCATTTATTGTTTGTAGTTTTCTTGCTGATGGTTATTCTGCCACTTGTGAGCTGATACCGCTTTGTGGTTGAATTCGCACGTGCCTCATAATCCGTTGAAATTGAGCTTTAAGACATGTCCTTTTTATTTTTCAAGCTGTGATTACCCCTTCGTTCTTCAGAGGGTTCTCTTAAAGTATGTGTCACATTTTGAAATGTTTTGGCCATTACCTCCCTCAAGACATTTTGAGGGCAGGTTTCATTTACAGTTCTGCAGTACTTGTTCCTATGCAATGACCATTAGCACAGGCTTTAAAGCTGCTTGTGCAGGTAACTGCCAGAGGGTGGCAGCCTTTCTATGTTCCCCACCCTGGTACCTAGGGAAAAGCCCTTGCGGCCTGTGGTGTTTCTCGGTTATAAATTAGAGTGGAGTGTGCCCGGACACACCCACACAATCTGATGTCTCCTTACTTTTGTTGGATTTTTAAACTTAATTTTTATTTCTTATTGGAGTAATTTTCCACTGTGTACGTGGACCACTTCTACTTTGTGCATTCCTCGGTTGATGGACATTTTCATTGCTTCCAAGCGTTGGCGATGGTAAATATTGTTGGAGTGCAGGATTGCCAGCCTGTGACTTTTTGATTCTCATGTTCTCAGGTGATAGGCCCAGCAGTGGGTGTGATTGACTGACTGGTAGCACCGTGTTTCCCTTTTCAAAGCACCTTCTTTGCGTTTTCATTAGTGGCACTTACCACGTCCCCCTTAGAATCGAGGGTACGCATTTCTCCACAATCGCTTCAGCATTTATTGTTTGCAGCCTGTATGCTAATGGCCCTTCTGGCTGCTGTGAGCTGATAGGATTTTGTAATTTGGGTTTGCATGTCGTTGAAAATTCGTAAAACTCATTATTTTTCTCCGCCGTTTTCTTTTCTGTTCAAAAAAGGAAACAGTTGGGCGTACAGTAGAACTCTTGAAATCGTCCTCTTGGAAGGTTGCCCTCTTTTGAAATTTTTGGTCGATTTTCCACCCCAGAATTTTTTTAGAGAGCAGGTGTCATTTACCGAACTGCAAGTGTGGTGAATATTTAGTGACCTTTAGCAATGGGTTTAAAGCTGCTGTTGTGGGAAGAGGCCTCAAGCAGGCAGCATTTCTCCATTCCCAAATCTGGGTACTAGGGCAGCAGAGCCTTTCTGGAAGTCGTGTTCCTAGGTTGTAAATTACATTGGAATGTGCATGGAGAAACCCCCATAAGTTTATGTCTCATTATTTCTTCTTGGTTTTAAAATTTTTTTTTAATTGGGGCAAAGCTTAGCATATCGTTTGTCCTAGGTGTACACAATCTGGTTCATTTGTACATTACATATGTCTATTCAAGTACAGATCCTCTTCCCTTGTAAAATGTTACAGAGGGTTCCGCAGACCTCCCTTGCTATATTGTCGGTCTTTTTGAGATATGTATATAATATGTGTTTGTATCCATATAGTAACACTAATCTTAATTTATCCATTCCCCCCACCTTTCCTTTTAGATGAGCATAGTTTGTTTTCTAACTCTGTGAGTGTCTTTCTCTGTGGAAATATGTTCATTTGTGTCAGTTATTAGATAACGCCTAGAAGTGATATCATAGAGTATAGGTCTTTTGCTTTCCGACCTACCTCATGTTTCATGATTATCTCCAGACTCATTTGTGGTGCCTCAGAGAGCAATGGTTCATTGTTTTCCATAGCTAATATTCCATTGTGTACATGGACCACTTCTTCTTTATCCATTCACCTGTTGTTGTACATTTTGATTGCTTTACTCTCTTGGCTCTTGTGAATAAGGCTGCTCTGCAGCTTTTGCGGCCTGTGTCTTCTCGATTCTTGTCTTCTCAGGTGAGAGGTCCAATGGTGCGCCTGCTGGATTGAACGGTACCTCCATTTTTACTTTGAAACAGAGCTCCTTTCTGTTCTCATTATTGGCTGTGACCCCTTTACGTCTCACCAGCAGGTAGAGGGTACACAGTTCTCTAAAACCCCTTCAGCATTTATTGTTTGTAGACTTTTTGCTGATGGTCAGTCGACTGGTGTAAGTTGAAACTTTTTGTAGATTAGATTGCATGGGTCTAACACTCCCTGAGGTTGAGCTTTTATCCATTTTCCTTCTTTTTAAAAAGAGTGTGAATAAAACTTAACTCTTCATACCCTCCTCTTGAAACATTTGCCTGTTTTGAATTTTTTTGTCCACTCCCTACTTCAGCACACTTTTTTAGGGCAGGTGTCCTTTACAGCCCTCAGTCCTTCTGAGTGTTAAGTGACCATTAGCTGTGAGTTTAAAGCTGCTCTTGCAGGAAACGGCCACAAGGTGGCAGCATTTCTCCTTTACCAAATTTGGTTACTAGGGAAACAGAGGCTTAATGGAAGTGGTGTTCTAGGTTGTAAATTAGAATGGAATGTGCCAGGAAAAAGCCCTTTAAGGTTATGTCTCATTACTTCTTGTTCATATTTGTAATTTACTTTTTATTTTTTATCCCAGCACATTTGATTACAATGCCTTGTTTGTTCTAGGTGTGCAAGATGTGCTTCTTTCACACATATACGTGTATCTATTCTTCCTCGCATCCTTTTCCCATGTAGGTTATGACACAATGTTGAGTAGTCTTCTCCTGGTCTTCCGTACATCTTTGGTGATTATATATTTCACATGGTTTGTATATCTCTGTTAACCCCAATATGGTAGTGTGTCCAATCCTCATCCCTTTCTATTTGGTGAACCATAAGTTTTTTAATGAATCTGTGATTGCCTTTCTCTGTGGAAATATCTTCACTGGTATCAATTTTGAAGGTACTCCTGAAAGTGATATGATAGGATATGTGTCTTTTGCTTTCTCACTTACTACAGGTGGCGTGATTACGTCTAGACTCATCTATGGTGCTGCAAATGGCATTGTTTCATTTTTTTCACTAGCGAATATTCCATCTGTACATGGAGGAGTTCTTCTGTGTCCACCCGTCTGTTGGTGGACTTCTTGGTTACTTCCATATCTTGGCTATTGTAATACTGTGCCATGCAGATTTGCCTGCCTGTGTCTTTCCAATTCTCTCTTCTTAGATTATAGGTCGAGGAGTGGGCCTGCTGGATCATATGGTAGCTCAATGTTTACCTTTTTAAGGCACCTCCCTTCTGTTCTCGTTCGTGGCCCTTTCCAAGTTACGTCCCCCTTGAAGTTGAGGGTAGGCATTTCTCCACAACACCTTCAGCATTTATTGTTTGTAGTTTTCTTGCTGATGGTTATTCTGCCACTTGTGAGCTGATACCGCTTTGTGGTTGAATTCGCACGTGCCTCATAATCCGTTGAAATTGAGCTTTAAGACATGTCCTTTTTATTTTTCAAGCTGTGATTACCCCTTCGTTCTTCAGAGGGTTCTCTTAAAGTATGTGTCACATTTTGAAATGTTTTGGCCATTACCTCCCTCAAGACATTTTGAGGGCAGGTTTCATTTACAGTTCTGCAGTACTTGTTCCTATGCAATGACCATTAGCACAGGCTTTAAAGCTGCTTGTGCAGGTAACTGCCAGAGGGTGGCAGCCTTTCTATGTTCCCCACCCTGGTACCTAGGGAAAAGCCCTTGCGGCCTGTGGTGTTTCTCGGTTATAAATTAGAGTGGAGTGTGCCCGGACACACCCACACAATCTGATGTCTCCTTACTTTTGTTGGATTTTTAAACTTAATTTTTATTTCTTATTGGAGTAATTTTCCACTGTGTACGTGGACCACTTCTACTTTGTGCATTCCTCGGTTGATGGACATTTTCATTGCTTCCAAGCGTTGGCGATGGTAAATATTGTTGGAGTGCAGGATTGCCAGCCTGTGACTTTTTGATTCTCATGTTCTCAGGTGATAGGCCCAGCAGTGGGTGTGATTGACTGACTGGTAGCACCGTGTTTCCCTTTTCAAAGCACCTTCTTTGCGTTTTCATTAGTGGCACTTACCACGTCCCCCTTAGAATCGAGGGTACGCATTTCTCCACAATCGCTTCAGCATTTATTGTTTGCAGCCTGTATGCTAATGGCCCTTCTGGCTGCTGTGAGCTGATAGGATTTTGTAATTTGGGTTTGCATGTCGTTGAAAATTCGTAAAACTCATTATTTTTCTCCGCCGTTTTCTTTTCTGTTCAAAAAAGGAAACAGTTGGGCGTACAGTATAACTCTTGAAATCGTCCTCTTGGAAGGTTGCCCTCTTTTGAAATTTTTGGTCGATTTTCCACCCCAGAATTTTTTTAGAGAGCAGGTGTCATTTACCGAACTGCAAGTGTGGTGAATATTTAGTGACCTTTAGCAATGGGTTTAAAGCTGCTGTTGTGGGAAGAGGCCTCAAGCAGGCAGCATTTCTCCATTCCCAAATCTGGGTACTAGGGCAGCAGAGCCTTTCTGGAAGTCGTGTTCCTAGGTTGTAAATTACATTGGAATGTGCATGGAGAAACCCCCATAAGTTTATGTCTCATTATTTCTTCTTGGTTTTAAAATTTTTTTTTAATTGGGGCAAAGCTTAGCATATCGTTTGTCCTAGGTGTACACAATCTGGTTCATTTGTACATTACATATGTCTATTCAAGTACAGATCCTCTTCCCTTGTAAAATGTTACAGAGGGTTCCGCAGACCTCCCTTGCTATATTGTCGGTCTTTTTGAGATATGTATATAATATGTGTTTGTATCCATATAGTAACACTAATCTTAATTTATCCATTCCCCCCACCTTTCCTTTTAGATGAGCATAGTTTGTTTTCTAACTCTGTGAGTGTCTTTCTCTGTGGAAATATGTTCATTTGTGTCAGTTATTAGATAACGCCTAGAAGTGATATCATAGAGTATAGGTCTTTTGCTTTCCGACCTACCTCATGTTTCATGATTATCTCCAGACTCATTTGTGGTGCCTCAGAGAGCAATGGTTCATTGTTTTCCATAGCTAATATTCCATTGTGTACATGGACCACTTCTTCTTTATCCATTCACCTGTTGTTGTACATTTTGATTGCTTTACTCTCTTGGCTCTTGTGAATAAGGCTGCTCTGCAGCTTTTGCGGCCTGTGTCTTCTCGATTCTTGTCTTCTCAGGTGAGAGGTCCAATGGTGCGCCTGCTGGATTGAACGGTACCTCCATTTTTACTTTGAAACAGAGCTCCTTTCTGTTCTCATTATTGGCTGTGACCCCTTTACGTCTCACCAGCAGGTAGAGGGTACACAGTTCTCTAAAACCCCTTCAGCATTTATTGTTTGTAGACTTTTTGCTGATGGTCAGTCGACTGGTGTAAGTTGAAACTTTTTGTAGATTAGATTGCATGGGTCTAACACTCCCTGAGGTTGAGCTTTTATCCATTTTCCTTCTTTTTAAAAAGAGTGTGAATAAAACTTAACTCTTCATACCCTCCTCTTGAAACATTTGCCTGTTTTGAATTTTTTTGTCCACTCCCTACTTCAGCACACTTTTTTAGGGCAGGTGTCCTTTACAGCCCTCAGTCCTTCTGAGTGTTAAGTGACCATTAGCTGTGAGTTTAAAGCTGCTCTTGCAGGAAACGGCCACAAGGTGGCAGCATTTCTCCTTTACCAAATTTGGTTACTAGGGAAACAGAGGCTTAATGGAAGTGGTGTTCTAGGTTGTAAATTAGAATGGAATGTGCCAGGAAAAAGCCCTTTAAGGTTATGTCTCATTACTTCTTGTTCATATTTGTAATTTACTTTTTATTTTTTATCCCAGCACATTTGATTACAATGCCTTGTTTGTTCTAGGTGTGCAAGATGTGCTTCTTTCACACATATACGTGTATCTATTCTTCCTCGCATCCTTTTCCCATGTAGGTTATGACACAATGTTGAGTAGTCTTCTCCTGGTCTTCCGTACATCTTTGGTGATTATATATTTCACATGGTTTGTATATCTCTGTTAACCCCAATATGGTAGTGTGTCCAATCCTCATCCCTTTCTATTTGGTGAACCATAAGTTTTTTAATGAATCTGTGATTGCCTTTCTCTGTGGAAATATCTTCACTGGTATCAATTTTGAAGGTACTCCTGAAAGTGATATGATAGGATATGTGTCTTTTGCTTTCTCACTTACTACAGGTGGCGTGATTACGTCTAGACTCATCTATGGTGCTGCAAATGGCATTGTTTCATTTTTTTCACTAGCGAATATTCCATCTGTACATGGAGGAGTTCTTCTGTGTCCACCCGTCTGTTGGTGGACTTCTTGGTTACTTCCATATCTTGGCTATTGTAATACTGTGCCATGCAGATTTGCCTGCCTGTGTCTTTCCAATTCTCTCTTCTTAGATTATAGGTCGAGGAGTGGGCCTGCTGGATCATATGGTAGCTCAATGTTTACCTTTTTAAGGCACCTCCCTTCTGTTCTCGTTCGTGGCCCTTTCCAAGTTACGTCCCCCTTGAAGTTGAGGGTAGGCATTTCTCCACAACACCTTCAGCATTTATTGTTTGTAGTTTTCTTGCTGATGGTTATTCTGCCACTTGTGAGCTGATACCGCTTTGTGGTTGAATTCGCACGTGCCTCATAATCCGTTGAAATTGAGCTTTAAGACATGTCCTTTTTATTTTTCAAGCTGTGATTACCCCTTCGTTCTTCAGAGGGTTCTCTTAAAGTATGTGTCACATTTTGAAATGTTTTGGCCATTACCTCCCTCAAGACATTTTGAGGGCAGGTTTCATTTACAGTTCTGCAGTACTTGTTCCTATGCAATGACCATTAGCACAGGCTTTAAAGCTGCTTGTGCAGGTAACTGCCAGAGGGTGGCAGCCTTTCTATGTTCCCCACCCTGGTACCTAGGGAAAAGCCCTTGCGGCCTGTGGTGTTTCTCGGTTATAAATTAGAGTGGAGTGTGCCCGGACACACCCACACAATCTGATGTCTCCTTACTTTTGTTGGATTTTTAAACTTAATTTTTATTTCTTATTGGAGTAATTTTCCACTGTGTACGTGGACCACTTCTACTTTGTGCATTCCTCGGTTGATGGACATTTTCATTGCTTCCAAGCGTTGGCGATGGTAAATATTGTTGGAGTGCAGGATTGCCAGCCTGTGACTTTTTGATTCTCATGTTCTCAGGTGATAGGCCCAGCAGTGGGTGTGATTGACTGACTGGTAGCACCGTGTTTCCCTTTTCAAAGCACCTTCTTTGCGTTTTCATTAGTGGCACTTACCACGTCCCCCTTAGAATCGAGGGTACGCATTTCTCCACAATCGCTTCAGCATTTATTGTTTGCAGCCTGTATGCTAATGGCCCTTCTGGCTGCTGTGAGCTGATAGGATTTTGTAATTTGGGTTTGCATGTCGTTGAAAATTCGTAAAACTCATTATTTTTCTCCGCCGTTTTCTTTTCTGTTCAAAAAAGGAAACAGTTGGGCGTACAGTATAACTCTTGAAATCGTCCTCTTGGAAGGTTGCCCTCTTTTGAAATTTTTGGTCGATTTTCCACCCCAGAATTTTTTTAGAGAGCAGGTGTCATTTACCGAACTGCAAGTGTGGTGAATATTTAGTGACCTTTAGCAATGGGTTTAAAGCTGCTGTTGTGGGAAGAGGCCTCAAGCAGGCAGCATTTCTCCATTCCCAAATCTGGGTACTAGGGCAGCAGAGCCTTTCTGGAAGTCGTGTTCCTAGGTTGTAAATTACATTGGAATGTGCATGGAGAAACCCCCATAAGTTTATGTCTCATTATTTCTTCTTGGTTTTAAAATTTTTTTTTAATTGGGGCAAAGCTTAGCATATCGTTTGTCCTAGGTGTACACAATCTGGTTCATTTGTACATTACATATGTCTATTCAAGTACAGATCCTCTTCCCTTGTAAAATGTTACAGAGGGTTCCGCAGACCTCCCTTGCTATATTGTCGGTCTTTTTGAGATATGTATATAATATGTGTTTGTATCCATATAGTAACACTAATCTTAATTTATCCATTCCCCCCACCTTTCCTTTTAGATGAGCATAGTTTGTTTTCTAACTCTGTGAGTGTCTTTCTCTGTGGAAATATGTTCATTTGTGTCAGTTATTAGATAACGCCTAGAAGTGATATCATAGAGTATAGGTCTTTTGCTTTCCGACCTACCTCATGTTTCATGATTATCTCCAGACTCATTTGTGGTGCCTCAGAGAGCAATGGTTCATTGTTTTCCATAGCTAATATTCCATTGTGTACATGGACCACTTCTTCTTTATCCATTCACCTGTTGTTGTACATTTTGATTGCTTTACTCTCTTGGCTCTTGTGAATAAGGCTGCTCTGCAGCTTTTGCGGCCTGTGTCTTCTCGATTCTTGTCTTCTCAGGTGAGAGGTCCAATGGTGCGCCTGCTGGATTGAACGGTACCTCCATTTTTACTTTGAAACAGAGCTCCTTTCTGTTCTCATTATTGGCTGTGACCCCTTTACGTCTCACCAGCAGGTAGAGGGTACACAGTTCTCTAAAACCCCTTCAGCATTTATTGTTTGTAGACTTTTTGCTGATGGTCAGTCGACTGGTGTAAGTTGAAACTTTTTGTAGATTAGATTGCATGGGTCTAACACTCCCTGAGGTTGAGCTTTTATCCATTTTCCTTCTTTTTAAAAAGAGTGTGAATAAAACTTAACTCTTCATACCCTCCTCTTGAAACATTTGCCTGTTTTGAATTTTTTTGTCCACTCCCTACTTCAGCACACTTTTTTAGGGCAGGTGTCCTTTACAGCCCTCAGTCCTTCTGAGTGTTAAGTGACCATTAGCTGTGAGTTTAAAGCTGCTCTTGCAGGAAACGGCCACAAGGTGGCAGCATTTCTCCTTTACCAAATTTGGTTACTAGGGAAACAGAGGCTTAATGGAAGTGGTGTTCTAGGTTGTAAATTAGAATGGAATGTGCCAGGAAAAAGCCCTTTAAGGTTATGTCTCATTACTTCTTGTTCATATTTGTAATTTACTTTTTATTTTTTATCCCAGCACATTTGATTACAATGCCTTGTTTGTTCTAGGTGTGCAAGATGTGCTTCTTTCACACATATACGTGTATCTATTCTTCCTCGCATCCTTTTCCCATGTAGGTTATGACACAATGTTGAGTAGTCTTCTCCTGGTCTTCCGTACATCTTTGGTGATTATATATTTCACATGGTTTGTATATCTCTGTTAACCCCAATATGGTAGTGTGTCCAATCCTCATCCCTTTCTATTTGGTGAACCATAAGTTTTTTAATGAATCTGTGATTGCCTTTCTCTGTGGAAATATCTTCACTGGTATCAATTTTGAAGGTACTCCTGAAAGTGATATGATAGGATATGTGTCTTTTGCTTTCTCACTTACTACAGGTGGCGTGATTACGTCTAGACTCATCTATGGTGCTGCAAATGGCATTGTTTCATTTTTTTCACTAGCGAATATTCCATCTGTACATGGAGGAGTTCTTCTGTGTCCACCCGTCTGTTGGTGGACTTCTTGGTTACTTCCATATCTTGGCTATTGTAATACTGTGCCATGCAGATTTGCCTGCCTGTGTCTTTCCAATTCTCTCTTCTTAGATTATAGGTCGAGGAGTGGGCCTGCTGGATCATATGGTAGCTCAATGTTTACCTTTTTAAGGCACCTCCCTTCTGTTCTCGTTCGTGGCCCTTTCCAAGTTACGTCCCCCTTGAAGTTGAGGGTAGGCATTTCTCCACAACACCTTCAGCATTTATTGTTTGTAGTTTTCTTGCTGATGGTTATTCTGCCACTTGTGAGCTGATACCGCTTTGTGGTTGAATTCGCACGTGCCTCATAATCCGTTGAAATTGAGCTTTAAGACATGTCCTTTTTATTTTTCAAGCTGTGATTACCCCTTCGTTCTTCAGAGGGTTCTCTTAAAGTATGTGTCACATTTTGAAATGTTTTGGCCATTACCTCCCTCAAGACATTTTGAGGGCAGGTTTCATTTACAGTTCTGCAGTACTTGTTCCTATGCAATGACCATTAGCACAGGCTTTAAAGCTGCTTGTGCAGGTAACTGCCAGAGGGTGGCAGCCTTTCTATGTTCCCCACCCTGGTACCTAGGGAAAAGCCCTTGCGGCCTGTGGTGTTTCTCGGTTATAAATTAGAGTGGAGTGTGCCCGGACACACCCACACAATCTGATGTCTCCTTACTTTTGTTGGATTTTTAAACTTAATTTTTATTTCTTATTGGAGTAATTTTCCACTGTGTACGTGGACCACTTCTACTTTGTGCATTCCTCGGTTGATGGACATTTTCATTGCTTCCAAGCGTTGGCGATGGTAAATATTGTTGGAGTGCAGGATTGCCAGCCTGTGACTTTTTGATTCTCATGTTCTCAGGTGATAGGCCCAGCAGTGGGTGTGATTGACTGACTGGTAGCACCGTGTTTCCCTTTTCAAAGCACCTTCTTTGCGTTTTCATTAGTGGCACTTACCACGTCCCCCTTAGAATCGAGGGTACGCATTTCTCCACAATCGCTTCAGCATTTATTGTTTGCAGCCTGTATGCTAATGGCCCTTCTGGCTGCTGTGAGCTGATAGGATTTTGTAATTTGGGTTTGCATGTCGTTGAAAATTCGTAAAACTCATTATTTTTCTCCGCCGTTTTCTTTTCTGTTCAAAAAAGGAAACAGTTGGGCGTACAGTATAACTCTTGAAATCGTCCTCTTGGAAGGTTGCCCTCTTTTGAAATTTTTGGTCGATTTTCCACCCCAGAATTTTTTTAGAGAGCAGGTGTCATTTACCGAACTGCAAGTGTGGTGAATATTTAGTGACCTTTAGCAATGGGTTTAAAGCTGCTGTTGTGGGAAGAGGCCTCAAGCAGGCAGCATTTCTCCATTCCCAAATCTGGGTACTAGGGCAGCAGAGCCTTTCTGGAAGTCGTGTTCCTAGGTTGTAAATTACATTGGAATGTGCATGGAGAAACCCCCATAAGTTTATGTCTCATTATTTCTTCTTGGTTTTAAAATTTTTTTTTAATTGGGGCAAAGCTTAGCATATCGTTTGTCCTAGGTGTACACAATCTGGTTCATTTGTACATTACATATGTCTATTCAAGTACAGATCCTCTTCCCTTGTAAAATGTTACAGAGGGTTCCGCAGACCTCCCTTGCTATATTGTCGGTCTTTTTGAGATATGTATATAATATGTGTTTGTATCCATATAGTAACACTAATCTTAATTTATCCATTCCCCCCACCTTTCCTTTTAGATGAGCATAGTTTGTTTTCTAACTCTGTGAGTGTCTTTCTCTGTGGAAATATGTTCATTTGTGTCAGTTATTAGATAACGCCTATAAGTGATATCATAGAGTATAGGTCTTTTGCTTTCCGACCTACCTCATGTTTCATGATTATCTCCAGACTCATTTGTGGTGCCTCAGAGAGCAATGGTTCATTGTTTTCCATAGCTAATATTCCATTGTGTACATGGACCACTTCTTCTTTATCCATTCACCTGTTGTTGTACATTTTGATTGCTTTACTCTCTTGGCTCTTGTGAATAAGGCTGCTCTGCAGCTTTTGCGGCCTGTGTCTTCTCGATTCTTGTCTTCTCAGGTGAGAGGTCCAATGGTGCGCCTGCTGGATTGAACGGTACCTCCATTTTTACTTTGAAACAGAGCTCCTTTCTGTTCTCATTATTGGCTGTGACCCCTTTACGTCTCACCAGCAGGTAGAGGGTACACAGTTCTCTAAAACCCCTTCAGCATTTATTGTTTGTAGACTTTTTGCTGATGGTCAGTCGACTGGTGTAAGTTGAAACTTTTTGTAGATTAGATTGCATGGGTCTAACACTCCCTGAGGTTGAGCTTTTATCCATTTTCCTTTTTTTTAAAAAGAGTGTGAATAAAACTTCACTCTTCATACTCTCCTCTTGAAACATTTGCCTGTTTTGAATTTTTTTGTCCATTCCCTACTTCAGCACAGTTTTTTTAGGGCAGGTGTCCTTTACAGCCCTGAGTCCTTGTGAGTGTTAAGTGACCATTAGCTGTGAGTTTAAAGCTGCTCTTGCAGGAAACGGCCAAAAGGTGGCAGCATTTCTCCTTTACCAAATTTGGTTACTAGGGAAACAGAGGCTTAATGGAAGTGGTGTTCTAGGTTGTAAATTAGAATGGAATGTGCCAGGAAAAAGCCCTTTAAGGTTATGTCTCATTACTTCTTGTTCATATTTGTAATTTACTTTTTATTTTTTATCCCAGCACATTTGATTGCAATGCCTTGTTTGTTCCAGGTGTGCAAGATGTGGTTCTTTCACACATAGACGTGTATCTATTCTTCCTCGCATCCTTTTCCCATGTAGGTTATGACACAATGTTGAGTAGTCTTCTCCTGGTCTTCCGTACATCTTTGGTGATTATATATTTCACATGGTTTGTATATCTCTGTTAACCCCAATATGGTAGTGTATCCAATCCTCATCCCTTTCTATTTGGTGAACCATAAGTTTTTTAATGAATCTGTGATTGCCTTTCTCTGTGGAAATATCTTCACTGGTATCCATTTTGAAGTAACTCCTGAAAGTGATATGATAGGATATGTGTCTTTTGCTTTCTCACTTACTACAGGTGGCGTGATTACGTCTAGACTCATCTATGGTGCTGCAAATGGCATTGTTTCATTTTTTTTCACTAGCGAATATTCCGTCTGTACATGGAGGAGTTCTTCTGTGTCCACCCGTCTGTTTTTGGACTTTTTCGTTACTTCCATATCTTGGCTATTGTAATACTGTGCCATGCAGATTTGCCTGCCTGTGTCTTTCCAATTCTCTCTTCTTAGATTATAGGTCGAGGAGTGGGCCTGCTGGATCATATGGCAGCTCCATTCTGTTCTCGTTCGTGGCCCTTTCCAAGTTACGTCCCCCTTGAAGTTGAGGGTAGGCATTTCTCCACAACACCTTCAGCATTTATTGTTTGTAGTTTTCTTGCTGATGGTTATTCTGCCACTTGTGAGCTGATACCACTTTGTGGTTGAATTCGCACGTGCCTCATAATCCGTTGAAATTGAGCTTTAAGACATGTCCTTTTTATTTTTCAAGCTGTGATTACCCCTTCGTTCTTCAGAGGGTTCTCTTAAAGTATGTGTCACATTTTGAAATGTTTTGGCCATTACCTCCCTCAAGACATTTTGAGGGCAGGTTTCATTTACAGTTCTGCAGTACTTGTTCCTATGCAATGACCATTAGCACAGGCTTTAAAGCTGCTTGTGCAGGTAACTGCCAGAGGGTGGCAGCCTTTCTATGTTCCCCACCCTGGTACCTAGGGAAAAGCCCTTGCGGCCTGTGGTGTTTCTCGGTTATAAATTAGAGTGGAGTGTGCCCGGACACACCCACACAATCTGATGTCTCCTTACTTTTGTTGGATTTTTAAACTTAATTTTTATTTCTTATTGGAGTAATTTTCCACTGTGTACGTGGACCACTTCTACTTTGTGCATTCCTCGGTTGATGGACATTTTCATTGCTTCCAAGCGTTGGCGATGGTAAATATTGTTGGAGTGCAGGATTGCCAGCCTGTGACTTTTTGATTCTCATGTTCTCAGGTGATAGGCCCAGCAGTGGGTGTGATTGACTGACTGGTAGCACCGTGTTTCCCTTTTCAAAGCACCTTCTTTGCGTTTTCATTAGTGGCACTTACCACGTCCCCCTTAGAATCGAGGGTACGCATTTCTCCACAATCGCTTCAGCATTTATTGTTTGCAGCCTGTATGCTAATGGCCCTTCTGGCTGCTGTGAGCTGATAGGATTTTGTAATTTGGGTTTGCATGTCGTTGAAAATTCGTAAAACTCATTATTTTTCTCCGCCGTTTTCTTTTCTGTTCAAAAAAGGAAACAGTTGGGCGTACAGTATAACTCTTGAAATCGTCCTCTTGGAAGGTTGCCCTCTTTTGAAATTTTTGGTCGATTTTCCACCCCAGAATTTTTTTAGAGAGCAGGTGTCATTTACCGAACTGCAAGTGTGGTGAATATTTAGTGACCTTTAGCAATGGGTTTAAAGCTGCTGTTGTGGGAAGAGGCCTCAAGCAGGCAGCATTTCTCCATTCCCAAATCTGGGTACTAGGGCAGCAGAGCCTTTCTGGAAGTCGTGTTCCTAGGTTGTAAATTACATTGGAATGTGCATGGAGAAACCCCCATAAGTTTATGTCTCATTATTTCTTCTTGGTTTTAAATTTTTTTTTTTAATTGGGGCAAAGCTTAGCATATCGTTTGTCCTAGGTGTACACAATCTGGTTCATTTGTACATTACATATGTCTATTCAAGTACAGATCCTCTTCCCTTGTAAAATGTTACAGAGGGTTCCGCAGACCTCCCTTGCTATATTGTCGGTCTTTTTGAGATATGTATATAATATGTGTTTGTATCCATATAGTAACACTAATCTTAATTTATCCATTCCCCCCACCTTTCCTTTTAGATGAGCATAGTTTGTTTTCTAACTCTGTGAGTGTCTTTCTCTGTGGAAATATGTTCATT
Source organism: Eschrichtius robustus (assembly GCF_028021215.1). Taxonomy (NCBI): domain Eukaryota; kingdom Metazoa; phylum Chordata; class Mammalia; order Artiodactyla; family Eschrichtiidae; genus Eschrichtius; species Eschrichtius robustus. The sequence continues at coordinate 32,497,035 of NC_090831.1, read as the reverse complement.
TGTGTCAGTTATTAGATAACGCCTAGAAGTGATATCATAGAGTATAGGTCTTTTGCTTTCCGACCTACCTCATGTTTCATGATTATCTCCAGACTCATTTGTGGTGCCTCAGAGAGCAATGGTTCATTGTTTTCCATAGCTAATATTCCATTGTGTACATGGACCACTTCTTCTTTATCCATTCACCTGTTGTTGTACATTTTGATTGCTTTACTCTCTTGGCTCTTGTGAATAAGGCTGCTCTGTAGCTTTTGCGGCCTGTGTCTTCTCGATTCTTGTCTTCTCAGGTGAGAGGTCCAATGGTGCGCCTGCTGGATTGAACGGTACCTCCATTTTTACTTTGAAACAGAGCTCCTTTCTGTTCTCATTATTGGCTGTGACCCCTTTACGTCTCACCAGCAGGTAGAGGGTACACAGTTCTCTAAAACCCCTTCAGCATTTATTGTTTGTAGACTTTTTGCTGATGGTCAGTCGACTGGTGTAAGTTGAAACTTTTTGTAGATTAGATTGCATGGGTCTAACACTCCCTGAGGTTGAGCTTTTATCCATTTTCCTTCTTTTTAAAAAGAGTGTGAATAAAACTTAACTCTTCATACCCTCCTCTTGAAACATTTGCCTGTTTTGAATTTTTTTGTCCACTCCCTACTTCAGCACACTTTTTTAGGGCAGGTGTCCTTTACAGCCCTCAGTCCTTCTGAGTGTTAAGTGACCATTAGCTGTGAGTTTAAAGCTGCTCTTGCAGGAAACGGCCACAAGGTGGCAGCATTTCTCCTTTACCAAATTTGGTTACTAGGGAAACAGAGGCTTAATGGAAGTGGTGTTCTAGGTTGTAAATTAGAATGGAATGTGCCAGGAAAAAGCCCTTTAAGGTTATGTCTCATTACTTCTTGTTCATATTTGTAATTTACTTTTTATTTTTTATCCCAGCACATTTGATTGCAATGCCTTGTTTGTTCCAGGTGTGCAAGATGTGGTTCTTTCACACATAGACGTGTATCTATTCTTCCTCGCATCCTTTTCCCATGTAGGTTATGACACAATGTTGAGTAGTCTTCTCCTGGTCTTCCGTACATCTTTGGTGATTATATATTTCACATGGTTTGTATATCTCTGTTAACCCCAATATGGTAGTGTATCCAATCCTCATCCCTTTCTATTTGGTGAACCATAAGTTTTTTAATGAATCTGTGATTGCCTTTCTCTGTGGAAATATCTTCACTGGTATCCATTTTGAAGTAACTCCTGAAAGTGATATGATAGGATATGTGTCTTTTGCTTTCTCACTTACTACAGGTGGCGTGATTACGTCTAGACTCATCTATGGTGCTGCAAATGGCATTGTTTCATTTTTTTTCACTAGCGAATATTCCGTCTGTACATGGAGGAGTTCTTCTGTGTCCACCCGTCTGTTTTTGGACTTTTTCGTTACTTCCATATCTTGGCTATTGTAATACTGTGCCATGCAGATTTGCCTGCCTGTGTCTTTCCAATTCTCTCTTCTTAGATTATAGGTCGAGGAGTGGGCCTGCTGGATCATATGGCAGCTCCATTCTGTTCTCGTTCGTGGCCCTTTCCAAGTTACGTCCCCCTTGAAGTTGAGGGTAGGCATTTCTCCACAACACCTTCAGCATTTATTGTTTGTAGTTTTCTTGCTGATGGTTATTCTGCCACTTGTGAGCTGATACCACTTTGTGGTTGAATTCGCACGTGCCTCATAATCCGTTGAAATTGAGCTTTAAGACATGTCCTTTTTATTTTTCAAGCTGTGATTACCCCTTCGTTCTTCAGAGGGTTCTCTTAAAGTATGTGTCACATTTTGAAATGTTTTGGCCATTACCTCCCTCAAGACATTTTGAGGGCAGGTTTCATTTACAGTTCTGCAGTACTTGTTCCTATGCAATGACCATTAGCACAGGCTTTAAAGCTGCTTGTGCAGGTAACTGCCAGAGGGTGGCAGCCTTTCTATGTTCCCCACCCTGGTACCTAGGGAAAAGCCCTTGCGGCCTGTGGTGTTTCTCGGTTATAAATTAGAGTGGAGTGTGCCCGGACACACCCACACAATCTGATGTCTCCTTACTTTTGTTGGATTTTTAAACTTAATTTTTATTTCTTATTGGAGTAATTTTCCACTGTGTACGTGGACCACTTCTACTTTGTGCATTCCTCGGTTGATGGACATTTTCATTGCTTCCAAGCGTTGGCGATGGTAAATATTGTTGGAGTGCAGGATTGCCAGCCTGTGACTTTTTGATTCTCATGTTCTCAGGTGATAGGCCCAGCAGTGGGTGTGATTGACTGACTGGTAGCACCGTGTTTCCCTTTTCAAAGCACCTTCTTTGCGTTTTCATTAGTGGCACTTACCACGTCCCCCTTAGAATCGAGGGTACGCATTTCTCCACAATCGCTTCAGCATTTATTGTTTGCAGCCTGTATGCTAATGGCCCTTCTGGCTGCTGTGAGCTGATAGGATTTTGTAATTTGGGTTTGCATGTCGTTGAAAATTCGTAAAACTCATTATTTTTCTCCGCCGTTTTCTTTTCTGTTCAAAAAAGGAAACAGTTGGGCGTACAGTATAACTCTTGAAATCGTCCTCTTGGAAGGTTGCCCTCTTTTGAAATTTTTGGTCGATTTTCCACCCCAGAATTTTTTTAGAGAGCAGGTGTCATTTACCGAACTGCAAGTGTGGTGAATATTTAGTGACCTTTAGCAATGGGTTTAAAGCTGCTGTTGTGGGAAGAGGCCTCAAGCAGGCAGCATTTCTCCATTCCCAAATCTGGGTACTAGGGCAGCAGAGCCTTTCTGGAAGTCGTGTTCCTAGGTTGTAAATTACATTGGAATGTGCATGGAGAAACCCCCATAAGTTTATGTCTCATTATTTCTTCTTGGTTTTAAATTTTTTTTTTTAATTGGGGCAAAGCTTAGCATATCGTTTGTCCTAGGTGTACACAATCTGGTTCATTTGTACATTACATATGTCTATTCAAGTACAGATCCTCTTCCCTTGTAAAATGTTACAGAGGGTTCCGCAGACCTCCCTTGCTATATTGTCGGTCTTTTTGAGATATGTATATAATATGTGTTTGTATCCATATAGTAACACTAATCTTAATTTATCCATTCCCCCCACCTTTCCTTTTAGATGAGCATAGTTTGTTTTCTAACTCTGTGAGTGTCTTTCTCTGTGGAAATATGTTCATTTGTGTCAGTTATTAGATAACGCCTAGAAGTGATATCATAGAGTATAGGTCTTTTGCTTTCCGACCTACCTCATGTTTCATGATTATCTCCAGACTCATTTGTGGTGCCTCAGAGAGCAATGGTTCATTGTTTTCCATAGCTAATATTCCATTGTGTACATGGACCACTTCTTCTTTATCCATTCACCTGTTGTTGTACATTTTGATTGCTTTACTCTCTTGGCTCTTGTGAATAAGGCTGCTCTGTAGCTTTTGCGGCCTGTGTCTTCTCGATTCTTGTCTTCTCAGGTGAGAGGTCCAATGGTGCGCCTGCTGGATTGAACGGTACCTCCATTTTTACTTTGAAACAGAGCTCCTTTCTGTTCTCATTATTGGCTGTGACCCCTTTACGTCTCACCAGCAGGTAGAGGGTACACAGTTCTCTAAAACCCCTTCAGCATTTATTGTTTGTAGACTTTTTGCTGATGGTCAGTCGACTGGTGTAAGTTGAAACTTTTTGTAGATTAGATTGCATGGGTCTAACACTCCCTGAGGTTGAGCTTTTATCCATTTTCCTTCTTTTTAAAAAGAGTGTGAATAAAACTTAACTCTTCATACCCTCCTCTTGAAACATTTGCCTGTTTTGAATTTTTTTGTCCACTCCCTACTTCAGCACACTTTTTTAGGGCAGGTGTCCTTTACAGCCCTCAGTCCTTCTGAGTGTTAAGTGACCATTAGCTGTGAGTTTAAAGCTGCTCTTGCAGGAAACGGCCACAAGGTGGCAGCATTTCTCCTTTACCAAATTTGGTTACTAGGGAAACAGAGGCTTAATGGAAGTGGTGTTCTAGGTTGTAAATTAGAATGGAATGTGCCAGGAAAAAGCCCTTTAAGGTTATGTCTCATTACTTCTTGTTCATATTTGTAATTTACTTTTTATTTTTTATCCCAGCACATTTGATTACAATGCCTTGTTTGTTCTAGGTGTGCAAGATGTGCTTCTTTCACACATATACGTGTATCTATTCTTCCTCGCATCCTTTTCCCATGTAGGTTATGACACAATGTTGAGTAGTCTTCTCCTGGTCTTCCGTACATCTTTGGTGATTATATATTTCACATGGTTTGTATATCTCTGTTAACCCCAATATGGTAGTGTGTCCAATCCTCATCCCTTTCTATTTGGTGAACCATAAGTTTTTTAATGAATCTGTGATTGCCTTTCTCTGTGGAAATATCTTCACTGGTATCAATTTTGAAGGTACTCCTGAAAGTGATATGATAGGATATGTGTCTTTTGCTTTCTCACTTACTACAGGTGGCGTGATTACGTCTAGACTCATCTATGGTGCTGCAAATGGCATTGTTTCATTTTTTTCACTAGCGAATATTCCATCTGTACATGGAGGAGTTCTTCTGTGTCCACCCGTCTGTTGGTGGACTTCTTGGTTACTTCCATATCTTGGCTATTGTAATACTGTGCCATGCAGATTTGCCTGCCTGTGTCTTTCCAATTCTCTCTTCTTAGATTATAGGTCGAGGAGTGGGCCTGCTGGATCATATGGTAGCTCAATGTTTACCTTTTTAAGGCACCTCCCTTCTGTTCTCGTTCGTGGCCCTTTCCAAGTTACGTCCCCCTTGAAGTTGAGGGTAGGCATTTCTCCACAACACCTTCAGCATTTATTGTTTGTAGTTTTCTTGCTGATGGTTATTCTGCCACTTGTGAGCTGATACCGCTTTGTGGTTGAATTCGCACGTGCCTCATAATCCGTTGAAATTGAGCTTTAAGACATGTCCTTTTTATTTTTCAAGCTGTGATTACCCCTTCGTTCTTCAGAGGGTTCTCTTAAAGTATGTGTCACATTTTGAAATGTTTTGGCCATTACCTCCCTCAAGACATTTTGAGGGCAGGTTTCATTTACAGTTCTGCAGTACTTGTTCCTATGCAATGACCATTAGCACAGGCTTTAAAGCTGCTTGTGCAGGTAACTGCCAGAGGGGGGCAGCCTTTCTATGTTCCCCACCCTGGTACCTAGGGAAAAGCCCTTGCGGCCTGTGGTGTTTCTCGGTTATAAATTAGAGTGGAGTGTGCCCGGACACACCCACACAATCTGATGTCTCCTTACTTTTGTTGGATTTTTAAACTTAATTTTTATTTCTTATTGGAGTAATTTTCCACTGTGTACGTGGACCACTTCTACTTTGTGCATTCCTCGGTTGATGGACATTTTCATTGCTTCCAAGCGTTGGCTATGGTAAATATTGTTGGAGTGCAGGATTGCCAGCCTGTGACTTTTTGATTCTCATGTTCTCAGGTGATAGGCCCAGCTGTGGGTGTGATTGACTGACTGGTAGCACCGTGTTTCCCTTTTCAAAGCACCTTCTTTGCATTTTCATTAGTGGCACTTACCACGTCCCCCTTAGAATCGAGGGTTCGCATTTCTCCACAATCGCTTCAGCATTTATTGTTTGCAGCATTTATGCTAATGGCCCTTCTGGCTGCTGTGAGCTGATAGGATTTTGTAATTTGGGTTTGCATGTCGTTGAAAATTCGTAAAACTCATTATTTTTCTCCGCCGTTTTCTTTTCTGTTCAAAAAAGGAAACAGTTGGGAGTACAGTAGAAATCTTGAAATCGTCTTCTTGGAAGGTTGCCCTCTTTTGAAATTTTTGGTCGATTTTCCACCCCAGAATTTTTTTAGAGAGCAGGTGTCATTTACCGAACTGCAAGTGTGGTGAATATTTAGTGACCTTTAGCAATGGGTTTAAAGCTGCTGTTGTGGGAAGAGGCCTCAAGCAGGCAGCATTTCTCCATTCCCAAATCTGGGTACTAGGGCAGCAGAGCCTTTCTGGAAGTCGTGTTCCTAGGTTGTAAATTACATTGGAATGTGCATGGAGAAACCCCCATAAGTTTATGTCTCATTATTTCTTCTTGGTTTTAAAATTTTTTTTAATTGGGGTAAAGCTTAGCATATCGTTTGTCCTAGGTGTACACAATCTGGTTCATTTGTACATTACATATGTCTATTCAAGTACAGATCCTCTTCCCTTGTAAAATGTTACAGAGGGTTCCGCAGACCTCCCTTGCTATATTGTCGGTCTTTTTGAGATATGTATATAATATGTGTTTGTATACATATAGTAACACTAATCTTAATTTATCCATTCCCCCCACCTTTCCTTTTAGATGAGCATAGTTTGTTTTCTAACTCTGTGAGCGTCTTTCTCTGTGGAAATATGTTCATTTGTGTCAGTTATTAGATAACGCCTATAAGTGATATCATAGAATATAGGTCTTTTGCTTTCCGACCTACCTCATGTTTCCTGATTATCTCCAGACTCATTTGTGGTGCCTCAGAGAGCAATGGTTCATTGTTTTCCCTAGCTAATATTCCATTGTGTACATGGACCACTTCTTCTTTATCCATTCACCTGTTGTTGGACATTTGGATTGCTTTACTCTCTTGGCTCTTGTGAATAAGGCTGCTCTGCAGCTTTTGCGGCCTGTGTCTTCTCGATTCTTGTCTTCTCAGGTGAGAGGTCCAATGGTGCGCCTGCTGGATTGAACGGTACCTCCATTTTTACTTTGAAACACAGCTCCTTTCTGTTCTCATTATTGGCTGTGACCCCTTTACGTCTCACCAGCAGGTAGAGGGTACACAGTTCTCTAAAACCCCTTCAGCATTTATTGTTTGTAGACTTTTTGCTGATGGTCAGTCGACTGGTGTAAGTTGAAACTTTTTGTAGATTAGATTGCATGGGTCTAACACTCCCTGAGGTTGAGCTTTTATCCATTTTCCTTTTTTTTAAAAAGAGTGTGAATAAAACTTCACTCTTCATACTCTCCTCTTGAAACATTTGCCTGTTTTGAATTTTTTTGTCCATTCCCTACTTCAGCACAGTTTTTTTAGGGCAGGTGTCCTTTACAGCCCTGAGTCCTTGTGAGTGTTAAGTGACCATTAGCTGTGAGTTTAAAGCTGCTCTTGCAGGAAACGGCCAAAAGGTGGCAGCATTTCTCCTTTACCAAATTTGGTTACTAGGGAAACAGAGGCTTAATGGAAGTGGTGTTCTAGGTTGTAAATTAGAATGGAATGTGCCAGGAAAAAGCCCTTTAAGGTTATGTCTCATTACTTCTTGTTCATATTTGTAATTTACTTTTTATTTTTTATCCCAGCACATTTGATTGCAATGCCTTGTTTGTTCCAGGTGTGCAAGATGTGGTTCTTTCACACATAGACGTGTATCTATTCTTCCTCGCATCCTTTTCCCATGTAGGTTATGACACAATGTTGAGTAGTCTTCTCCTGGTCTTCCGTACATCTTTGGTGATTATATATTTCACATGGTTTGTATATCTCTGTTAACCCCAATATGGTAGTGTATCCAATCCTCATCCCTTTCTATTTGGTGAACCATAAGTTTTTTAATGAATCTGTGATTGCCTTTCTCTGTGGAAATATCTTCACTGGTATCCATTTTGAAGTAACTCCTGAAAGTGATATGATAGGATATGTGTCTTTTGCTTTCTCACTTACTACAGGTGGCGTGATTACGTCTAGACTCATCTATGGTGCTGCAAATGGCATTGTTTCATTTTTTTTCACTAGCGAATATTCCGTCTGTACATGGAGGAGTTCTTCTGTGTCCACCCGTCTGTTTTTGGACTTTTTCGTTACTTCCATATCTTGGCTATTGTAATACTGTGCCATGCAGATTTGCCTGCCTGTGTCTTTCCAATTCTCTCTTCTTAGATTATAGGTCGAGGAGTGGGCCTGCTGGATCATATGGCAGCTCCATTCTGTTCTCGTTCGTGGCCCTTTCCAAGTTACGTCCCCCTTGAAGTTGAGGGTAGGCATTTCTCCACAACACCTTCAGCATTTATTGTTTGTAGTTTTCTTGCTGATGGTTATTCTGCCACTTGTGAGCTGATACCACTTTGTGGTTGAATTCGCACGTGCCTCATAATCCGTTGAAATTGAGCTTTAAGACATGTCCTTTTTATTTTTCAAGCTGTGATTACCCCTTCGTTCTTCAGAGGGTTCTCTTAAAGTATGTGTCACATTTTGAAATGTTTTGGCCATTACCTCCCTCAAGACATTTTGAGGGCAGGTTTCATTTACAGTTCTGCAGTACTTGTTCCTATGCAATGACCATTAGCACAGGCTTTAAAGCTGCTTGTGCAGGTAACTGCCAGAGGGTGGCAGCCTTTCTATGTTCCCCACCCTGGTACCTAGGGAAAAGCCCTTGCGGCCTGTGGTGTTTCTCGGTTATAAATTAGAGTGGAGTGTGCCCGGACACACCCACACAATCTGATGTCTCCTTACTTTTGTTGGATTTTTAAACTTAATTTTTATTTCTTATTGGAGTAATTTTCCACTGTGTACGTGGACCACTTCTACTTTGTGCATTCCTCGGTTGATGGACATTTTCATTGCTTCCAAGCGTTGGCGATGGTAAATATTGTTGGAGTGCAGGATTGCCAGCCTGTGACTTTTTGATTCTCATGTTCTCAGGTGATAGGCCCAGCAGTGGGTGTGATTGACTGACTGGTAGCACCGTGTTTCCCTTTTCAAAGCACCTTCTTTGCGTTTTCATTAGTGGCACTTACCACGTCCCCCTTAGAATCGAGGGTACGCATTTCTCCACAATCGCTTCAGCATTTATTGTTTGCAGCCTGTATGCTAATGGCCCTTCTGGCTGCTGTGAGCTGATAGGATTTTGTAATTTGGGTTTGCATGTCGTTGAAAATTCGTAAAACTCATTATTTTTCTCCGCCGTTTTCTTTTCTGTTCAAAAAAGGAAACAGTTGGGCGTACAGTATAACTCTTGAAATCGTCCTCTTGGAAGGTTGCCCTCTTTTGAAATTTTTGGTCGATTTTCCACCCCAGAATTTTTTTAGAGAGCAGGTGTCATTTACCGAACTGCAAGTGTGGTGAATATTTAGTGACCTTTAGCAATGGGTTTAAAGCTGCTGTTGTGGGAAGAGGCCTCAAGCAGGCAGCATTTCTCCATTCCCAAATCTGGGTACTAGGGCAGCAGAGCCTTTCTGGAAGTCGTGTTCCTAGGTTGTAAATTACATTGGAATGTGCATGGAGAAACCCCCATAAGTTTATGTCTCATTATTTCTTCTTGGTTTTAAATTTTTTTTTTTAATTGGGGCAAAGCTTAGCATATCGTTTGTCCTAGGTGTACACAATCTGGTTCATTTGTACATTACATATGTCTATTCAAGTACAGATCCTCTTCCCTTGTAAAATGTTACAGAGGGTTCCGCAGACCTCCCTTGCTATATTGTCGGTCTTTTTGAGATATGTATATAATATGTGTTTGTATCCATATAGTAACACTAATCTTAATTTATCCATTCCCCCCACCTTTCCTTTTAGATGAGCATAGTTTGTTTTCTAACTCTGTGAGTGTCTTTCTCTGTGGAAATATGTTCATTTGTGTCAGTTATTAGATAACGCCTAGAAGTGATATCATAGAGTATAGGTCTTTTGCTTTCCGACCTACCTCATGTTTCATGATTATCTCCAGACTCATTTGTGGTGCCTCAGAGAGCAATGGTTCATTGTTTTCCATAGCTAATATTCCATTGTGTACATGGACCACTTCTTCTTTATCCATTCACCTGTTGTTGTACATTTTGATTGCTTTACTCTCTTGGCTCTTGTGAATAAGGCTGCTCTGTAGCTTTTGCGGCCTGTGTCTTCTCGATTCTTGTCTTCTCAGGTGAGAGGTCCAATGGTGCGCCTGCTGGATTGAACGGTACCTCCATTTTTACTTTGAAACAGAGCTCCTTTCTGTTCTCATTATTGGCTGTGACCCCTTTACGTCTCACCAGCAGGTAGAGGGTACACAGTTCTCTAAAACCCCTTCAGCATTTATTGTTTGTAGACTTTTTGCTGATGGTCAGTCGACTGGTGTAAGTTGAAACTTTTTGTAGATTAGATTGCATGGGTCTAACACTCCCTGAGGTTGAGCTTTTATCCATTTTCCTTCTTTTTAAAAAGAGTGTGAATAAAACTTAACTCTTCATACCCTCCTCTTGAAACATTTGCCTGTTTTGAATTTTTTTGTCCACTCCCTACTTCAGCACACTTTTTTAGGGCAGGTGTCCTTTACAGCCCTCAGTCCTTCTGAGTGTTAAGTGACCATTAGCTGTGAGTTTAAAGCTGCTCTTGCAGGAAACGGCCACAAGGTGGCAGCATTTCTCCTTTACCAAATTTGGTTACTAGGGAAACAGAGGCTTAATGGAAGTGGTGTTCTAGGTTGTAAATTAGAATGGAATGTGCCAGGAAAAAGCCCTTTAAGGTTATGTCTCATTACTTCTTGTTCATATTTGTAATTTACTTTTTATTTTTTATCCCAGCACATTTGATTACAATGCCTTGTTTGTTCTAGGTGTGCAAGATGTGCTTCTTTCACACATATACGTGTATCTATTCTTCCTCGCATCCTTTTCCCATGTAGGTTATGACACAATGTTGAGTAGTCTTCTCCTGGTCTTCCGTACATCTTTGGTGATTATATATTTCACATGGTTTGTATATCTCTGTTAACCCCAATATGGTAGTGTGTCCAATCCTCATCCCTTTCTATTTGGTGAACCATAAGTTTTTTAATGAATCTGTGATTGCCTTTCTCTGTGGAAATATCTTCACTGGTATCAATTTTGAAGGTACTCCTGAAAGTGATATGATAGGATATGTGTCTTTTGCTTTCTCACTTACTACAGGTGGCGTGATTACGTCTAGACTCATCTATGGTGCTGCAAATGGCATTGTTTCATTTTTTTCACTAGCGAATATTCCATCTGTACATGGAGGAGTTCTTCTGTGTCCACCCGTCTGTTGGTGGACTTCTTGGTTACTTCCATATCTTGGCTATTGTAATACTGTGCCATGCAGATTTGCCTGCCTGTGTCTTTCCAATTCTCTCTTCTTAGATTATAGGTCGAGGAGTGGGCCTGCTGGATCATATGGTAGCTCAATGTTTACCTTTTTAAGGCACCTCCCTTCTGTTCTCGTTCGTGGCCCTTTCCAAGTTACGTCCCCCTTGAAGTTGAGGGTAGGCATTTCTCCACAACACCTTCAGCATTTATTGTTTGTAGTTTTCTTGCTGATGGTTATTCTGCCACTTGTGAGCTGATACCGCTTTGTGGTTGAATTCGCACGTGCCTCATAATCCGTTGAAATTGAGCTTTAAGACATGTCCTTTTTATTTTTCAAGCTGTGATTACCCCTTCGTTCTTCAGAGGGTTCTCTTAAAGTATGTGTCACATTTTGAAATGTTTTGGCCATTACCTCCCTCAAGACATTTTGAGGGCAGGTTTCATTTACAGTTCTGCAGTACTTGTTCCTATGCAATGACCATTAGCACAGGCTTTAAAGCTGCTTGTGCAGGTAACTGCCAGAGGGTGGCAGCCTTTCTATGTTCCCCACCCTGGTACCTAGGGAAAAGCCCTTGCGGCCTGTGGTGTTTCTCGGTTATAAATTAGAGTGGAGTGTGCCCGGACACACCCACACAATCTGATGTCTCCTTACTTTTGTTGGATTTTTAAACTTAATTTTTATTTCTTATTGGAGTAATTTTCCACTGTGTACGTGGACCACTTCTACTTTGTGCATTCCTCGGTTGATGGACATTTTCATTGCTTCCAAGCGTTGGCGATGGTAAATATTGTTGGAGTGCAGGATTGCCAGCCTGTGACTTTTTGATTCTCATGTTCTCAGGTGATAGGCCCAGCAGTGGGTGTGATTGACTGACTGGTAGCACCGTGTTTCCCTTTTCAAAGCACCTTCTTTGCGTTTTCATTAGTGGCACTTACCACGTCCCCCTTAGAATCGAGGGTACGCATTTCTCCACAATCGCTTCAGCATTTATTGTTTGCAGCCTGTATGCTAATGGCCCTTCTGGCTGCTGTGAGCTGATAGGATTTTGTAATTTGGGTTTGCATGTCGTTGAAAATTCGTAAAACTCATTATTTTTCTCCGCCGTTTTCTTTTCTGTTCAAAAAAGGAAACAGTTGGGCGTACAGTAGAACTCTTGAAATTGTCCTCTTGGAAGGTTGCCCTCTTTTGAAATTTTTGGTCGATTTTCCACCCCAGAATTTTTTTAGAGAGCAGGTGTCATTTACCGAAATGCAAGTGTGGTGAATATTTAGTGACCTTTAGCAATGGGTTTAAAGCTGCTGTTGTGGGAAGAGGCCTCAAGCAGGCAGCATTTCTCCATTCCCAAATCTGGGTACTAGGGCAGCAGAGCCTTTCTGGAAGTCGTGTTCCTAGGTTGTAAATTACATTGGAATGTGCATGGAGAAACCCCCATAAGTTTATGTCTCATTATTTCTTCTTGGTTTTAAAAATTTTTTTAATTGGGGCAAAGCTTAGCATATCGTTTGTCCTAGGTGTACACAATCTGGTTCATTTGTACATTACATATGTCTATTCAAGTACAGATCCTCTTCCCTTGTAAAATATTACAGAGGGTTCCGCAGACCTCCCTTGCTATATTGTCGGTCTTTTTGAGATATGTATATAATATGTGTTTGTATCCATATAGTAACACTAATCTTAATTTATCCATTCCCCCCACCTTTCCTTTTAGATGAGCATAGTTTGTTTTCTAACTCTGAGTGTCTTTCTCTGTGGAAATATGTTCATTTGTGTCAGTTATTAGATAACGCCTATAAGTGATATCATAGAGTATAGGTCTTTTGCTTTCCGACCTACCTCATGTTTCATGATTATCACCAGACTCATTTGTGGTGCCTCAGAGAGCAATGGTTCATTGTTTTCCATAGCTAATATTCCATTGTGTACATGGACCACTTCTTCTGTATCCATTCACCTGTTGTTGTACATTTTGATTGCTTTACTCTCTTGGCTCTTGTGAATAAGGCTGCTCTGCAGCTTTTGCGGCCTGTGTCTTCTCGATTCTTGTCTTCTCAGGTGAGAGGTCCAATGGTGCGCCTGCTGGATTGAACGGTACCTCCATTTTTACTTTGAAACAGAGCTCCTTTCTGTTCTCATTATTGGCTGTGACCCCTTTACGTCTCACCAGCAGGTAGAGGGTACACAGTTCTCTAAAACCCCTTCAGCATTTATTGTTTGTAGACATTTTGCTGATGGTCAGTCGACTGGTGTAAGTTGAAACTTTTTGTAGATTAGATTGCATGGGTCTAACACTCCCTGAGGTTGAGCTTTTATCCATTTTCCTTCTTTTTAAAAAGAGTGTGAATAAAACTTAACTCTTCATACCCTCCTCTTGAAACATTTGCCTGTTTTGAATTTATTTGTCCACTCCCTACTTCAGCACACTTTTTTAGGGCAGGTGTCCTTTACAGCCCTCAGTCCTTCTGAGTGTTAAGTGACCATTAGCTGTGAGTTTAAAGCTGCTCTTGCAGGAAACGGCCACAAGGTGGCAGCATTTCTCCTTTACCAAATTTGGTTACTAGGGAAACAGAGGCTTAATGGAAGTGGTGTTCTAGGTTGTAAATTAGAATGGAATGTGCCAGGAAAAAGCCCTTTAAGGTTATGTCTCATTACTTCTTGTTCATATTTGTAATTTACTTTTTATTTTTTATCCCAGCACATTTGATTACAATGCCTTGTTTGTTCTGGGTGTGCAAGATGTGCTTCTTTCACACATATACGTGTATCTATTCTTCCTCGCATCCTTTTCCCATGTAGGTTATGACACAATGTTGAGTAGTCTTCTCCTGGTCTTCCGTACATCTTTGGTGATTATATATTTCACATGGTTTGTATATCTCTGTTAACCCCAATATGGTAGTGTGTCCAATCCTCATCCCTTTCTATTTGGTGAACCATAAGTTTTTTAATGAATCTGTGATTGCCTTTCTCTGTGGAAATATCTTCACTGGTATCAATTTTGAAGTAACTCCTGAAAGTGATATGATAGGATATGTGTCTTTTGCTTTCTCACTTACTACAGGTGGCGTGATTACGTCTAGACTCATCTATGGTGCTGCAAATGGCATTGTTTCATTTTTTTCACTAGCGAATATTCCATCTGTACATGGAGGAGTTCTTCTGTGTCCACCCGTCTGTTGGTGGACTTCTTGGTTTCTTCCATATCTTGGCTATTGTAATACTGTGCCATGCAGATTTGCCTGCCTGTGTCTTTCCAATTCTCTCTTCTTAGATTATAGGTCGAGGAGTGGGCCTGCTGGATCATATGGTAGCTCAATGTTTACCTTTTTAAGGCACCTCCCTTCTGTTCTCGTTCGTGGCCCTTTCCAAGTTACGTCCCCGTTGAAGTTGAGGGTAGGCATTTCTCCACAACACCTTCAGCATTTATTGTTTGTAGTTTTCTTGCTGATGGTTATTCTGCCACTTGTGAGCTGATACCGCTTTGTGGTTGAATTCGCACGTGCCTCATAATCCGTTGAAATTGAGCTTTAAGACATGTCCTTTTTATTTTTCAAGCTGTGATTACCCCTTCGTTCTTCAGAGGGTTCTCTTAAAGTATGTGTCACATTTTGAAATGTTTTGGCCATTACCTCCCTCAAGACATTTTGAGGGCAGGTTTCATTTACAGTTCTGCAGTACTTGTTCCTATGCAATGACCATTCGCACAGGCTTTAAAGCTGCTTGTGCAGGTAACTGCCAGAGGGTGGCAGCCTTTCTATGTTCCCCACCCTGGTACCTAGGGAAAAGCCCTTGCGGCCTGTGGTGTTTCTCGGTTATAAATTAGAGTGGAGTGTGCCCGGACACACCCACACAATCTGATGTCTCCTTACTTTTGTTGGATTTTTAAACTTAATTTTTATTTCTTATTGGAGTAATTTTCCACTGTGTACGTGGACCACTTCTACTTTGTGCATTCCTCGGTTGATGGACATTTTCATTGCTTCCAAGCGTTGGCGATGGTAAATATTGTTGGAGTGCAGGATTGCCAGCCTGTGACTTTTTGATTCTCATGTTCTCAGGTGATAGGCCCAGCAGTGGGTGTGATTGACTGACTGGTAGCACCGTGTTTCCCTTTTCAAAGCACCTTCTTTGCGTTTTCATTAGTGGCACTTACCACGTCCCCCTTAGAATCGAGGGTACGCATTTCTCCACAATCGCTTCAGCATTTATTGTTTGCAGCCTGTATGCTAATGGCCCTTCTGGCTGCTGTGAGCTGATAGGATTTTGTAATTTGGGTTTGCATGTCGTTGAAAATTCGTAAAACTCATTATTTTTCTCCGCCGTTTTCTTTTCTGTTCAAAAAAGGAAACAGTTGGGCATACAGTATAACTCTTGAAATTGTCCTCTTGGAAGGTTGCTCTCTTTTGAAATTTTTGGTCGATTTTCCACCCCAGAATTTTTTTAGAGAGCAGGTGTCATTTACCGAACTGCAAGTGTGGTGAATATTTAGTGACCTTTAGCAATGGGTTTAAAGCTGCTGTTGTGGGAAGAGGCCTCAAGCAGGCAGCATTTCTCCATTCCCAAATCTGGGTACTAGGGCAGCAGAGCCTTTCTGGAAGTCGTGTTCCTAGGTTGTAAATTACATTGGAATGTGCATGGAGAAACCCCCATAAGTTTATGTCTCATTATTTCTTCTTGGTTTTAAAAATTTTTTTAATTGGGGTAAAGCTTAGCATATTGTTTGTCCTAGGTGTACACAATCTGGTTCATTTGTACATTACATATGTCTATTCAAGTACAGATCCTCTTCCCTTGTAAAATGTTACAGAGGGTTCCGCAGACCTCCCTTGCTATATTGTCGGTCTTTTTGAGATATGTATATAATATGTGTTTGTATACATATAGTAACACTAATCTTAATTTATCCATTCCCCCCACCTTTCCTTTTAGATGAGCATAGTTTGTTTTCTAACTCTGTGAGTGTCTTTCTCTGTGGAAATATGTTCATTTGTGTCAGTTATTAGATAACGCCTATAAGTGATATCATAGAGTATAGGTCTTTTGCTTTCCGACCTACCTCATGTTTCATGATTATCTCCAGACTCATTTGTGGTGCCTCAGAGAGCAATGGTTCATTGTTTTCCATAGCTAATATTCCATTGTGTACATGGACCACTTCTTCTTTATCCATTCACCTGTTGTTGTACATTTTGATTGCTTTACTCTCTTGGCTCTTGTGAATAAGGCTGCTCTGCAGCTTTTGCGGCCTGTGTCTTCTCGATTCTTGTCTTCTCAGGTGAGAGGTCCAATGGTGCGCCTGCTGGATTGAACGGTACCTCCATTTTTACTTTGAAACACAGCTCCTTTCTGTTCTCATTATTGGCTGTGACCCCTTTACGTCTCACCAGCAGGTAGAGGGTACACAGTTCTCTAAAACCCCTTCAGCATTTATTGTTTGTAGACTTTTTGCTGATGGTCAGTCGACTGGTGTAAGTTGAAACTTTTTGTAGATTAGATTGCATGGGTCTAACACTCCCTGAGGTTGAGCTTTTATCCATTTTCCTTTTTTTTAAAAAGAGTGTGAATAAAACTTCACTCTTCATACTCTCCTCTTGAAACATTTGCCTGTTTTGAATTTTTTTGTCCATTCCCTACTTCAGCACAGTTTTTTTAGGGCAGGTGTCCTTTACAGCCCTGAGTCCTTGTGAGTGTTAAGTGACCATTAGCTGTGAGTTTAAAGCTGCTCTTGCAGGAAACGGCCACAAGGTGGCAGCATTTCTCCTTTACCAAATTTGGTTACTAGGGAAACAGAGGCTTAATGGAAGTGGTGTTCTAGGTTGTAAATTAGAATGGAATGTGCCAGGAAAAAGCCCTTTAAGGTTATGTCTCATTACTTCTTGTTCATATTTGTAATTTACTTTTTATTTTTTATCCCAGCACATTTGATTGCAATGCCTTGTTTGTTCCAGGTGTGCAAGATGTGGTTCTTTCACACATAGACGTGTATCTATTCTTCCTCGCATCCTTTTCCCATGTAGGTTATGACACAATGTTGAGTAGTCTTCTCCTGGTCTTCCGTACATCTTTGGTGATTATATATTTCACATGGTTTGTATATCTCTGTTAACCCCAATATGGTAGTGTATCCAATCCTCATCCCTTTCTATTTGGTGAACCATAAGTTTTTTAATGAATCTGTGATTGCCTTTCTCTGTGGAAATATCTTCACTGGTATCCATTTTGAAGTAACTCCTGAAAGTGATATGATAGGATATGTGTCTTTTGCTTTCTCACTTACTACAGGTGGCGTGATTACGTCTAGACTCATCTATGGTGCTGCAAATGGCATTGTTTCATTTTTTTCACTAGCGAATATTCCATCTGTACATGGAGGAGTTCTTCTGTGTCCACCCGTCTGTTGGTGGACTTCTTGGTTACTTCCATATCTTGGCTATTGTAATACTGTGCCATGCAGATTTGCCTGCCTGTGTCTTTCCAATTCTCTCTTCTTAGATTATAGGTCGAGGAGTGGGCCTGCTGGATCATATGGCAGCTCCATTCTGTTCTCGTTCGTGGCCCTTTCCAAGTTACGTCCCCCTTGAAGTTGAGGGTAGGCATTTCTCCACAACACCTTCAGCATTTATTGTTTGTAGTTTTCTTGCTGATGGTTATTCTGCCACTTGTGAGCTGATACCGCTTTGTGGTTGAATTCGCACGTGCCTCATAATCCGTTGAAATTGAGCTTTAAGACATGTCCTTTTTATTTTTCAAGCTGTGATTACCCCTTCGTTCTTCAGAGGGTTCTCTTAAAGTATGTGTCACATTTTGAAATGTTTTGGCCATTACCTCCCTCAAGACATTTTGAGGGCAGGTTTCATTTACAGTTCTGCAGTACTTGTTCCTATGCAATGACCATTCGCACAGGCTTTAAAGCTGCTTGTGCAGGTAACTGCCAGAGGGTGGCAGCCTTTCTATGTTCCCCACCCTGGTACCTAGGGAAAAGCCCTTGCGGCCTGTGGTGTTTCTCGGTTATAAATTAGAGTGGAGTGTGCCCGGACACACCCACACAATCTGATGTCTCCTTACTTTTGTTGGATTTTTAAACTTAATTTTTATTTCTTATTGGAGTAATTTTCCACTGTGTACGTGGACCACTTCTACTTTGTGCATTCCTCGGTTGATGGACATTTTCATTGCTTCCAAGCGTTGGCGATGGTAAATATTGTTGGAGTGCAGGATTGCCAGCCTGTGACTTTTTGATTCTCATGTTCTCAGGTGATAGGCCCAGCAGTGGGTGTGATTGACTGACTGGTAGCACCGTGTTTCCCTTTTCAAAGCACCTTCTTTGCGTTTTCATTAGTGGCACTTACCACGTCCCCCTTAGAATCGAGGGTACGCATTTCTCCACAATCGCTTCAGCATTTATTGTTTGCAGCCTGTATGCTAATGGCCCTTCTGGCTGCTGTGAGCTGATAGGATTTTGTAATTTGGGTTTGCATGTCGTTGAAAATTCGTAAAACTCATTATTTTTCTCCGCCGTTTTCTTTTCTGTTCAAAAAAGGAAACAGTTGGGCGTACAGTATAACTCTTGAAATCGTCCTCTTGGAAGGTTGCCCTCTTTTGAAATTTTTGGTCGATTTTCCACCCCAGAATTTTTTTAGAGAGCAGGTGTCATTTACCGAACTGCAAGTGTGGTGAATATTTAGTGACCTTTAGCAATGGGTTTAAAGCTGCTGTTGTGGGAAGAGGCCTCAAGCAGGCAGCATTTCTCCATTCCCAAATCTGGGTACTAGGGCAGCAGAGCCTTTCTGGAAGTCGTGTTCCTAGGTTGTAAATTACATTGGAATGTGCATGGAGAAACCCCCATAAGTTTATGTCTCATTATTTCTTCTTGGTTTTAAAATTTTTTTTTAATTGGGGCAAAGCTTAGCATATCGTTTGTCCTAGGTGTACACAATCTGGTTCATTTGTACATTACATATGTCTATTCAAGTACAGATCCTCTTCCCTTGTAAAATGTTACAGAGGGTTCCGCAGACCTCCCTTGCTATATTGTCGGTCTTTTTGAGATATGTATATAATATGTGTTTGTATCCATATAGTAACACTAATCTTAATTTATCCATTCCCCCCACCTTTCCTTTTAGATGAGCATAGTTTGTTTTCTAACTCTGTGAGTGTCTTTCTCTGTGGAAATATGTTCATTTGTGTCAGTTATTAGATAACGCCTATAAGTGATATCATAGAGTATAGGTCTTTTGCTTTCCGACCTACCTCATGTTTCATGATTATCTCCAGACTCATTTGTGGTGCCTCAGAGAGCAATGGTTCATTGTTTTACATAGCTAATATTCCATTGTGTACATGGACCACTTCTTCTTTATCCATTCACCTGTTGTTGTACATTTTGATTGCTTTACTCTCTTGGCTCTTGTGAATAAGGCTGCTCTGCAGCTTTTGCGGCCTGTGTCTTCTCGATTCTTGTCTTCTCAGGTGAGAGGTCCAATGGTGCGCCTGCTGGATTGAACGGTACCTCCATTTTTACTTTGAAACAGAGCTCCTTTCTGTTCTCATTATTGGCTGTGACCCCTTTACGTCTCACCAGCAGGTAGAGGGTACACAGTTCTCTAAAACCCCTTCAGCATTTATTGTTTGTAGACTTTTTGCTGATGGTCAGTCGACTGGTGTAAGTTGAAACTTTTTGTAGATTAGATTGCATGGGTCTAACACTCCCTGAGGTTGAGCTTTTATCCATTTTCCTTCTTTTTAAAAAGAGTGTGAATAAAACTTAACTCTTCATACCCTCCTCTTGAAACATTTGCCTGTTTTGAATTTTTTTGTCCACTCCCTACTTCAGCACACTTTTTTAGGGCAGGTGTCCTTTACAGCCCTCAGTCCTTCTGAGTGTTAAGTGACCATTAGCTGTGAGTTTAAAGCTGCTCTTGCAGGAAACGGCCACAAGGTGGCAGCATTTCTCCTTTACCAAATTTGGTTACTAGGGAAACAGAGGCTTAATGGAAGTGGTGTTCTAGGTTGTAAATTAGAATGGAATGTGCCAGGAAAAAGCCCTTTAAGGTTATGTCTCATTACTTCTTGTTCATATTTGTAATTTACTTTTTATTTTTTATCCCAGCACATTTGATTACAATGCCTTGTTTGTTCTAGGTGTGCAAGATGTGCTTCTTTCACACATATACGTGTATCTATTCTTCCTCGCATCCTTTTCCCATGTAGGTTATGACACAATGTTGAGTAGTCTTCTCCTGGTCTTCCGTACATCTTTGGTGATTATATATTTCACATGGTTTGTATATCTCTGTTAACCCCAATATGGTAGTGTGTCCAATCCTCATCCCTTTCTATTTGGTGAACCATAAGTTTTTTAATGAATCTGTGATTGCCTTTCTCTGTGGAAATATCTTCACTGGTATCAATTTTGAAGGTACTCCTGAAAGTGATATGATAGGATATGTGTCTTTTGCTTTCTCACTTACTACAGGTGGCGTGATTACGTCTAGACTCATCTATGGTGCTGCAAATGGCATTGTTTCATTTTTTTCACTAGCGAATATTCCATCTGTACATGGAGGAGTTCTTCTGTGTCCACCCGTCTGTTGGTGGACTTCTTGGTTACTTCCATATCTTGGCTATTGTAATACTGTGCCATGCAGATTTGCCTGCCTGTGTCTTTCCAATTCTCTCTTCTTAGATTATAGGTCGAGGAGTGGGCCTGCTGGATCATATGGTAGCTCAATGTTTACCTTTTTAAGGCACCTCCCTTCTGTTCTCGTTCGTGGCCCTTTCCAAGTTACGTCCCCCTTGAAGTTGAGGGTAGGCATTTCTCCACAACACCTTCAGCATTTATTGTTTGTAGTTTTCTTGCTGATGGTTATTCTGCCACTTGTGAGCTGATACCGCTTTGTGGTTGAATTCGCACGTGCCTCATAATCCGTTGAAATTGAGCTTTAAGACATGTCCTTTTTATTTTTCAAGCTGTGATTACCCCTTCGTTCTTCAGAGGGTTCTCTTAAAGTATGTGTCACATTTTGAAATGTTTTGGCCATTACCTCCCTCAAGACATTTTGAGGGCAGGTTTCATTTACAGTTCTGCAGTACTTGTTCCTATGCAATGACCATTAGCACAGGCTTTAAAGCTGCTTGTGCAGGTAACTGCCAGAGGGTGGCAGCCTTTCTATGTTCCCCACCCTGGTACCTAGGGAAAAGCCCTTGCGGCCTGTGGTGTTTCTCGGTTATAAATTAGAGTGGAGTGTGCCCGGACACACCCACACAATCTGATGTCTCCTTACTTTTGTTGGATTTTTAAACTTAATTTTTATTTCTTATTGGAGTAATTTTCCACTGTGTACGTGGACCACTTCTACTTTGTGCATTCCTCGGTTGATGGACATTTTCATTGCTTCCAAGCGTTGGCGATGGTAAATATTGTTGGAGTGCAGGATTGCCAGCCTGTGACTTTTTGATTCTCATGTTCTCAGGTGATAGGCCCAGCAGTGGGTGTGATTGACTGACTGGTAGCACCGTGTTTCCCTTTTCAAAGCACCTTCTTTGCGTTTTCATTAGTGGCACTTACCACGTCCCCCTTAGAATCGAGGGTACGCATTTCTCCACAATCGCTTCAGCATTTATTGTTTGCAGCCTGTATGCTAATGGCCCTTCTGGCTGCTGTGAGCTGATAGGATTTTGTAATTTGGGTTTGCATGTCGTTGAAAATTCGTAAAACTCATTATTTTTCTCCGCCGTTTTCTTTTCTGTTCAAAAAAGGAAACAGTTGGGCGTACAGTATAACTCTTGAAATTGTCCTCTTGGAAGGTTGCCCTCTTTTGAAATTTTTGGTCGATTTTCCACCCCAGAATTTTTTTAGAGAGCAGGTGTCATTTACCGAACTGCAAGTGTGGTGAATATTTAGTGACCTTTAGCAATGGGTTTAAAGCTGCTGTTGTGGGAAGAGGCCTCAAGCAGGCAGCATTTCTCCATTCCCAAATCTGGGTACTAGGGCAGCAGAGCCTTTCTGGAAGTCGTGTTCCTAGGTTGTAAATTACATTGGAATGTGCATGGAGAAACCCCCATAAGTTTATGTCTCATTATTTCTTCTTGGTTTTAAATTTTTTTTTTAATTGGGGCAAAGCTTAGCATATCGTTTGTCCTAGATGTACACAATCTGGTTCATTTGTACATTACATATGTCTATTCAAGTACAGATCCTCTTCCCTTGTAAAATGTTACAGAGGGTTCCGCAGACCTCCCTTGCTATATTGTCGGTCTTTTTGAGATATGTATATAATATGTGTTTGTATCCATATAGTAACACTAATCTTAATTTATCCATTCCCCCCACCTTTCCTTTTAGATGAGCATAGTTTGTTTTCTAACTCTGTGAGTGTCTTTCTCTGTGGAAATATGTTCATTTGTGTCAGTTATTAGATAACGCCTATAAGTGATATCATAGAGTATAGGTCTTTTGCTTTCCGACCTACCTCATGTTTCATGATTATCTCCAGACTCATTTCTGGTGCCTCAGAGAGCAATGGTTCATTGTTTTCCATAGCTAATATTCCATTGTGTACATGGACCACTTCTTCTTTATCCATTCACCTGTTGTTGTACATTTTGATTGCTTTACTCTCTTGGCTCTTGTGAATAAGGCTGCTCTGCAGCTTTTGCGGCCTGTGTCTTCTCGATTCTTGTCTTCTCAGGTGAGAGGTCCAATGGTGCGCCTGCTGGATTGAACGGTACCTCCATTTTTACTTTGAAACAGAGCTCCTTTCTGTTCTCATTATTGGCTGTGACCCCTTTACGTCTCACCAGCAGGTAGAGGGTACACAGTTCTCTAAAACCCCTTCAGCATTTATTGTTTGTAGACTTTTTGCTGATGGTCAGTCGACTGGTGTAAGTTGAAACTTTTTGTAGATTAGATTGCATGGGTCTAACACTCCCTGAGGTTGAGCTTTTATCCATTTTCCTTCTTTTTAAAAAGCGTGTGAATAAAACTTAACTCTTCATACCCTCCTCTTGAAACATTTGCCTGTTTTGAATTTTTTTGTCCACTCCCTACTTCAGCACACTTTTTTAGGGCAGGTGTCCTTTACAGCCCTCAGTCCTTCTGAGTGTTAAGTGACCATTAGCTGTGAGTTTAAAGCTGCTCTTGCAGGAAACGGCCACAAGGTGGCAGCATTTCTCCTTTACCAAATTTGGTTACTAGGGAAACAGAGGCTTAATGGAAGTGGTGTTCTAGGTTGTAAATTAGAATGGAATGTGCCAGGAAAAAGCCCTTTAAGGTTATGTCTCATTACTTCTTGTTCATATTTGTAATTTACTTTTTATTTTTTATCCCAGCACATTTGATTACAATGCCTTGTTTGTTCTAGGTGTGCAAGATGTGCTTCTTTCACACATATACGTGTATCTATTCTTCCTCGCATCCTTTTCCCATGTAGGTTATGACACAATGTTGAGTAGTCTTCTCCTGGTCTTCCGTACATCTTTGGTGATTATATATTTCACATGGTTTGTATATCTCTGTTAACCCCAATATGGTAGTGTGTCCAATCCTCATCCCTTTCTATTTGGTGAACCATAAGTTTTTTAATGAATCTGTGATTGCCTTTCTCTGTGGAAATATCTTCACTGGTATCAATTTTGAAGGTACTCCTGAAAGTGATATGATAGGATATGTGTCTTTTGCTTTCTCACTTACTACAGGTGGCGTGATTACGTCTAGACTCATCTATGGTGCTGCAAATGGCATTGTTTCATTTTTTTCACTAGCGAATATTCCATCTGTACATGGAGGAGTTCTTCTGTGTCCACCCGTCTGTTGGTGGACTTCTTGGTTACTTCCATATCTTGGCTATTGTAATACTGTGCCATGCAGATTTGCCTGCCTGTGTCTTTCCAATTCTCTCTTCTTAGATTATAGGTCGAGGAGTGGGCCTGCTGGATCATATGGTAGCTCAATGTTTACCTTTTTAAGGCACCTCCCTTCTGTTCTCGTTCGTGGCCCTTTCCAAGTTACGTCCCCCTTGAAGTTGAGGGTAGGCATTTCTCCACAACACCTTCAGCATTTATTGTTTGTAGTTTTCTTGCTGATGGTTATTCTGCCACTTGTGAGCTGATACCGCTTTGTGGTTGAATTCGCACGTGCCTCATAATCCGTTGAAATTGAGCTTTAAGACATGTCCTTTTTATTTTTCAAGCTGTGATTACCCCTTCGTTCTTCAGAGGGTTCTCTTAAAGTATGTGTCACATTTTGAAATGTTTTGGCCATTACCTCCCTCAAGACATTTTGAGGGCAGGTTTCATTTACAGTTCTGCAGTACTTGTTCCTATGCAATGACCATTAGCACAGGCTTTAAAGCTGCTTGTGCAGGTAACTGCCAGAGGGTGGCAGCCTTTCTATGTTCCCCACCCTGGTACCTAGGGAAAAGCCCTTGCGGCCTGTGGTGTTTCTCGGTTATAAATTAGAGTGGAGTGTGCCCGGACACACCCACACAATCTGATGTCTCCTTACTTTTGTTGGATTTTTAAACTTAATTTTTATTTCTTATTGGAGTAATTTTCCACTGTGTACGTGGACCACTTCTACTTTGTGCATTCCTCGGTTGATGGACATTTTCATTGCTTCCAAGCGTTGGCGATGGTAAATATTGTTGGAGTGC